>NW_028247845.1:0-358104 GCF_964263255.1 Lissotriton vulgaris
TTAGGTGGGCTCACAGTCCAATCTATGTATATTTTAAAGAATGTGTAGCAACATGCTGCAGACAACTGCATATTAAGCTAGATCTGAGACCAAAAATACTCCTCCATTTGCTGTAACCCATGAAAGATATTTTACAGACGTACCTCCACTGCAAGGTATTACTTCAGCCAGACAAACAAATGTACTACTATTGAAGGGGTTTTGCACAGCAAACATAATCAAATAAATGCTGTGGTAGGTTAGCAATAGTTTGATGAGTAATAATTTGGTGACAGTAGTTGTTTACATAGCAAAAACACATCACAATTTCAATATAACAGTTTAGAGTCACTAAACCTCAGATTAAATGGCAAGAACATTGTCTTTTAACAAACGTTTTCTACTTAAAAATGGCACACATGAGGCTTCACCAATAATATAAGTACCTGTGTTTTTAATTTTAACAACTTTTTTCTTATCACCCGAAGAACAATCAAACTAAAGCATTAGGCCCATCCAGCACCAACACTTTTAATAATTGGTGTCTAGCTGCTAATCACAAGGAACTCCCACAAGGAACTCTTACATCGTTTAAAGCAATAAGGGCCCAGCATCAGTTAAAATCCTAAGGGTCAGATTTAAAGTGTGGTGTCACACCTGTGATGGTAGGACTATTATGTCACACCTTCACAGGTGTGACAGGATAGTCAGTCCGCATATCTTCGTTTTGCCCACTCAGTCAGGCAGACCATCATTTTTCCACTGTCAGCACCCCCAGTTGGCTGTGCTACCAGAAACATACTCCGATGGCCCGACAGAATAGGGGCGGTCAGAGTAAAGCCATCAGATGGCCCGTCCTCTTTGCGACTTATGGTGTGATAACTTTTTCATTTTTCCAGGTATTTTTTGTCACCAACAGAAAAAATAATAACGTCCAGGGAAAATAACTCCCTTGGAATGGGAGTCTTTATTTATTTCTTTTTAACAAAGAAACTCCCATTCTGAGAGTTTGTTTTTGAAAAACAAAACAAAAATCATGAATGGCCTTTAAACCCACGGAGGCCACCCACCAAATTTTTTGTACCTTGAGAGAAGCCCCCATGATGGATATTCCTCTGAAGGTATAGCTATTACCACTGGGTCGGCGGTAACCTCCAAATGTGTAGGGGGATAGTCACATGATGACCCACACAACCCTGACTCTACATCTGCCCCATAGTCCTCAATCTTGCTGTGATATGCAGCTCAAGAATCGCAGTCCGGCAACTGAACTGTATAAACTTACCCATTATAAAAAAGACCCTGGTCATAACAGCATACAGAGACAACACAGACTTAATCCTAATCAAAAGAGCTTCCATTCAGTCACGTAAAAGACATATAGATACATCAAAAAGGAGTAAACAAATACAGAACAAGCGAGGTAAGGCAGCACTCTATCATAGTTCCAATAATTGAAGTGGAAAGTTTCAGCCCAATTGTTTGTCTCAAACAGAGGAACATTCTGGAACACCCATTGTTGGTGATCACTAGAGCTGCAGGACTAGTTAAAGAGAACTGCTGTGTATGGCTCTCATAGAGAGTCTCTACCATTTATTTCAGTCTCTCAATGTCATAACTCAATGCTATGACATCACAAACTGGTTACCCCCTGTTGTGATGTCATAAAGACATGAGTGATCGTGAGGAAGCGGCTGTTCTATCTTACCTACTTGCATATGAGCTGCCTTCGCCACAGAGTAATCGGAAGGCAGTTTTTCAGGCATCGAGATTGTGCATAACGTGATGCCTGCTCCAGGTGGAGCTCTGTAAGTGTGTCTGGGCATATTATCGAGAACGGCGTTAACATTATCTCCAGTTTAGCGGCAAAAAACTGCAGCTAAAGCTGCATTAATGGGATTAATAATATGCCCTGGAGAAATCCAATTGAAGCCCAGGTTCACACCAGAACATGGGCTTCTATTGGTATTCTCAAGGGCATATTATCAAGCCCATTATTGCCGTTTGATCTGCAGTTTTCTGCCGCTAAACCAGCGATCATTTTTAATGCTACTCTTGATAATATGCCCGCTGTCTAAGGTGCAATCAAAGCCTCTCTGTTTTATGCATGCAAGCGGGAGCAGTTATGTGACTGTTTACAGCTTATTGTGGGTGCTTACACTGTGCTTTCTGCCCGATGGACATGATGCACCTGCTTTTTATCTGGTGCCCTTGGAGCAAAACTAGTGAACCACTATGCCTTGTGGCCAGCGTCAGCAGTTCCATCTTCTGTTTTTGTACCCAATTCATTATTTTGATTATAGAGGGCATGTGTTGCTGGCCCAATCAGGCATTAGTTCCCTTTTTAAAGGGGATGCGCTTCCTCTGCATTGGCAATCTGTGAGAATTGAGGGGAAGTGCTCTTCCAGGAGGAACCATGTGGATTCTCCTGCCTCTGAGGAAGAGCATGCTGAGCCAGCAGCTGCTGGCACTTTGTAGGATTTGGATGTCCTGTAGCAGGTGATTAATAAAGCTATAAAAGCAGCTTTGTCAGCGTGAGAGAGTTGGCCTCCTCCAAAGATCCCTACATCTTTGTCTTTTGAATATGACATTTTTCAACACATATGTTACAACGCGTTATAACGCATAATCCATTACAATGCAATTACTATTCTAACTCCGCTGGGGCCTTACTTTGGGGAATGCATTGTAATGGATTATGTGATGTGATGACACGCGTTGTAACGCGTGCATTGTAAATGATGTTTCCCTTGTCTTGGAGGAGATGGTGAAGAAACCAGTCGAAGATTGTAAACTTTTGTACTCGGTGAAGCACTCCTTCAGGGATAAAGGATTTGGATTTCATGGCATCTTTGGTGTGCTCCATCAGGGAGGGGTACTGGTCAGCCTTTTCAAGACTGGGGGCGTGGCAGTGGCACTCCCTTCATAGACAAATTGTGTCACTCCTGGGGTTCCTGCCAATACTTCAGAATGACAATCCGGGGACAATGGGAGTACAAATTCCTTCCTTTCATATCGTTTTCACCAGAAAAGTTTCTAAGGGGTCTATTAGGATGGCGGGCAGACTTTGTCCGCCCGCCATCCTATTGGTCATTGGGACCACCCGCCATAAGGGCGGGGGTCCCGTGGGCAGTATTAGGATGCGCCCACCACTGTGGCAGGCGCATCCTGCATTGCTAGCATTGTGACGGGCGGTGCTCTCCGCACCCCCGCCACAATGCTAAGAATGCAGAAATGCATTTGCATTAACAAAGCAGCAGGCACCGCGTGGTGCCTGACGCTTTGTTAATGCAAATGTACACCCCGTGTGCACCCCCCACCTCTCCTTCACTCCGGGGGCCCGCAGAGAACCCCCAAAGTGAAGAACGCATGCCTTTCCATGAAATGCCGCCACGGAAAGGCATCTGTTCTGGCCCATCCTAATATGGCTGGCTGTGTCTAATAGACACCGCCACCATGTTAGACCTTTTCCACCAAGGTCGCAATATGGCCAGGGGGGCATTTAGGTGAGGATGGCGGGCGGATTGCTAATGGGCCCCCAAGTGTCTATTTTCACAAACTACAAATATTCCTTAAAAATTGCCTGTATGACTTAAACACATTCTTTCAACTGTTTACAGGAGCTGCACCAGTGCTGGATCCAGGATTCACCACTGAGTAAGAAAAAGTAACGATAACACTACTTACCTGCTAAGTGAATTTCCTGCCATAGGATAACATTGGTGATTCTATGTGAAAAAATTTGAGTCAACTTTTAAAATACAATAATATTCCTTAAAAATCACTACTGTAACCAAAACAGTTTTACTCAACTATTTACAGGAGATGTGCCAGGACTGAATATAGTAACCAGTCCTGTGGTTAGAAAAGTAATCAATAAAGTAACTAATTGCATTTAACTAGAAATTCATATTAAGCTCAATATTGCATTGTGTTTGAAATTGTGTTGCCTATTGCAACAAGTGTAACTACTGTACTTAAAAGTCTATTACCGATTTGCAAAGTATTTAAACTAAAGTAATTTATTCTGTGAAAGTATATTTTGTAATGTAATGTATAATGTAATTATAATGTAATTAAAAAAAATAAAATATCTAAAAATAAATAGATTAAAAAAATGTAGTAAATCAGTATAAAAAAATAAATAAAAGAAATAATAGTTTTAAAAATTGTCATATACAAAACCTTTGAAGTTCACTGGAAAAAAACATAGATTTCAGACATGTTATAGTTAGAAATTAGCATTTAAAAAATCTTTGAAATTCACAGAAAAACACATAGGTTTCAGACATGTTATAATTAGGAATTAGAATTTGAAAAAACCTTAGAAATTCAGTGAAAAAAACAAAGGTTTCAGGGGTGTTATAGTTAGCTGGACCTTTCACTCATACAAAACCATTGAAATTCCTCTGTTATAGTTAGTTCTACTAACTATAACTCGCGCGCCCTCAATTCACTGCTGATGATGTCACATATTATATCAGTTATGACATGGTCAGTGACATCACTGATGACATCTCAAATGACATCATTGATGATATCACTGATGACATCATCCACGTGATAATCAGATACACCTCATCATACACAAGTATAACCTTTCATCACTCACTGTAAAATACAGAGTACCATATTTGAATCCATTGACACACCAATACAAGTATCTAAAAACCCACTCAGTGATTCCTAGATCTACACGCACATTTAATCCCTTACCTATAGATTCACTCATACATGCTGTCAATGATCAATAGAACACTATCAAATATACTTATACACCTATATCGACATTACACACCAGCACACATCCTATTCACTTATGCAGTTATCCTACTCACTTATTCAAAGAATGGATCATACTTACATTTACTCAGCTACACACTTATACAAAGACCACTTCATTTATTCATATAGATAGTAACTCATACTTAGTGTGTTATAAAATCACTATTACAAGTATACACTTATCCATACAGTCACTCATACAATCACTGACTCTTATGTATACTTATTTATATACAACTGTCACATACATTGCCTTTTTTTCTGGTTTGTTGGACATGTACCATTAAGAGATATATTTGTTCATCACCACACCCATAAAGATATTCACTCACCCAAACAACTGTTATAACATGTAGTCTTGACGTCATAAACCTACTAAATCAACTATTCACATATCTTTGGGCAGTCACACACCCCCACCGAACTACACACACATTCATTCTCCCATACAAATATTCGGTTAACTAAGCAATAACTAATATAGAGTTTCGCATAGCTAGTAGTCAACTGGTGCAGCAGTTTACACAACAACAGACAAAGTGACACAGATATTCACACAGTTTATTCACTATCCTATATATTTAGTGAGACACTATAAATTAGTCAAGTAAACACTTCTACTAAATCCTCCATCTAGATATTTATATATCCATTCAATCTTCAATGCAGATTGCTATATATATTATAGATATTTAAATAACAAACCAAACCCCATTCACTGGATGATGTCATCAGTGATGTCATCAATGATGTCATTTGAGATGTCATCAGTGATGTCAACAGTGATGTCACTGACTATGTCATGAATGATGTAATATGTGACAACATCAGCAGTGGATTGGGGGTGCGCGAGTTACAGTTAGTAGCACTAACTATAACAGAGGAATTTCAATGGTTTTGTACAAGTGAAATGTCCAGCTAACTATAACACCCCTGAAACCTACAGTTTTTTTAGTGAATATATATATATATATATTTATATATATATATATATATATATATATATATATATATATATATATATATATATATATATATATATATATGTGTGTATGTGTATATATATATTCACTGAAAAAACCATAGGTTATAGACCATATATAGTTAGGAATTAGCATTTACAAAACCTTGAAAATTCACTGAAAAAACCATAGGTTATAGACCATATATAGTTAGGAATTCGCATTTACAAAACCTTATTTTACTCACACAAAACCATTGAAATTCCATATATAGTTAGTTGCACTAACTATATATCGCGCACCCGCAATCCACTGCTGATGATGTCACATATTACATCATTCTTGACATGGTCAGTGAATATTTATATACATACATATATAAACATATATCATCTGTATATCTATATAAATACAAACATAAATGCATGCATACATATACTTATATGCATACAGATGTTATTTACATGAAAGTTGAAAAAACACTAATAAAAGCAAAGCTAAAAAGCCACCTCATTACAAACAGAATGGCTTTAATTTAAACGAGGGCGGGATCTATTGCATTTTCAGTGATTGTTTACTTTGGTTCCATCAAGAAGGCATTCAGATGTGTCACACATTTGCCATAAATTCTGAATGTTAGCACTCTAGTTGCACATTAGATCACTGTAGTAAAGCTACTGCTCACCAGGGACGTCTGCTGCTGGTATTCAAAGTGCATGTTTCAGTCTGTATGTCAGAATTTTTGTAATGAAATAGAAGAGGATTTGAGAAGTCACTCAAAATGATCCCTAATTTTTCTTTCTGAAGCACTAATCATACTTTCTATGGCAAAATTAACCCCCTCATGTTGTTCCTTTTTAAATTGAGTGTTTTCAGACTTACCACTTCATTCCAATCAAGATGGCTTCTGGTGTGCCATACTTTTGTCATAAGTAAGACTGTTAGCGCTCTAGTTGTTCTTTAGAACACTCTGTGACATTCTGTCATTGAACTATACTTGGGGTACATCTGGGTGATATTTGGGCTACATTTAGGCTCTTTTGTCTCTGGTGGCCATCTTGGGAGACTGTATGTCAGAATTGTTTTAATGAAATTGAAGAGGGTTTGAGAAGTCACTCAAAATGTGCCCTAATTTTTCTTTCTGCAGCACTAATCATAATTCATATGGCAAAATATACCCCCTCATTTTGTTCCTTTTTAAATTAAATGTTTTAAGAGTCACCACTTTATTCCAATCAAGATGGCTTCAGGTGTGCCATACCTTTGTAATAAGTAGGACTGTTAGCACTCTAGTTGTTCTTTAGAACACTCTGGGACATTCTGTCATTGGGCTATACTTGGGCTACATCTGGGTGATATTTGGGCTACATTTGGGCTCTTTTGTCTCTGGTGGCCATTTTGGGAGACTGCATGTCAGAATTGTTTAATGAAATAGAAGAGGATTTGAAAGTCACTCAAAATGTGCCCTAATTTTTCTTTCTGCAGCACTAATAATACCTTCTATTGCATAATATACCCCCTCATTTTGTTCGTTTTTAAATTAAATGTTTTAAGAGTTACCACTTTATTCCCATCACGATGGCTCCAGGTGTGCTATACCTTTGTAATAAGTAGGACTGTTAGCGCTCTAGTTGTTATTTAGAACACTCTGGGACATTCTGTCATTGGGCTATACTTGGGCTATATCTGGGTGATATTTGGGCTACATTTGGGCTCTTTTGTCTCTGGTGGCCATTTTGGGAGACTGCATGTCAGAAAGTTTTAATGAAATAGAAAAGGATTTGAGAAGTCACTCAAAATGTGCCCTAATTTTTCATTCTGCAGCACTAATCATACTTTCTATGGCAAAATATACCCCCTCATGTTGTTTCTTTTTAAATTAAATGTTTTAAGAGTTACCACTTTATTCCAATCAAGATGGCTTCAGGTGTGCCATACCTTTGTAATAAGTAGGACTGTTAGCGCTCTAGTTGTTCTTTAGAACACTCTGGGACATTCTGTCATTGGGCTATACTTGGGCTACATCTGGGTGATATTTGGGCTACATTTGGGCTCTTTTGTCTCTGGTGGCCATTTTGAGAGACTGCATGTCAGAATGTTTTAATGAAATAGAAAAGGATTTGAGAAGTCACTCAAAATGTGCCCTAATTTTTCATTCTGCAGCACTAATCATACTTTCTATGGCAAAATATACCCCCTCATGTTGTTTCTTTTTAAATTAAATGTTTTAAGAGTTACCACTTTATTCCAATCAAGATGGCTTCAGGTGTGCCATACCTTTGTAATAAGTAGGACTGTTAGCGCTCTAGTTGTTCTTTAGAACACTCTAGGAGGCTGCAGTAGAACACAAAGGAATCAACTGACAGTCTCTGTCCTTGTTGGATGTACATGTTTTACTGAGAATGTCAGACTTCATTTTCACATGACTGAAAAAGATAATGTGAATTTACTGAAAATATGCTTTCAGTTTAGCTTATAGATCCCCTTCCAAACCACTGTGGGAAAATCATGAGATGTTAGTTTTCTTTCAAACAATATTCATGATATCACAGCAGAAGGTTTTTTCCACATGGTAAAATCACCTTAGAACCCACCACAATTCCTAAAACGAGTATGGTACCATCAACAAATGATTTATAATGTAACTAAAGTCCTAAAACCCTCTATTAACTACAATGCTTTTTAATGAGGTGCTATCATGTATATTGTTCCCAAGATGGCTGCCAACACTTCTTAGATGAAGTGCTGACAGCCAATCAGATCAGATGTGTGGTTAGGCTCCGCCCAGATATATATCTTTTTTTGAACCTAAATTACTCAAAATCCACTGGAGCACATATATTGAGACCTAGCAAAGGCACATCGGGCTAACAGTCCCTACAATTTTGCCAAGTTTCGTGCAAATCCATTCAGCCGTTCGAGCTAAAAGTGAGGCCAACCGCCCTATGGAAATTAACATGGGAAAAACGTGTTTTGGGACCCCCCTTTTTTCTCGGCCCCCCCTTGATGAAACCCCCCCAAATTGTCAGGGGCTGCTCAGAAACCAAATGTTCCATTTTCCTGAAAATTTCAGCCAATACCGTCCACAAACGCCAAAGTTATTAGACATAGAATTTTCAAAAATCCCATAGAGAAAAAATCCTAACTATATATACCTACTGGCAACCGCCAGTAGGTAATATATATATATTTATATATATATACACATGTATGCATACATATATGTAAAGACAGTGGAGGGGTTTTGAGAGAAATTGAGGATAATACTTGGTCAGACACTTTTCTAATGATTAAAATTGATGTTGTGAGTCTTTATACATGCATTGACCTCAAATTTGGAGTCAAAGCCTGTGAATCTTTTCTTTAAACCAGACAAGCATGCTTTTTAGAGCATAATAAGATGCTTGTTGATATGGTTCAATATTGTCTATTAGAAACTACATTTATTCATGATGGTTCTCCAGCATCCGGCCCTCCAAACCATCAATCAGAGAACCCAACCAACTCCGAGGCATCCTCCTCAACACCTGCCCCGCCCGCAAGCACGCCATCGACCTCTGGGACCTCCTATTCTCAACTAAACCCGACGTCGCCTTCTTGACGGAGACCTGGCTGAACACCACCTCGGCACCAGACATTGCCATAGCAATTCCAGAAGGCTACAAGATCTCCCACAGAGACTGCACCAACGGAGTGGGAGGGGGAATCGCCATCATCCACAAGGACACCCTCAGAGTCTCGACCAGCACCGACGACACCCTCACCACTGCCAAGCACATGCACTTTCATATCCACACCGACCCCAACACCACCCTCAGAGAAACACTCGTCTACAGACTACCCGGAACCCAGCCACAGTTCAGAGACTCCATCGCCGACCTCATCAGCACCCACGCCCTCACCTCCATGGACTACATCCTCCTCGGGGACCTGAACTTCCACCTCGAGAATAACAACAACGCCAACTCCACCGCCCTGATCGACAACCTCACCAACCTCGGACTCAAACAGCTCATGATGGCACCCACACGCGCCGCTGGACACATACTGGACCCCATCTTCTCCACAAGTCCCAACATCTCCTTGAACCACACCACGAAACCCCACTGGACAGACCACAGATGCGTCCACTTCACATTCAGGAAACCCACCACACACCACCGCATCCAACAGTTTCCACGCCGCTGCTGAGGCAAGGTCACTGAGGACCAACTACCACCGCCCTCGCCCTGGCACCACCACCGACCCCACTGACCCCGACACCGCCGCCATCAACCTCAAACAGTGGATCAATGACTGCGCCAACACCCTCGCCCCACTCAAAACCTACACCACTAATCACACCAACAAGAAAGCCGTCTGGTTCACCGAAGACCTCCGGACCTCCAAGCGCACCTGTCGGAAGCTGGAGAAGAGCTGTCTCCGCAACCAAACACCAGACAGCCACACAGCCCACAAGAAAATAAACCTGCAGACACCACCAAGTCATCAGGACCGCCAAAAGGACCGCCTTCAAGGACGCCTAGACAACAACGCACACAACAGCAAAGAGCTCTTCAACATCGTGAAAGGACTCTCAAACCCCAGCGCCAACACCAACGCCATTCCACCATCACAAGACCTGTGCGACTCACTGGCCACCTTCTTTCACCGCAAGATCACCGACATCCACGACAGCTTCAACGACATCCACCACAGCTTCAACACCACCACCCCCACCTCCACCGCCGAGACCTCCTGTGACCACCACGCGCACCAGCCGCCTGACAACCTGGTCCAACGTCAACGACGAAGACATCGTGAAGACCATGAACTCCATCCACTCTGGGTCCCCATCTGACCCACGCCTCACCACGTTTTCAACAAAGCCAGCACAGCCATCGCCCCCCACCTCCGGAAAACAATCAACATCTCCTTCAAGACAGCAACCTTCCCAGTGAGCTGGAAGCACGCCGAGATCAACGCCCTACTGAAGAAACCCAAGGCGGACCCAAACGACCTGAAGAACTTCCGGGCCGTCTCCCTGCTCCCTTTCCTGGCTAATGTCACAGAGAAGATCATCAACAGGCAGCTGACCCGCTACCTCGAAGACAACAATATCCTGGACTCATCCCAGTCCGGCTTCCGCAACAACCCAGCACCGAGACTGCCCTCATCACCGCCACCGACAACATCAGGATCCTTATGGACAAAGGAGAAACAGCCGCCCTCATCCTTCTGGACCTATCAGCAGCCTTCGACATGGACTGCCACCGCATCCTAACAGCACGCCTCCATGACGCCAGAATCCAAGAGAAGGCCCTGGCCTGGACCACATCCTTCCTCTCTGGCAGAACCCAGAGCGTCTGCCTCCCACCCTTCCGCTCCAAGACCACCGAGATCATCTACGGCGTTTCTCAGGGATCATCCCTCAGCCCGATCTGTACAATATCTACATGGCACCTCTCGCCCACGTCGCATGACAACATAGCCTCAACATCATCTCCTACGCCGACGACACCCAGCTGATCATCTCCCTCACCGAAGACCCCCACACCGCCAAAGCCAACCTCCACAGAGGAATGAAGGCCATCGCCGAATGAATGAAGGACAGCAGGCTGAAGCTGAATTCAGACAAGATGGAGGTCCTCATCCTCGGCTCAACTCCCTCCGCCTGGGACGACTCCTGGTGGCCGGCATCGCTAGGAACAGCCCCAGAACCCACCAACGACGCACGTCACCTAGGGGTCATCCTCGACTCCGCCCTCACCATGACCAAGCAGGTCAACGCCGTCTCAGCTTCCTGCTTCAACACCCTCCGAATGCTCCGCAGGATCTTCCGACACGAGAAGAACCGTCACCCAGGCTCTCGTCACCAGCAGACTGGACTACAGGAACGCCTTCTATGCAGGAACAACAACCAAGCTTCTGAGATGGCTGCAACGCATCCAGAACGCCTTGGCATGACTGATCCTCGACATCCCCCGACGCAGCCACATCACACCCCACCTGAGGGACCTGCACTGGCTCCCTGTCAACAAGAGGCTCACCTTCAAACTCCTCATCCACACACACAAAACCCTACACAATACCGGACCAGCATACTCGACTTCTACACCCCCACCCGCAGCCTCCGCTCTGCCACCTTCGCCCTCGCCACAGTTCCACGCATCCGAAAAACCACTGCCGGCGGCAGATCCTTCTCCTACCTTGCCGCCAAGACTTGGAACACTCTCCCTACCGGCCTACGACATACCCAGGACCTGCTGGCCTGCAGAGGACTTCTCAACACCTGGCTTTTTGATCAGTAGCAGCCCCCCCCAGCACCTTGAGACCCTCACGGGTGTGTAGTGCACTTTACAAATGCAATGATTGATTGATTGATTGATGTTATTATCAAAAGATACTTTGCCCCCAGATTCGCCAATTCAATGATGGGCTGGTGGCAGAAGAGGTGGCCTGGGCAGACAATAATCCAGAGTTTTTTACAGGACCGTAAGCAAAAAGTGTGTCTTTCGCCCAACAAATCCGGCATTGTCAATATGAACTGTGGAGTACCACAGGGTTCCTCTCTGTCCCCCCTCCTTTTCAAAGTCTACATTCGCACTCTCATATTTATGCTTCGTCAGATGGGGTAAAGATCTATAACTACCCTGACAATATGCAGCTGACCTTTTACATCAACGATTCAACAAACTCCAAGGAGTTTCTTAGAAAAACCATGCTGTTCATCTGGAGTTGGATGAACAATAATCAATTAAAACTAAACTCCGAAAAATTGAAATCATCATTCCCAACACTCCTGCACACTGGCCCTCTGAGCTAGGCCTTGCACCTGTTCCAAAAACATGATCAACAGCCTAGGCATACAGATCGACCCAGATCTTTCCATTAGCTCACAGATCGGCTCGGTCACCTCTGCTTGCTTTTTCCAACTCTGGAAATTGCAAACAAACTGAAAATCTTTCAGCGGAGAGGTCAGCATCCAAATCATTATTGCTTTGATTTGTTCAAAAATTGATTATGCAAATGTGATTTATTTAGGCCTCCCGAGTAACCAGAAATATCGTCTGCAGCAGTCAAGATCAAGCTGCCAAAATCATCTATCAATAAGGCAGACAATGTCACGTCAGACCACTGCTGAGGAAGCTCCACTGGCTCCCAGTGGAGCAGCGCTCCATGTGTGAAACATGATGTGTCCTGTTTAAATCCATACATGGCACAGGTCCCAAGTATATATCCTCTAAAGTTCACAGATACTTCACACAGCCCCCCTAAAATCTATGCATATGAATCTATTGGTGGTCCCTAGATTCAGACGCAAATGGACTGGAGAGTCACGTTTCTTATTACAGGGACCCGAATTCTGGAACTCTCTGCCCATATCCTTGAGACTAGAAACAGACTTTTTATTATTTAGGAAAAAGCTGAAGACCTGGCTTTTTACCCAAGCTTACAGTGGACTTTTTAATCTGGTGACTCCAGAAAAAAAACTCAGCGCCATGAGACCTGTTGGGGAATGTGCAGTTTAGAAATCTCTAATAACATAACATAACATAACAGAAACTTGTCAGAGAAACCCTTTTTAACCTATAGAAGAGGTATAACACTAGGTGATTGTTTAACACAAACCTATCACACTAAAGCTTCTTAAAAAAGACACGTGGTTGAATAAGACTAGAGTATTTATTAAATGTTGCCATTATAAAGCCTGCTCGTCTCTAATACCTCAGATTATTCCAGCTCAGATGGGATGCCTCTGTATCTTAATCACATTTACCATCTAAGAAATTGTATACGTTCTCTCTGTGTAAGGTGTATATTTATAATACTCCAGTGAAATGATTTTTGTGGATAGATAAAAAATATTTTCATGTTTCTATAATTGATTTTTAACATGTTTTTAATATAATAATGTAGTAATGTGGAAATTAGAGAAATTGATGTACATAAACAGCGTTCATTTCCCTTTTCCCGCTCCTCTCCCTGTAAGCACCATGAATACCGTAAACTATTGACCTCACCACTCTGCCAGTAAAAGCCCGCACCCATATGTACATGACAGCCATTTTAGGCACCCTGGCCTTTTTCCTGCTCAAATAGAATCACCGGCTTCCCTTCTGCGCGTATCTGAGTCTCTCTCTCTCTCTCTCTCTCTCATGCATAGACTATGAAACCCCCTCCCTCTGCGCGACCCTGCCCTGAAAGGCAACCCTCCTGCTTGACCCACGCAAACCCCCCCCATTCCCTTTTGGAGAGGTATCCTTTGCCTTAGCCGACATAGCCCTCCCCAGCTGCACCTGACTGTCCCCGCTCTCTCACCCATAAGTCATAAGATCTCTCTCTCCCTCTGTGCGACTCTGTCCCTGTACACCCTCTGGCCCCCCCTCCCTTCTCCCTCACACGGGCAAGTCATAAACCTCCTTCTTCTGCAAGACCCTGTCCTTGGGAGTCACGGCCGCGCCTGACCAGCACCTCCTCTCCTTTCATGAATAACCCCTCTGTTAGTAAACCTTCCCTCCGCGATTGACTGTCCACACATGTCTGAGGTCATCGCCTAAAACCAGGAGATACTGTTTACTGCTTATTGTATGGAATCACTCCCCTTCAAAGGACCCACTATTGATCCTGGGCACCCCACCCCCTGGGCTATGATCAGGCGCACACATCCTAAAAGTTGGCGGAACACTCAGCTGCGTGATTACCCTCCCCTCTTATCAGCAGGTCAAAGGGTCCCTATTGTGAACATATGTGGGGTAGGATTGACACGAGGATCATGAGGATGTCTTTTCCGTGTTTCACAATGTCATGATTGTAATGCTATGTGTTTTGTAAGGTATAAAAGACGAGGTCTCAGCTCACTTGTTAGAGCACCTCCCGAAAGACACTGTGTTTCGTGTCCGAAATGACTGGCTCTCCTCATGAGTAATAAACTCTGTTCTTTGATTCCTGCCTCCAGCGCCCGTCTCTTTATTTGGTAACTATTCAGAATGGGAACTAAGAGGCGTCTTGCGCCAACAGCCCGGGCATCGATACTAGTATGGGCTCACCTTTTACAATTGGTGCCCAACGTAGGGCCCATCAGTGACATGAGGTCCAGTAAGAGAGATCCAGACGATGAGGTGAATATCTAAATGATCGGAGTATACCTGCCTTGAGAGGGCCCTCGTCCGGCTGCCGATTGAATGAACTTCACCGATTCTGAACGGACCTCTCTCGAGTGACCTACTGTCCTGACTGGAAGCCCACAGGAATGCTGCATAGAGTAAGAGAACGATCGGGCGCTGGAGGAGGAAGACGAAGAACTATCCGCATGGTCCGGTCCGGGTAAGATTAAGTAGGGTGTTTTTACGCCTGATTGGTAGGGTGGTTCTATCCACCTGATTGGTTGATTGATTGTATTGGAATCGGTATTTGAATACTGATATTGTTGTTATTGGTTCATTTAGCTTTGGATGCTACTTGAAATATTGGTTCTCTTATTGAGAACGAGACATTCTCTGTTTGCAAACAGCGGCGAATAGGAACGTCGTCTCTCTTTGCAGATAGAGAAGGGTAGGTAATGCAGACTTTTGTCCCCGTTGTAATCCGTCATGCCTACTTTTCTCCCCACTGATTGTTTGGAATCGATTAATAATCGATTGTTGCTCTTTGAGATCTTCCCTGTCTACAAACAGAGACGAATAGAAATATTCTGTCTTCCTTTATGGATAGCGAAGGGCAGGTAATGCAGACGTTTGTCCCCGTTGTAATCCGTCATGCCTGTTTTTCTCCCCACTGATTGATTGGTTGCCTGGACATTGTTGTTCCAGGAATTGTTTCGTTTGAGGTATTTTCTATTTGCAAACAACGTAGAATAGAAATATTTTGTCTAGTCTTTGCAAGTAGTAAAGGGTAGGTTATGCCCCTTTGTGAATTCGTCAGTCCTACCCACTCCCCACTGATTGTTTATTTGGGGGGTAGCTCGCATGGTCCGCCCAGGAGGCTACCCTTATGGAGGACATATGCTCCCCACTCATGGGCCATTTAGTGGAAGTAGACCGTCTGGTCCGTCCAAGAGGCTACCCTAGTAAGTGGAAGTACATCCTTTGGTCTGTCCAGGATGATACCCTAATGAAGGAATATATGTTCCCCTTTTGATCGATAATCTAGTTCCACCCCGGACCATTTATTGGAGGTAACTCGTCTGGTCCGTCCAGGAGTGCCCCTAATGAAAAGGACGCATAAAATATGAAGTGATCACCGCACCCTATTAACAAGAAACTTTAGCTCGAAACACGCTAAGGAAAAGAAGAATAAAAATAAAAAGAAATCAGGCTAAGTCAGTAACCCCCTGATGAGCTTTTGACTTCACTAAAAATAAGAAACATTAGAAACAGTTCATAATAAGAAATATAAAATGGCGAAAAATTTGACAGCAGGGCAGCCACGAGGTAGCTAGGTTCCGCTGCCTACTCCTGCTCCAAACATGTCTGCCTCGTTGCCCACCACGCCCAAATAACGGTTACATGAAATAGATACAAATCAATAGGTACCTACCCCCATTCCGGAAACTCCCGAAGTGCCACAGGTCCGCGGTTACGCCCATCCGGAAGGCGAGGCCTCGAGGCATGCGGGGCTCGCCTGGCCGCAGTTGGAAGGGGAGGCTGTGGGGCGGGGCCCAGAAAACCGTGATGGCCTCTCCTTCTCTTCTCTTCTGCTGCCCTGCAGGCCACGGGGGGGGGGGGCTGTCTTGCCTCAGCCACCGACCACCCCCCCCTCTCTTTCTCTCGCCTGATCCGGCCCGCAAAGAAGGCCGAAGCCGAAGCAAGGACAGCGGCGCTTACAGGTAGTCCCGCCACATTTCAATGCCTGGACAATTGAAGGTAGTCCAGCCACATGTCGACGCCTGGACAATTGCAGGTAGTCCCGCCACATGTCAAGGGGGGGGGGGGCTGTCTTGCATCAGCCACCTACCACCCCCCCCATCTTCAATAGCCGGCACGGCCAATACCGAAGCGGCGGAGCCGAGGAACGGCGCGGGGTCGCTGGAAGGGGGAGGCGGCGCGAACGAGCCTCCCCCACCTCCCTCCAGGTGGAGGCTTCCAGCGACACCCCAACGCTCTTGCTTAAAGAGGGTCCACATCGAAAAGCGGTCTTTTGCCCGGGACGGGCACACGCCCCATGCCTTCTCTCCTCAACTTTGAAGATTCTATGAGAGCCGGGGGGCTCCCCGACCCCTCCGCACGGGCGCCCCCGCCCCCCTCACTGGGACCCGCGACATCGACGCACTCCTGCCGGCGCCAGCCTCAGTTTGGAAATGGCTAAAGCACAGCCAAGGTACAGACTTGTTCAGTTCCGGTAGAACACCAGAATGACCCGGTAGGAAAATTGTTGCCGCCCTCCCCACTCTTTGACTGATGGTCCATATTGTTAGACTGTTACCACATTGCGAAAAACTTTTTGAACTGCCAACGGAAGGTTCTGGTCCAACCATGAGTCATTGGAGACATTCTGACTATACCGGAACCTGCCTGACCTCGCCCAAAATGGCGCCGATACACGAAACGAAACTTTCGAACCCCCTGTTCACCCGGATTGCGCGAATATTGATGCTCTGAGATATGTATGCATTTTTTGGACAATGAAAGTCGATAAGATGGATAGTGATTATGTGCTTAGAGAAGAAAAGCAATACAGATATTGATCATGTGTATGGACAATGAACTGATTTAGGGTGGGTACTAATTATGATTGGGAACAATGAATTGGTGTAATTTGAGAACTGAGTGAGCATTTGGATAATGAATTAATGAATTAATTGAGAAACTGAATTCTTGACATGCATCATGCTTGTTCTGTAGGAAAGTTCGATACGATTTTATTGCACTGCCGCACTTTATGCAATGAACTGCCACCAACTTCTTTCTTCCTATGTACAGTTCCAATCTGCTCCGTGGCCGGTTCACTGGGTTGTAGGCCTGTATTTATACACCAGCACTTTTTATTAAAAGTATTTTGAAAAAGAAAGCATAGTTGTAGCGGTTGCATTAATGAGTTTTGAATGTATTACTACTGTGAGCAACGAGAAAGTATGATGAAGGCTGAAGGTTAAAAAGGACCCGATATTTAGCAGCTACATTATGTGTGACAGGCAGCCGGAAAAGTGTTTTAGACGCTTTAAAACGACACCACAGAAATGCCACCTGACCGCCACCCTTGCACACAACCAAAGGGGGTCGCGACCAAGTAACTCATGTAGATACGCAGATCGTCAATGATTATCTATCTGACATTACTGGTCCCTCTGGGCTTAAACGCCGAGATGGTAAAGAAATGCACTAGGTGGAGATAGGTCGAGTATGTGGTAGGTAAAAACATTTTCGGACTACTGCATGCTGATGTGGTTTGAATGCTGCCCCTCCCCCCCCACCCCTTTCTTCCTCCCTTCTGCAGGTCGCGTTGGAACATTGGCTGAAGTATGGGAGAACGATGATCCAACCACCGACGAAAAAGGGAAGGAGGGAATATGAGCATAGTCCTTATGACGATAAGTTTTTAAAAAGACGTAGACTTAAACATGACTGTTCCTCCTTAGGACATAGCAACGGGGAGGATGGACTGACCTAGAGACTTGACGGGTACTGTATGACGAAAATTGACTTGAAATAACACGTTAGAGAATGTAACTAGACGTTTGACTAGGTAGGGAAAGGACAGAAGAAAAATGCACGGGTAAGGGTTACCAAGGCTGCTCCCGTCTGGGAAGTTAGAAATGTTGCTGATGTTCAAAATATACTGCTCCACCCTTCTCACACTCTTATAGATCTAGCCAAGCTGTCCGACTGTTCTCCCGATTAATACTTACCGTTGCCTCAGCCTGACGAACTTCCCACCAAAGGAAGAAACTGGAAAATGGTTTAAGATCCAACCATGGGTATATAGCGCGACCAGGTTCATTTCTGATCGACTAATCGAGGTGTAAGTATTGGAAATTGAGAACGCTCGAAGAGATAACAAGCGAGAAGGAAAAGGAGGGAAAAGGAGGGAAAGGTAGAAAGAACTAAGCACGTAGGTAAATAGGATAGTAAAAGATAAGTAGGATATAAAAAATAGATCTTGTTGGCCAACTATTGTTTTCTGTTTTGTTGTGAATGTCTTATATATGTAATACATGTACTGTCTTCATTCATCTGAGTTTGTGTGTGTATACTGTAGGGGTTTATGTCTTACCTCTGTTTGCGTCTCTCCGTTACCTGACCCCCCTGCTGTTCTGTGTTGTGAGCGCACTAAATGACCTATTTTTGTACACGTCTCTCCCTTTCTCTATCTCTCTCCCTCACTCTGTCTCTCTCTCTCTACATGTCATACGTGTACCAAATGGCTCTTTTAGATTGCGGACGGCTGACACTCTCTATGAGAGTCTCCCTATTTCCTCTTCCTTTTTTTATGGTAAAATCGTGCCTCAATGGCACCAGTCTGATTGGATACTTTTTGAACGCGAAGGCGTTCAGCGAAATTGACCAAAAATTAAAATGATTGTATCTCGCCATATTACTACCTCTCCTTTCTGTAAAATGAATGAACTCGAATTGGCTGAGAAGGAAAGGACAGGTAAGACGACTAAGGTCCCCCAATCTGGCCTTTTATAGGGGAACTGTATGTCAATGGCACCTTATTTTGTTGTTCATCAGAGACGAACGCCAACGTCTAGATTGACCCCCAATGCCCAGATTGCCCCACCTCCCCCTTTTGCACCCAAGCGCGAACGCTCGGAGCATCCCCGCCCCATTTGATAGACCCCAGCTGCTGTCCCGGATATAAACATGATGACCATGAGTAACTGTGGTCCCTCGAGAAAAACATGTTTTTCCCTGACTCTCGATGATAGCGCCCCCGCCCTGGTTGAAAAAGGATTAGCCAGCCTTGAAGGGAAATGTTAGACTGTTAAAGGCTCGGGTTTGAAAGGCAAGTCTCCACTGGAAGTTCCAAAATGTTGAAACTGATGAAAAGCGCAGTTGATGAGAATATTATTTCTATATATTTATGTCATGAATAGACGATGAATACACTCGGCATGAACACAGTAGGAATGTTGACATATGCACTGCTTGGTAATAGACCTCTGACTGTGACCGATGAACGTATCTCCCAAGTGCGTAGGATTGAGGGAGGAATTCACATGCATAAATGACTTCTTCTGCCAGTTCTCTAAAAGCTTGTTTTGTACCTATTCAAAGATTCATGATCACCGGAGGAGAAGGGTCGGACGTGACGTACAGCCTAGTTGCAGATCTTGAGACACATGTGACCTCGACCAAGGGTGGAGCTGCAGAGCAACAAGATACAGGACGAGACAACAATTTCAAATGTGGAAAATGAAACTTGACGGGCTGCCCTGAAGCCCTCCGTCTGCTAACCCACGTGTGCCTGGAGTCTCCGTCCCCCTTCTTTGGGCCCGATTAATGGGCCTGCCTGCTTGTTATCCTTTGCTCCCCTGGTCCCTTTTGTGTGTCCCAAGAACTCTGACCCAACTCCGCTCTCTCTCCTATCGTCTATTTGAACCACATCCACCCTCTTTTCCATGTGACTTCACGCCAAAAAGAAGAACGGCATTCAGGTGGGAATAGGGTGTTGCCACGGAAATATAGGTGCCGAGCATAAGGCGCCACTAAAAGGACTGGTTAGGGAACAGGACTGTGGTCTAACAGCAGAGGACAGACCGCACCTTGCAACGCGAAAGGTTGAATACGAGCTGGACCTATAGCTCCACCGCCGGTGCTCAACAGCGCCAACGAGAGGATATGGACTAGAGCCTACCAGTGATGGCTCACTGCTAAAAAGACACTGTGACGAAGAGATCTTGCATATTGAACTGAATTCCGCCCTCAACTACTTGGTCAAAATGTTCATTGGTCACATTTTTTGAGTCAGAAACATTTATGCTATGTAATGCGTTTGAATGTTAGGAACTCGACAAAATGCAATTCCCTATGTGCTGCATTCTGCCAATCACATCAACTGTCCATGATTATATGCAAAATGTTAGTATTGACAAATACTAATTCTTCAACCGCACCTGTTTATATGTACCCCCATCAATTACAAAAATGAACTATGTTATGTAAAAAGGGGCGACTGTGGAAATTAGAGAAATTGATGTACATAAACAGTGTTCATTTCCCTTTTCCCGCTCCTCTCCCTGTAAGCACCATGAATACCGTAAACTATTGACCTCACCACTCTGCCAGTAAAAGCCCGCACCCATATGTACATGACAGCCATTTTAGGCACCCTGGCCTTTTTCCTGCTCAAATAGAATCACCGGCTTCCCTTCTGCGCGTATCTGAGTCTCTCTCTCTCTCTCTCTCTCTCTCTCTCTCTCTCATGCATAGACTATGAAACCCCCTCCCTCTGCGCGATCCTGCCCTGAAAGGCAACCCTCCTGCTTGACCCACGCAAACCCCCCCCATTCCCTTTTGGAGAGGTATCCTTTGCCTTAGCCGACATAGCCCTCCCCAGCTGCACCTGACTGTCCCCGCTCTCTCACCCATAAGTCATAAGATCTCTCTCTCCCTCTGTGCGACTCTGTCCCTGTACACCCTCTGGCCCCCCCTCCCTTCTCCCTCACACGGGCAAGTCATAAACCTCCTTCTTCTGCAAGACCCTGTCCTTGGGAGTCACGGCCGCGCCTGACCAGCACCTCCTCTCCTTTCATGAATAACCCCTCTGTTAGTAAACCTTCCCTCCGCGATTGACTGTCCACACATGTCTGAGGTCATCGCCTAAAACCAGGAGATACTGTTTACTGCTTATTGTATGGAATCACTCCCCTTCAAAGGACCCACTATTGATCCTGGGCACCCCACCCCCTGGGCTATGATCAGGCGCACACATCCTAAAAGTTGGCGGAACACTCAGCTGCGTGATTACCCTCCCCTCTTATCAGCAGGTCAAAGGGTCCCTATTGTGAACATATGTGGGGTAGGATTGACACGAGGATCATGAGGATGTCTTTTCCGTGTTTCACAATGTCATGATTGTAATGCTATGTGTTTTGTAAGGTATAAAAGACGAGGTCTCAGCTCACTTGTTAGAGCACCTCCCGAAAGACACTGTGTTTCGTGTCCGAAATGACTGGCTCTCCTCATGAGTAATAAACTCTGTTCTTTGATTCCTGCCTCCAGCGCCCGTCTCTTTATTTGGTAACTATTCAGAATGGGAACTAAGAGGCGTCTTGCGCCAACAGCCCGGGCATCGATACTAGTATGGGCTCACCTTTTACAGTAAGAGAAAGGAATATCATATTTATTTACATCTGGTTTATATGGAGAGATTGTGAGAAGAATTTCTTCTGTGTCAATGGTGAAATGCATATATTTATCGGAGAAGGTTCAAAGATGGAGTGTGAGCACTTAAAACTTGTCGAAACGCTTCAATGCGTTTGGTGTGGTAAATAATTCTGATTTTAATACCTTACATCCTAGAGTGTCTGCTGATTTTTTGGTCTCTATATATGTGTGTGTGAGTGTATATATATCTATCTATCTATATATATTTTTTTTTCCACAAAAAATCAAAGGTTGTAATATCATACTATATTACCTACTAGCAGCCTGTCCCAACGTTGTCTGGGTATGAATTGCTGCCGGCCAGTAGTATATTGTTTTGTAGGATTTTGTTTTGATAGCATTTCTTATCTGTGAGGGGCCTGTGAAACGCTCCGATTCACAGTGCACTGCTGTTGCAATTAAGAGTGCGCGTTCAGTAGTGTGTTAACTTGAGTTTCCCTGCTTTATTTTTCCTTGCAATATTATATAGCACAGAACTAGACAACATTGCATGAGCACAATTTACATTACAGAAGAACACATTAATTTGTGGTAGGCACGGGGAGACAAAGCGATTTGCCTGGAATCACAGGATGTTGAGCTGATGCCAAGATTCGAACGTAGCTCCCCAGCTCTAATGTTCGCAATTCTAGAACTTGTGGCAGGAGGTGTGTCTAAAAGTGTATGTCGGTGCTGGCCATCAATGAGAGAGACCTGTGCATTTTTCAAATGGGTGGCGAAAAAATATAAGTATGTTGCTGGAGATGTGGGCCGCCGTGCCACCAATGTACTTACCGGGGGAGGGTAAAAACCCATTATTCCGCAACTTTCTTTCCGCATACCATCACTCCGCATACTTTCATTACGAAAGTACCATGACTCTGCAATGCCATTATAACACATGGCATTACATTTTATGTGCTTTTACCACGCATACATTTACAACGAAATTCGTTGTAAATGCATGAATGGTAAAAGCATGTTTTTTTAATGTTTGGATAGGTAAGTATGGGTATAGGGGTATATGTTTTGTGGTACTGCGGTATATGTTTTGGGGTGTTTGGGTATTTTAAGGGTTCAGATATAGTTTTGGGTTATGGGGTACAGGGGTAGTTTTAGGGTTTAGGGATAGGTAAGGGTTTTGGGGTATAGGGTATTTTTAGGGTTCAGGGATAGGTTTGGGTTTTGGGGTATGGGGGTATTTTTAGGGTTCAGGGGTAGGTTTGGGTTTTGGGGTACAGGGGTATTTTAAGGGTTCAGGGATAGGTTTGGATTTTGGGGCACAGGGGTATTTTCAGGGTTCATGGCTAGGTTTGGGTTTTGGGGTGCAGGGGTATTTTAGGGTTTGGGGTAGGTTTGGGTTTTGGGGTACAGGGTTATTTTTAGGGTTCAGGGCTAGGTTTGAATTTTGGAGTACAGGGGTATTTTTAGGGTTCAGGGGTAGGTTTGGGTTTTGGCGTACAGGGGTATTTTAGAGTTCAGTGGTAGGCTTGGGTTTTGGGGTACAGGGCTCTTTTTAGGGTTCAGGGCTAGGTTTGGGTTTGGGGTACAGGGGTATTTTTAGGGTTCAGGGGTAGGTTTGAGTTTTGAGGTACAGGGGTATTTATAGGGTTCAGGGCTAGTTTGGGTTTTGGGGTACAGGGGTATTTTTAGGGTTTAGGAATAGGTTTGGGTTTTGGGGTACAGGGTATATTTATAGGGTTAAGATGAGTAAGTGTTTAAGGGTGTTGGGGTATTTTAAGGAGTAAGGGTGGGTTATGATTATGGGGTGCAGGGGTATTTAAAGGGAGCAGGGTGGAATTCGTTTTTAGGGTGTAAAGGGTAATAACATAAAATAATAAATAAAGATAATTCAAATAATGCAATTTAAAAGAATAAATATTTTAATTAAATTAAAAAAATGTGTGTATGTATATATATATTCAGTGAAAAAACCATAGGTTATAGACCATATATAGTTAGGAATTCGCATTTACAAAACCTTATTTTACTCACACAAAACCATTGAAATTCCATATATAGTTAGTTGCACTAACTATATATCGCGCACCCGCAATCCACTGCTGATGATGTCACATATTACATCATTCATGACATGGTCAGTGACATCACTGATGACATCACTGATGACATCTCAAATGACATCACTGATGACATCACTGATGACAACATCCAGTGACTGTATGTTTCTGTAAAGTTAAAATATGTCTTACATATTGAAGAATGAGTGGATGTATAAGTGTCTGGATGAAGGATTTAGTAGGTGCATGACTGACTGTATGAGTGAGTGATTAAATGTGTCTCACTGAGTGCATGGGTTAGTGACTAAACTGTCTTAATTTGTGCATCATTATGTCTGTTGTTCTGTAAACTGTTGCATGTGTTGATAAGTAGCTATATGAGTAACTATATGGGTTATTGATTGGTTGCCCAAGTATTTGTATGGGAGACTAAGTGTGTGTGTGGGTGGCTGGGAGGTGTATGACTCTGTGCATAGATGTGTGAGCAGTTGATTCACTAGATGTATGGTTTCAAAAGTGCATGTGGAAACAGCTGTATGGGCGGTTGACTGTGTGCATGAGTGTATTGGTGAGTGAATGGATATCTCAGTGCTACATGTCAAAGTAAGTACATATGTAAAACACAGTACATGTGAGAGTTGACATATATAAATAACTGTGCATAAGAGCCAGTGAATGTGTGAGTGGCTGTATGGATCATTGTGAACTTGTATCAGGGATTGTATAAGAGAGTAAATATGTGTTAGTATATGTTTGAATAAGTAAAGTTTGTATAACTGTATAGTTGAGGAAATGGAGGTGTGCTTGATTCTTTGCATGACTGACTAGGTGTGTGAGTAACTCCATGGATGAGTGACAGTCTGTGAGTGTCTGTTTACCCTGATTGTATCTAAGGTTATATTAGAGTCTGAAGAGGTTCATCGTATTATCACATGAATGATATCATCAGTGATGTGATCAGTAATGTCAAATGAGATGTCATCAGTGATGTCATCAGTGATGTCATTTGAGATGTCATCAGTGATGTCATTTGAGATGTCATCAGTGATGTCATCAGTGATGTTACTGACCATGTCATGAATGATGTAATATGTGACATCATCAGCAGTGGATTGCGGGTGCGCGATATATAGTTAGTGCAACTAACTATATATAGAATTTCAATGGTTTTGTGTGAGTAAAATAAGGTTTTGTAAATGCGAATTCCTAACTATATATGGTCTATAACCTATGGTTTTTTCAGTGAATTTTCAAGGTTTTGTAAATGCTAATTCCTAACTATATATGGTCTATAGCCTATGGTTTTTTCAGTGAATATATATATATACATACATATATAAACATATATCATCTGTATATCTATATAAATACAAACATAAATGCATGCATACATATACTTATTTGCATACAGATGCATGTTATTTACATGAAAGTTGAAAAAACACTAATAAAAGCAAAGCTAAAAAGCCACCTCATTACAAACAGAATGGCTTTAACTTAAACGAGGGCGAGATCTATTGCATTTTCAATGCTTGTTTACTTTGGTTCCATCAAGAAGGCATTCAGATGTGTCACACATTTGCCATAAATTCTGAATGTTAGCACTCTAGTTGCACATTAGATCACTGTAGTAAAGCTACTGCTCACCAGGGACGTCTGCTGCTGGTATTCAAAGTGCATGTTTCAGTCTGCATGTCAGAATTTTTTTAATGAAATAGAAGACACTCAAAATGTGCCTTAATTTTTCTTTCTGCAGCACTAATCATAATTCATATGGCAAAATATACCCCCTCATTTTATTCCAATCAAGATGGCTTCAGGTGTGCCATACCTTTGTAATAAGTAGGACTGTTAGCACTCTAGTTGTTCTTTAGAACACTCTGGGACATTCTGTCATTGGGCTATACTTGGCTACATCTGGGTGATATTTGGGCTACATTTGGGCTCTTTTGTCTCTGGTGGCCATTTTGGGAGACTGCATGTCAGAATTGTTTAATGAAATAGAAGAGGATTTGAGAAGTCACTCAAAATGTGCCCTAATTTTTCATTCTGCAGCACTAATCATACTTTCTATGGCAAAATATACCCCCTCATGTTGTTTCTTTTTAAATTAAATGTTTTAAGAGTTACCACTTTATTCCAATCAAGATGGCTTCAGGTGTGCCATACCTTTGTAATAAGTAGGACTGTTAGCGCTCTAGTTGTTCTTTAGAACACTCTGGGACATTCTGTCATTGGGCTATACTTGGGCTACATCTGGGTGATATTTGGGCTACATTTGGGCTCTTTTGTCTCTGGTGGCCATTTTGAGAGACTGCATGTCAGAATGTTTTAATGAAATAGAAAAGGATTTGAGAAGTCACTCAAAATGTGCCCTAATTTTTCATTCTGCAGCACTAATCATACTTTCTATGGCAAAATATACCCCCTCATGTTGTTTCTTTTTAAATTAAATGTTTTAAGAGTTACCACTTTATTCCAATCAAGATGTTTTCAGGTGTGCCATACCTTTGTAATAAGTAGGACTGTTAGCGCTCTAGCTGTTCTTTAGAACACTCTAGGAGGCTGCAGTAGAACACAAAGGAATCAACTGACAGTCTCTGTCCTTGTTGGATGTACATGTTTTACTGAGAATGTCAGACTTCATTCTCACATGACTGAGAAAGATAATGTGAATTTACTGAAAATATGCTTTCAGTTTAGCTTATAGATCCCCTTCCAAACCACTGTGGGAAAATCATGAGATGTTAGTTTTCTTTCAAACAATATTCATGATATCACAGCAGAAGGTTTTTTCACATGGTAAAATCACCTTAGAACCCACCACAATTCCTAAAACGAGTATGGTACCATCAACAAATGATTTATAATGTAACTAAAGTCCTAAAACCCTCTATTAACTACAATGCTTTTTAATGAGGTGCTATCATGTATATTGTTCCCAAGATGGCTGCCAACACTTCTTAGATGAAGTGCTGACAGCCAATCAGATCAGATGTGTGGTTAGGCTCCGCCCAGATATATATCTTTTTTTGAACCTAAATTACTCAAAATCCACTGGAGCACATATATTGAGACCTAGCAAAGGCACATCGGGCTAACAGTCCCTACAATTTTGCCAAGTTTCGTGCAAATCCATTCAGCCGTTCGAGCTAAAAGTGAGGCCAACCGCCCTATGGAAATTAACATGGGAAAAACGCGTTTTGGGACCCCCCTTTTTTCTCGGCCCCCCCTTGATGAAACCCCCCCAAATTGTCAGGGGCTGCTCAGAAACAAAATGTTCCATTTTCCTGAAAATTTCAGCCAATTCCGTCCACAAACGCCAAAGTTATTAGACATAGAATTTTCAAAAATCCCATAGAGAAAAAATCCTAACTATATATACCTACTGGCGACCGCCAGTAGGTAATATATATATAGCACTTCCGGGTGAGCTAACGCGGAGCGTCATATGATGCATTACGCGACAACGCAGGTCCAGAATATAGTCAAAATGTCTCCACCAACCAGCGGTCGGAACACAACCCCTTTCAGTAGTCAAAAAAGTTCTGTTAAATGACAACAGAAGGGACAGGCAACAAGAACCATCAGTCAAAGAGGGGAGGGCAAGTTCTTCTCTACCGGGTCACGTTGTGGCTCCACCGGAAGTGATCGAATTGGTAGTCTACAGTGTTTCTGGATGTTTCAGACTGACGCTGGCGTCTGCATGAGAGCACCACCATCTCGTGGCTACGTCGTGGCCATTCCGCAAGCAATCATGGCAGTCGCTCCCCACCGGAAGTCTACAGGAGTCGGGGGTCCCGGTGACTGTTGTAGAATCTTCAAGGCTGAGGGGACTCTTTTGGGAATGGGGCCCATGCCCTAGCAGTCAAGCGTCCGAGTTCCACGGTTGCCTAGAGCGATCTTTGCAGGCCAGGCCCAAGTCTGTGGAGCCGACCGCCATTTCGTGAGCTCCGTAGCAGCCGCCTGTCGCTGTACCGCAAGATTGGGTGCAATTCCGTTGGATGGCGGGTGAGACGTTGTGATAGCAAGAGCAGGCGCAATTCAGCTGGCCAAGCGAGGCACTGTGTCGCAAGAGTGGGCGCAAGTCAGCTGGTCGAGTGAAGCGCTGGGGTGTAGCTGAGAAACCTCCACCTGGGGAGGTGGAGGAGGCTCGTTCGCGCCGCCTCTCCCTTCTAGTGCACCCCACGCCGTCTCCAGGCCCAGGTATATGTGATGGTCGGACCAGGGCACCGCAGGACGTGTCTTCAGGTCAAACGGATTGTGGGACAAGGTGTGGAGCAGGCGCAATTTTCTCGGGGGCCTCCGTCAAGCGGTTCAGGGAGGCACCGCATCACATTGTTTTCCAATGCAGACAGGTCCACAAACAGCCCCCACTTACTTTGAGAATAGTGAAGCTGCAGCAGGTGCAAATAAGCTTCAGACAGTGTTACAAGCGCTGCTCGGAACCCTCAACTATGGCACCCAACATCCAGGACTTATGCCATTTGTGCAAGGCAGTGACATTGAAGCATCTCATGGACCAAGCAACATACTATATCCAGAGTCCTTACCACAACCTCTGCCTTCCTTCTTACCTAGTTATTGTTCTTTCACTCCCACTCCAGGCTTTTAGTCTGTGGATGGAAAACCATGAACCTACACTCACCTATGAAAATCTTACTATTGATGGTTGATTTTGAGCCCCAAATACAAAGGCTTGTTTGGATCGATGTTGCAGCAGGCTGCCATGTAAATAGATATTTAATAAAACGTTTTACCCTGTTACTTGTTGATTTTGAGTCCCAAATACAAAGGCTTGTTTGGATCGATGTTGCAGCAGGCTGCCATGTAATTAGTTATTTAATAAAACGTTTTACCCTGTTACTTTGCTGGTGTGTTGTATATATTTATAATATTTGCATAGGGTTTGTCGTTATTTTGGGTGGGGTGGGAGGCGGAGCCGAGCTGTCTTGCAGCCATCATGGTCATGTCACTGATCATGTCATGAATGATGTAATATGTGACATGATCAGCAGTGGATTGCGGGTGCGCGATATATAGTTAGTGCAACTAACTATATATGAAATTTCAATGGTTTTGTGTGAGTAAAATAAGGTTTTGTAAATGCTAATTTCTAACTATATATGGTCTATAACCCATGGTTTTTTCAGTGAATTTTCAAGGTTTTGTAAATGCTAATTCCTAACTATATATGGTCTATAACCTATGGTCTTTTCAGTGAATATATATATATATTCACTGAAAAGACCATAGGTTATAGACCATATATAGTTAGGAATTAGCATATATATATAAATAATATATATATATATATATATATTTATATATATATATATAAATACACATATATACAAACATATATTTGATGTTTTAATAATGTACTTTTACAATGTATATGACTATACCACACATGCATTTGTGTTATAATGGCATGCGTGATGAACTCATATGCATTGTAAAAGTTTTAGAAATTACGTCTTTGCAGAGTAATAGTCCCGCGTTATAAAAATTGCGGAGTGATGGTATGCAGGATGTTGGTTTGCGGAATATCATCACATATTCCCGGGGAAGGGATAGTCCCTTTCTTGCTATTTCCGTGGAAGCGGTCCTTGTGTCCGGATGTGCGTGGCGCGAGGCCTGTGTGCAACAGAAGTGGAAAATCTCCAGTGTGCGCTTCAGGCGTCACCGGAATTTAAGGCGAGATTACATTTCCTGCACAATGGCCCCTGTTTGCACTCCTTCCGACCCTTGGGAATAGCGCCATGCCTGACCTCCATACAGTAAAGCAGGTGCACGTCACAGGGAGCGCGGGGCAAGCACACCCGGAGCAGGAATGTACAGAACCTGGGAAGAAAAAACAATGAAATATTAGGTACAACGCTCGCTTTTTTTTTCCGTAATCCCGCTCCCCGCACACGCCCACGCCCCCAGCACACGCCCACAGCACACGATATGAGACATGGCATAAAGGGCGGAACGTACCACACATCCCCAGCATTTGTCACGCCCCCAGCACACGCCCACAGCACAACGCAGACACGCCCACAAAGGACTACTTTGCTGGCCCGGTTCTTTTACCTTTTAAATGTATATGGTGGGCATCTGCATAGCCTATGTCCTTTTGCTGCAACTGCCCTTTCTAACACTGTATTGGGTGTTGTGATTGGTGCTGTGGTTCCTGAGATTACCCGCCTCAAAGGTTTGGGCTCTCTTTTTATTATATTAGTATAGATTGGCGCTTATAAGTAGGTAGTTATAGGTAGGATCAGGTTTCCATATGAAAATGTATTTTGACTTGCCTATAACTTTGGGACAGTTTGACAAATCACCACAACATTTTTCAAAAGGAAAGTGTGCCTGTGATTCTTGTTGTATATGGAAAGTTTCACGGTGACCTGTTAAGTGGGGGTCAAGAAAACGGGCGTTAAGTGTTTCCCATGTTAATTTCTGTAGGACGTTTGAACACATCTACAGCCCAAACTGCTGAATGGAATTACACCAAATTTAACTGAAAGGTAGCTTGTGCTTTTTTTTATTCTGTGTAAATCCATTCAGTTGTTGTGCAGAAATTTAAGAAATACAGTTAATTATATATGTGGCCATGACGACTTCACAACTCTGATTGGCAACTAACATTTCAACTAGGAAGTGTTGGCAGCCACATTGGGACTTAGCTTCAGCCGAGTCTCAAATAAAAGTAAGAAACAAGAAGAGGGGTCAGGGTAGGAATGCCCTGACCCCATACATTTGGTCCTAGGGTCCCAGAGGGCACCCAACAGGCCAGAAACCTATTTATAAACAATACAGAAACAATATTCTGAATTGATGGTAATAAAAAAAAACACCCACACTTGTATTTATTTAAGCCCCTGGTGGGCCAGGATCCAGGAGCATGCCAGTAAAATAGAAGCAGGCACATGGGGTTCCCCTTTTCATGCTTATGAAGTGCCCTGAGAACCGCCACTTCCCCTCGGCAAATATTTATAAACAAATACAGGGGCCCATGCGCCCCGCAGACCCAGAGGGACTTAACAATATGTAGGAAGGTGGGCCTAGTGCCTCTGGGACTGCCACCTCCCTGGGGTAAATGATGCTAAAATAATAGCGAAGGGCCCCCATGTCCTCGCTACAGGCCCGGAGAATGCCACCTTCCTGGGGTGATACTTAACATTATTGCGGTGGGGCCATGCAGCCTGCACTACAGCCCCAGGACCGCTACTTCCCTTGGATTAGAGAGTAAAGTAAAGTAATGTGGGAGGCCTGTATGGCCTACTTCACAGCCCCAGGGACCACCACCTCAGCAGGGATAAATAAAAACTTCATGCAGCGGGTCCCACATGCCCCCCACAGCCCTGGGGACCACCAACTCCCCAGGACAATTTATCAAAACTAAGGGGGTCATGCACCCCCACCCCCAGCCCCAGGAACTGCTACCTCCCAGGGGCTGAAATACATTAAATTAGGGGTTCTGCCATGGACCCCCGTCACCCGGGACACCAGGTCCCTGGGGCTAACTTCTATGAAGGAAGGGCTGGGGCAGTGCAGCCCCCTTTGGGGAGCCATTTATGGCCCTTGGGACTGCCAGCCCCAGGTACCTCCAGAGGTGCCCCCACCTTGGGAGGAAGCTGCCATGCAAATATGTCTGCAGAGAAACAGATAAAACATTGCTCTGACGGACAGGGCACTGCCTTTCAGCAGCCCCCTGTCTTTCACACCAATGCCGGCTCCCGCAGGAGGAGGGGAGCCCACCGGGGGTGGGGCTCCCCTTGGTCCCCAACACCCAATAAAGAGGCCGGGCCACAAGGCATTGAGTCCCCAGGGCTAAAATTGGCCTGGGGAGGGGGACCTTGCATTCTCCCTCCCCTAATAAAAATAAATGTGAAAAAAAGGCAGGCCCTAGGGATGGAGTTCTCAGTGCTAAAATCGGCCCTGGGAGAGGGCCTGTGTGGCCCCCGTCCCCCAGTGCAAAAGACTAGGCCCCGGGGCTGAGATCCCCGGGATCGTGCAAACCCTTTCCCTAATATATATATATAAATATATATATATTTAAAACCTGCCCTGGAGAAGTAGCTGGGGGCCCCCTAACTTTCTCCAACACTCTGTAAAGTGGTCTCGTAGTGCACAACTTGTTGGAGGATGAAGTCCCCGAGGCTGCTGATGGTGCCTGGGGGCCAACAACCCTTTCTGTTAGCTCCAGTAAGTCACACAAAGGGATTGCTGAGAGCTCAAGGGAGGCCTCGCCCCTTTTCTCCACTACTCTGCAAACGCACCTCCTAGTGCACTACTGGTTGGGGGATTACGTCCTCTTTGATGTTGAAGGCCTTTGAGGACCAAGAACCCCTTCTGTTACCTCCACTAAGTCCCACACAGCGGGATTGCTGAGGGATCATGCGAGGCCCCGCCCCCTTTCTCCACCACTTTTTAGACACACCTCCTGGTGCCCTACTGGTTGTGGGATAAAGTCCTCCCCTTGGATGCCTAGGGTCCTTGGGGCCAGGAGCCCCTCCTGTTACCTCCAGTAAGTCCCACACAGTGGGATTGCTCAGAGCTTGAGGGAAGCTTCGCCTCCCTTCTCCACCACTCTGCAAATGCACCGCCTGGTGGACTACTGGTTGGAAGAAGAAGTCCTCTTTGATGCTGATGGTCCTAAGGGGCCAAGAGCCCCTCTTGTTACTTCCAGTAAGTCCCACACAGTGAGATTGCTGAGCGCTCATGCCAGGCCCAGCCCCCTTTCTTCTTGACTCTAAAGACGCACCTTCTTGTGCACTAATGGTCGTGGGATGAAGTCCCCTTGGATGCTGAGGGTCCTTGGGTGCCAGGAGCCCCTCCTATAACCTCTAATATGTCCCATACAACAAGTTGCTAAGACTTTCCTCAGAAGTCCGCCCCCTTTCTCCACCAATCTGCAAATGTGCCTCCTGATGGAATACTGCTTGGGGGATGAAGTCCCCTTGGATGCTGGAGGGCTTTGGGGGCCAAGAACCCCTCTTGTTACCATCAGTAAGTCTCACACAGTGTACTCCCTGGTGACTGTGAGAGAGGCTATATGGGTGAGTATGTGCTTATCTTGGTGACTATTTAGGTGAGTGAGTGTGTTGCTAGTATGTTATTATTATTATTATTATATGAAATTTGTAATGCGCTCAGCTTACCCGGGGCATCCCGGCGCAACAGACCAGAAGGAGAGACTCAACTAATCACTACTGTGGAAACAGGTAGGTCTTAAGAAGTTTCCTAAATGGTAGGATCTTGGGCTCTGAGCGAATATTGAGGGGCAAAGAGTTCCAAAGAGTCGCCACCTGCACAGAGAAACGCCTGCCCCCAGAACGAGCTCTCCTTACTCTCGCTGACTGCAGAAGATGTTTTTGGTCCGAGCGCAACAGGCGTGGGGGCTTATAGGGACGGGCCATATTAGCAAGGATGGGGGGACCTTTGCCATGCAGAATTTTATGGGCTGTACATAGCGCTTTAAATTTCACCCGCTCCTTCACGGGGAGCCAGTGAAGCGCTTTGAGGGCCGGAGCGGCAGACTGCCTTCTGGGAACATCCATAAGGACTCTCGCAGCTGCGTTTTGCACCTGTTGGAGAGTTTTAAAGGTCGCTTCGGGAGCACCGAGAAACAGCGCATTCCCATAATCGAGCCTCGATAGGATAAGGCCACGTATCAACAGCTTCTTTGCTGGATCGGGAAGCAGTGGTAACACCTTTCGGGCTGACCTCAGCAGACCAAAGCAAACCCCTGCGGTTTTCCTGGCGTGGGTCCTGAAGGACAGATCTTCCTCCAACCATACTCCCAAGGACTTGATCTCCTTCTTGGGGGCTGGTGGATCACCAAGAGACCGGGGCCAGCAGCTCGCAATAATGGAGGGACTGGAATTGTGCATGAGTAAGTGAGTGTGTGTGTGTCTGTATGAGTGAGTGAGTGGCTGTATGAGTGGGTGTGTGAGTAGTTGTATGGTTGAGTGCCTCAGTGTTGTTTGAGTGGTTGTTTTGGTGTATCAATGGATGTGTGAGTGTCTATATGTCTGCTTGAATGTGTGTGAGAGACTGTTTTGGTGAGTGGTTGTATGGCCGGGCATACAGAAAGTGAGGGCTTCTGTCAGTGGTTGTATAGGGGAATAAGTGAGGGTATGAGTAGCTGTACAAGTGAGTGTGTGGCAGTGTGTGTCTCTATGGGTGTATAAGTGGGTGTGTGAGTAGTTGTATGGGTGAGTGAGTGGTTGTGTGAGGGGCTGTATGAGTGAATGAAACAGTAATTGGCTCTAAACACGAGTGAGCGGGTTTGTGAGTAGATATATGAGTTTGTGAATGGGTATGTGAGTGGTTGTGCAGGTGAGTGAGTGGGTGTGTGAGTGGCTCTGTGGATTATGTCATCAGTGATGTCACTTGAGATATCACCAGTAATGTCATCAGTGAGGTCACTGACCATGTCATAAGTGATGTAATAAGTGAAGTCATAAGCAGGTCATTGTGGGGGTGAATGTCATAGTTAGCTCAGATAACTATAACTGCTGAATTTCACTGGTTTTGTATGAGTGAAATATGAGCCTACATGTAACGTCCCCGTCACCTTTGTTTTTTCTGTGAGTTTCTACATTTTTTAATTATTTTTGTTAACTTTAACCTGTAATCTTTGAGAGTGGGTATGTAAGTTGCTTTATATGTTGGTGAGTGGGTGCATGAGTCTCTGTGTTGGTCTGTGAGTGGGAGCATGAGTGTCTGAGTGGGTGCGTGAGTCTCTGTTTGTCTGTTTGGGTCTGTGAGTAGGTGTGAGTAGGTGCATGAGTCTCTCAGTCGGTCTTCAAATGAGTGTGTGAGTGTCTGAGTTGGTCTGTGAGCAGTTGTGTGAGTCTCTGAGTGGGTCTGTGACTTGGTGCATTAGTGTCTGAGTTGGTCTGTCAGCGTCTGAGTTGGTATGAGTAGGTGAATGACTGGCTGAATGGGTCTGTGAGTTGGTGCATCTGTGTCTCAGTGGGTCTGCCAGTGGGTATGACAGTCTTTCAGTTGGTCTCTAGTCGGTGCATGAGTTTCTGGATGGATCTGTGAATGGGTGTGTGAGTTTCTTTGTGGGTTAGTGAATGTGTTCAAAAGAGTCTCAGTAGGTCTGTGACTAGGTGCATGAGTGTCTGAGCTGCCCTGTGAGTGGGTGTGTAAGTCTATGAGTGGGTCTGTGAATCAGTCTGTGAATCTCTGAGTGGGTCTGTGAGTGGAAGCATGAGTGTCTGAGTGGGTCTATGAGTTGGTGTATGAGTCTCTGAGTGGGTCTGTGATTTGGGTGTGTGAGTCTCCTAGTTGATCTGTGAGTGTCTGCGTGAGTCTCTGAGTAGATCTGCAAGTGGGTTTAAGGTTGTGTCTGTGAGTGGGTGTTTTAGTCTCTTGTGGGTCTGTGAGTGGGTGCATGAGCATATATTTATATTTATTTATTTTGTGTAATTCTAATTTATTTATGTTATTGCCAAATTGAAAAGACTTGGTGCAAAAACAAACAAAAAATGTGCGACTGACGCGCTTCGGCTGATGCCTTCAGCTAACATATATATAAATTAATTAGTGTAACACATATTTAAAATGTAAGTTGAAGTATGCCTTAACTAGTGTCATGTAAAGTCTGGTGATCCCTCCGATTTGAGTGCACTTAGTAAGGATGCATAAATAAACTTAGAACTAAATCAATTAAATGCCTTGCATGTGGTCTTCCAGTGCAGGCACAAGGTTGGTGGTGGGGAAAGTTCACGTTACCTCTTTTTGCAGTGCCCAGTGTGTTCTGCGTATTGCTTTGATTATTGGCTGGTTGGTCTGCCATGGTGTTGCTCGAATCAAATGATAAAAGTGGACTCCTGGGCCTCCGTTCTGTGGATGGACTGCAGTTGTCACATCACTTAAAATCTCTTTCCCAGTATTTCATTTTTTGGAGCAAAGAGAACTAGACAGGTCACATTTCTGTGCGTTGCAGAGGTGAGAAGACTCCCCGTGCACATACACAGGATAAACAGAAAACTATGTGATTGAAAACCTTAATCTGAAAGGTCACATTTTACAGCACCCTTCGTGCCCTCGTTTCTCTTGAGTCCTATTCGAGGTTCTCTCACGTGGCCGGGGTGACATCTCTGCAAGAGGAATTCACTGCCAGATAAAAGTAAACACATGACCCACTTGCCCTGCGGTTAACCTGTGGTTAGCCGAATCTGCTGTTTCTACGACAAATTCAGGTTAAAGATAGACCCGTTTCCTGACTGACGGAGAGGTGTGGATGCCGCATTGATAGGAAATGTTGAGTTTTTCTTCTAAATATTTTTAGGGGGAAATGAGGTCATTAGTTTTGCTACAGCTGTATTGCAGCAGCACTGAAAACTACTTCGACCAGAACTTTGGGGGTGCGGGGTGCCGTGCTAACACGGTACAAGGAGGCATTTTTGCAAAAAATGTGACCTTTAAAGCCGACTGATCCAGTAGCATTTATTTTACCATAATCGAAAGTATCAACCTTTAAAGGATATTTTAAGGTTCTCTTTGAAAGAATTCCAGCAAAACAAACAACAAATGATGCTTTTTAATGCAAGTTAAACAAATTTGCCTTGCAGGATGTGTCATTTGTAAGACATTCTAACTCTAGTTCATGGGGCAGTTATTTGCTATGAATTGTAATTGATGCATTTAAAACAAAGCAGGGTCTGTTGCCTTGGTATTATATCCAGTCTCTCTCTTCCCTTTGTTTTTAGGGTCCGGCTTTACAGCACTTGCACAGTGCTTCAGAAATCTATTGTTTTTAATATAACCTTAAAAGGGACATACAACTCGCCTCCTCTCTTTCCTGGCGTCTCATTGGTTCCTGAGCTTGCCACTTACCGTTCCTCCATTTCTATTGACTGTAACTTATTTTCCTGTATTTGCCAATGCTTGTTCATCGTCTGCTTCTTTTATCAGTTCCCCGCTGCCGAAATACTGTTAACATCTGCTTTGGTAGAACTATATTTTCATAAAGTTTTGCCTTTTACTTTTGCAGCATGTTAATATAACAACTGGCTTACCGGTCGCACGTTGCTGCGATCTCCGAAGAAAGGAAATTCACTGAAACTTGTTATGATAACATTCAATTGATATTGTGTAATTTTTATTGAAACTTATTCATTTTAATATGGAAAACATTTCAAAGTGTCGTTTTAATTCTATTTATTTATTCGAGTGCTTGTGGATACACAATATTTTTTGTTTTGATAAAGACTGTATTCATAATCAGCCTCGTAATGGAACACAGTAAGATTCAAATCAGCGTTCAGTGTCCTTTTGGATCGAACATTGCGTGCTCAATTTGTTTACCTTGGTCAATTGTTTCATTCGAACAGGCTTGAGCAGTGCGTACCCGATCGGCTTCCAATGTTTATTCTCGTTGCTCTCCTGTTTCATTCGAGCGGGCTTGAGCCGTACGTAAACGATTGGTTTCCAATCTTGATTCTCGTTGCTCTCCTGTTTCATTCGAGCGGGCTGGAGCAGTGCGTAATCGATGGCTTTCCAATCTTGATTCTCATTGCTCGTTCGTTTGAGAATAGCGGGCTTGAGCAGTTTGTATTCGAACAGCTTCTAATCTTGCTTCCAGTTGCTCGGCTGTTTCTGAAGCTCGTAATGCCTTTTTCTTTCGTGCTTCAGATGTAGATCAACCAATCGATTTCCATTTTGGGGTATAACTGTCGACAATGCTCGCAAATTCGCTGAAAATTCAGTAATCGACAGATTAAAAGGGCCCGGGGGGCGCTGGGGGGGCTGATATTTAAAATAATGCCTTTTTCTTTTGTGCTTCTGATGTAGATCGCCCAATCGATTTCCGTTTGGGGGGCATAGCTGTCAACAATGCTCGGAAATTCGCTGAAAATTCAGTATTAAGATTATGAGGGCCCTGGGGACCTGGGGGGCCCTGGGGGGGGGGGGTGATATTTAAAATAATGCCTTTTTCTTTCGTGCTTCAGATGTAGTTCGACCAATTGATTTCAGTTTGGCGGTCATAACTGTCGACAATGCTCGCAAATTCGCTGAAAATTCAGTATTCAAAAGATTATGAGGGCCCTGGGGGGCCGATATTTAAAAAAATGTTACACCAGAAACCTCCACCGGAGTGTACTCAACAACTTCCCAAAGTTTCATGGCGATCGGATGAATGGTGTAGTAATGCATAAAGGACAAACAGACAGACAGACATACTTTCGTTTTTACATATATAGATTTACACCAGAGGGATTAATCACTTAATAATGCGGGGCTTAGCTCCGACTCGAACTGGGATCCCCAGCTGTTGAGTCAGCAGCTATGGCTGCTGGGCCACATCCTCTCTACTCTAGTGTTATCTGTCATGGAGCTCTATCCTTCTCCTGGATGATGATAGAGGAAAACAGCTCTTTATTGATTACATAGGCAAAACAATGCATTACCAATGCTTGTTTTGTTTTTCTCCTCCTTCCCAACCTCCCTCAGTTGTGCCCGTAGAATCTCACAACCATACTATTTGTCTGCTTGTCAGTTCCCAAGGGCGTTTCAATCTGAGGCGGATGTTTAAGACGTAGTGGACAAATGCGTCCATTGCAAGGGCCTGTGCTCGATCTCATGATCACAGAGTCAAATCCCAGCTTGTCCATTCAGCCTTTCATCCTTCTGATGTCAATAAAATGAGAAATGGGTAACAATAAGCATTTGTTATTCAGCGCCAAGACACCCTACTGGGTCAACAAGCGCTTTACAACTAATCATGTTATGTAATGAGGCTTTCTTTGCATTAGCTCATTTTTATTCATGCTAAGAAATCTCACTAATGATTATGCCTTTTAAAGTAAATGCTAACATTTTTGGAAAGAGGTCAGGTTTCATTAGCCCCTTGAGTGCGCCATCTCCACACAGGACCTAGCACACTCTCTGGCCATCCTTACCTATTATTTTTTTACACTCCCGATTCTTTGATGCATCAGCTGTGCTGATCCCTGACCAGCATGACTTTTAGTAGCTTCCTCGTTGCTCACTCCACCACCACTCCAGAACTCCAGCCTGCCTTCTGTACCACCTTTGGCTTACGTCTCCTGGATATATGGATGCCCGCTCTGGGACAGAGCTATCCCGTCAGTCTCTCACTGAAGCCAAAGTTGTGCATTCTCTGCTGAGGGTGGGAAGTCTGCTTCTTCACTCTCATCTGGGTGATCCATTGTCAACTTCCTCAACAGTCTCCCAGCACTGGCCCAGTGAGTCCTTCTTGCACACACCTGTACACTTCTAGGCCTCGTTCCTTCTCAGTCTTGAGAAGTGTTCCAAGCCTCGCTTCCATTCCAGGAGGCCATTTTGAAACCCATTTGATTCTATGGAGTTGTGCATTCCAAATTTTGCAGCGGGCATTTTAGCTTGCACAGTTTATCATTGAATTTTCATCCTTTGGGATTTTTTTAACTTTTTACTAGTAATTGTGACCAAAATATTTCAATTCTTCATATTACTGTTTTACCACCTGCACTTTGTATCTTTCCAAGTGCCATCAAAATTACTTAATGACTGGCAGTGTAGAGATGTCTCTACTAACTCCTGCTGAACCTCTTCTGCTCATGTCCATTATTGGTATCTGGCTGTAATGAATTATATTGAAATCTCTGCTATCCTCCATTTCAAATGCCACTTAAGTCTTAGAGGGCTTTAAAATATTAATTTATCATACCCGGCTTGCTCAATTACCACCCCCCCCCCCCCCCAAGACTGTTTGATCTTGATAGCGGGTTGTTAGTTATTGTTCCACTGAATGCAACAAACAAATGAAAATAATGTTTAGATGCACTCCTTCCTTAAGAGGGGCTTTCACTCTAAGGGACTAAAAGAAAGATGGAAAATTATTTTTCCTGAAAGGACAGACGAATGGAGTCACAATGGAATTCCTAATAAAGAGAGTTTTACTGTTTTTCAGCCAGGAAGGAAAGAGGTCAGCCTTCATTACGCTCCCTCCTAATCTTGAGATGTAACAGTATGTTATCACAGAGCAAAGGGTTCTGTAAGGAATGTAAGCAGCAATACATAGCTGAAGAGAGACCAGATTTGGTATATGGAGCGCACCATATAGCCTTTTTAACCCGCTGCCAAGTGCAATACTGTTTGCTTAAGGCCCTGAAGGCGAGTTATAGGCCCGAGACATAGGCCCGAGACAATAATGAGGGCGACGACCTTTAACAACCAGTATAGCCCAAGGCAGAATGGCTATAAGGCTATTATAACATTCAACCTATTAAGAGTATAATGTTCTACATTAAAAAGGGAGAAATAGAAAGACAAAAATAGGAATGTTGGGGCATAAGGCCTAAACCAGCTATTATAAGCCTGAAGCAATCTATTGTCTTCAATGGAGCTCTCAATATTCCAATGTTCTAATTACAATGCACACAAAGAGATGATGGACAGAGAGCTGAAACTTTTCAGACACTTACCCCCAGTCACAGATCTGGGTTGAATCCAACATCCTTCATTAGCGCATATCGCCAACTAAGTTCAGACCCAGCTACATGCAAATCAGTCTTGACCCTGTGCCTCATGGGAACGGTCCAGCTTGAACTACCAAGCTAGGTCTTTCCTGAACCAAAAACAAGCATCCTGGGACTTGTTTCTGGGTAACACCCTTCATCAGCCAGGCTAGCTTGAATCCAGTGGCAATGTGAGCAAGGGACCCACGTATGGGCATATCCTGCCAATTTAGGGCAAACAAAGCAAAGACAAAGAGATAATGGACGGAGCGCTGAAATCTTTCAGACACTCACCCCCAGTCACAGATCTGAGCTGAATCCATCATCATTCTTTAGCTCACTTCGCCACCTCAGTTCAGACCCAGCTATATGCAAATCAGTCTTGACCCTGTTCCTCATGGGAACAGTCCAACCCGAACTGCCAAGTCAGGTCTTCCCGGAACCGGAAACAAGCATCCCGGGACCGGCATCCCAGGATAAAGTGATTGTATCACCATTAGACATCTCAGAGTTACAATAACAGTAACAGTATCTTCGACTTAATCATTAAACAAGGGAAGTTTTAAATAGTTTCCTAAATTGGCAATAGTTGGGAAAAAATACAGATGTGCATGGGGAGCCTGTTCTAATAGACAGGAGCCAGGAAATAGAAGGCTCTCCCGCTCATTCCACCCTATGGATACGCTGGACCCACAGAACAGCTTTATCCTTTGATCTTAGACTTCTGGTGGGGGTATACATTTTGACTCTTTGTTGGAGATACTTAGGGCCAGTTCCTTGTGGAGACTTAAAGGTAAGACATCATATTTTAAAAATGCTCCTTTTGGTAGCCAATGCAACTTTCTTAAAGAAGAAACTGACCGGGTGCCTGATGGAAGCTCGAGGACACGTCTTGTTGCCGTGTTTTTCACCACCTGTAGTTTTGCAACCATAGTATTATCAGCTGCTGCCAGTAAGAAATTCCCATAATCTAGCCTGCTTACTAACAGGGCTTGGACTAATGTTCTTCTGGACGAAATTGGAAGAAAAGGAACAGTTATGTGTAGCATTTGCCTAATGTAGTAGCACACGCCTGTGGTGGTTAAAATATAATCTGTCATGGAAAGAGACTGATTTACATTTCTGTCAAGATTCTTCACAAATATCTTAGGTGGCGGGGCCAATCCTAGTTGCAAGGGTCACCATTTGCTTGACCACAGAGAGGTAGCTTTGCCAAACAGTAGTATCTTGGTCTTATCTGTGTTCAGTTGTAAACAATTATCAGTCATCCAGCGCAAAATAGCTAGCATTCCCCATGCAAAACGGTCTTTGGTCACAGCAAGATCTGAGTCAACGGTGAAGGTCAGCTGGGTGTCATCAGCATAAGATATAATATAATATAAGATATAATATCAAAGCCACGAGGCTCGATCATCTTGGCAAAGGGTGCCATATAGATATGAAATAAGGTGGGGTTCAAACGTGAGCCCTGTGGAATCCCCTTGTCCAAACAAATGTTGCTAGAGGCATAGGGGCCAAGGGTGATTGTTTGGAATCTGTCATCCAAGAAGTTGTCAAGCAACTTGAGGGTGGTTTCCTGAATAACTATCTTGTGAAGTCTCATTCTCAGTCACTGCAGAAGTATAGTTTGAGATACTGTATCAAACGCAACTGATAAAATTAAAACCAATTAAGATGGCATTCTGACCCTGTTCCAATGACGTTTTAAGGGATTCTAACACTTCCAACAACTCTGTTTCCACACTATGTCAGGGTCTGTGCCTTGACTAGGTAAGATGCAGGAGATTGTTCTGTTCAACATATTCTGATAGTTATATATTGATGAGTTTGCAGAAGAAGAGAAATAGGCTTAAAATATGTGACGGTAGGATCTGCTGAGGGCTTCTTTAAGAGAGGGACTTATATCACTTCCTTCTATTAAATATTGTGTTACGGATTAATAACATCTAGGGCGTCAACTAGCATGCAAGCAGCACAGAATGGTTTATGCAGACTCCTCTAGAGTGATATGTTTAAACTCAGATAGGGTACAAATCTCTCTCCTGGCAGATACTGGTATCAGATCCCACTCAGTAACTTCCTTAGAAGAATCAATTAATTCTGCATGAATTTGTTCATTTTTATTCTTAAGAAAGCTTGTCACAAAGCTTTAAAGAAGGAAAACGTCTATACCACAGGATTTGGGTTGCAGAATTGGTTCAGCGATTTTGTATATTTTGAGACACACCTCACTAGAATAATTCAGTGTGCAAGCAATGTTTTGGGCTAATTTGGCTAGTTTACAATAGGAGTTAAGGGCAGCTTTGTAAGTTTAATTGTCATACAAAGAATAGCCTAAACACAATTTTCTATCAAGATGTTTACATTTATTTTTGTTAACTTGCTTGGCCAAAAGAAAAGGAGGGAGCAGATCGAAGTCAGCTATGTGTTTTTGAAATGTTGGAAGGAGCTAGCTGGTCATTGCAGAGTATAGCCACTGATTAATTGTATCCACCTCCTCCTCTATGGAAGCAGTTAAACTGGGTGTGGTATCAGTAAGGACTTTGGTTATGTCTAATGCTTGGTGCATGAACATGGTCCATGGTGTGCACACTGATGGATGCAGAAGATGCAGTTGTGCGTGCAGGTACCTATGATCCTATTATGCGTGGTTAATAGCATACAATTTAAATCACCAATGATATGTTGAGTGCACCAATAAAAGACTAATGCATAACTAACAGTCCGTCATGGTCCCTCAGAGTGAATGGCCTGAGACGTATCTCCTGGTGAGAAAGAGGCCCAACCCCACCACTGGCACAATTAAAAAAACAGGCTGTATGTAGGCCTGGGCAAAAGTCGCAGAGTTTCACTCTGCAGGATTCCACAGTTACCAAAAACTCTTCTAGCATGACAGAGTTCCGTGAAGGGGCGAAAATAGGGACGTTGTGATGTAGCGCAGGGAGCTCTTTCAGCACTGAAACATCAGTGCAATTGGCACCACCCGGCACACCAGAGGGTACAGCTTCTGTAGTTGATTTTGATGCCGCTTGAGTTGTTTTTGTTTTTGTTTTTGTACTTGAGCAGCAGCTTTCTGACCCGGAACGGTAGTGAACGCCCACTTTAAAGAAACCTCACAGGGTGCCCTGCTAGCGACTGAAAATCACTCTAGTTGGATGGCAAATCTTGCTCACCAGCTTTGAGCTGTGCAGGAAATTGAAGGATTATCTATTACCACCCAGTTCTTAGTCTGTAGTGTAGTTCCTATTTTCCCTATAGGCCCAGCGCATTGGAATAACATCAACAGCAGTGTAGACGTAGCAGTGCTGTCTTCCAGGTCTCTACTGACTATGTTAGACTTAATTGGGTTTGTACCAACCAACTCAGAGGTCACTGGAAACTTTCTTGACTGAATAGGAAGTGATCAGCTTCCCTGGCTCAGACAAGAAGGGATTCAGTTTTCCAACAACCGCATGAACATGACAACTTTGCTCCTTAGAATAGGAGTCTACATCTAGAGTCGTGTGAAACAATAGACAGCTATTTCACTCAGTCAGTTGTGCAAGAATTACTTTCACCAGGATGCAGAGAATAGAGAGACGGGCGTTTTCAATAAAAGGTATTATTTATTGAACAGTCTTTCTTCTCATGCAAGAGAAATGAATTGCCACAATTGCAAGACTTGTTATTATAACAAGTGCGTACAGTAAAAGGAGTATTGCGAAATAATACTGTAAAAGCATTGATATAGTTTCTTAGCCATACAATAGTTAAAATGAAAAAAATATATACATTCATATATACATTTGGCTAACGTCCTCAACTGGTGCTTCTAACTACGCCTACCCCGGTGTACCTGACCTAAGCCTAATACATGGGAGGGAGTAAATAAGTAGTAGTTTGAGTTAAGTTAAGTTTTGCCAAGGGTTTGCTTCAAGAATTATCTCTAAGGGTTTAGTCAACACCATACCTCTGGAATAGAATGTTGGAGGTCTGGTATCTCCTCTCAGGACTCGATATTCCAGTCATCCGCAAGGGTAGGCTGGAAACGCCGGAGCTGGATTTTCTCGGCAGGAGAAAAGACAGCGTCTTTCTCAGCGCGTCAAGGAGGAGGAGGGGCAGCGTCCGTGGGCTTCTCGTATCTGCTGGGCTCTGCAAGGGACAGCTGTTCTGCTCCGGTATTCACCACCACCATCGCGCTTGCTTAAGGCAATGTTGGTATTATTTATACCTGAAAGGTGCCTTGTTTGACGTAAGTTTTTGGACATAGGACGTCAATAAAGATGTGACTAAGAACTGGTGGTTCTTACAGTGCTCATTAGAGTTCTATTACTAATGAAAACAAAGCAAGCAGGGCTTTCCCAGGTTGCTGGGGGTTTTATCTGTCGAAATAACTCGGTGTGTAATCTAGGAATCTAAGATAGTGGCTTCTGCTGTGTCATGTACTGTAATGAACTGCAGAGACGAGTTTCTGAAATATGGCTCTGATCGTTTATGCCATTATAGGGGTATGAATTGATTATAGCCGTATAGGGGCATAAGGTCACAATATTGATCGGGGTCCTAGATAAAACACAACACCCACTCCACGAATCTATGTCCATCAAATTACTAAAAACTTAGAGCAGTAAGATGAGCGTGTATTCCTACCCACCCAAAAATACATATTGCATTTGAAATGGCGTATTTGAAATACATGAGAGTTTAGGTACTGTATGTTTTTACGCATAGGAATCATTCAAAATTATTGCATATGTAATCAGTTGAACGATTTAGCAAAAAAAAATTTACACATGAAATGTCTCTTAATACAGAAAAGAAGGGCGAGACTATTTCATCACATTTAAATACAAATGCTGTAATTGCACTAGAGGCTGAGGTAAAGTTATTTTGTCTCTAGATGTACTAAAAATAGAAGTTCTGTTCTTTATGAATAGTTCTACTTTAAGCAAAAGTATTTGTGCCCAAAAAAAAGGTAAATATTTTGAAAAAATGTCCGATTCAAAAATATTTCATGGTGAATGGGGGAATAGAGTTCAAAACGCTTTGCAGTAGTTTTTGTTGATCAAAACTGAAGGCAGAATACAGAGTTCATGGGAACGCTGTGCGCTGCAATGCTTTTCAAAAAATCATTGTTTTTGTTCAGAGGAGAACATCATATCAGACAAGCTCTCAAAGAATAGGTCTACATATTCAGGTGACAGTTCGACCAAGTTCGATAATGCTGGAACTTGGCAGGTGTGAGAATGATTGCTATCATCGGTGTCAGGATCAGCAATGCTCACAGAAGGCCGTACCTGGGTGATGTTGCTTTTATGCACCTCTTCACTGCCGCCACCTAGTCGTAGTGCCAGAGTTTCCACGAATTCCGTCATCAGGATTGGTAGCCGCTGGGGACAACACGATGCATGAGCCGTTACAGGACTTAGCAAAGTATCGATATCCATTGGTACTGCTGATGGTAGTGCAAGACAGGTGTCTAACACGCATTCTTCTCCGCATTGCATACATCGAAGCACAGGTAAGATGCAGGTCTGCCATATAGGTCTGAATGAAAGAAACCAGGTCATGTTCAGATCTCTCAGCCTGGCCAATCCAAGGACTCTAGTTATACGGTCCCGGTAGCGTACTCCTAGGATCATTTCTTCCATCCTTGCGGGAGTCATGTCTGTATTTTGGCTTGCCATATCGGAGCAGGAGGATCAAAAATAAAATGCCTGCTACAAGTCTCAAAATCAAGGGTATGCCGCCAAAGACTGAATGGACAAAATTAGGAATAATTCCCAGGATTGCTTTGAATGGTGTTAACAGTCCCGAAAAAATGGTCTTAAATACGTTTGAGATACCTACGGCATCCGACATATTTAGAATTTGGCTAAGCATTTCTGTGAAATGCACGGGGCAATTTGTTCATAAAAGGTCATGTATCTCTGATGTTGTCCTTGCAACTTGGAGATCATACGTCTCTTTAGATGACGTGATGGGCACACTGTTGTCTGTAAAAGCACAGACTTCATTCTGCTTAAAGTATCAATTCGTATAGAAGAGACATTCAAATGAGGCCAAAGGGGAGTCTCGGAATCTCTAGGGCCGTTTGGAAACAATGCTTGCATACAGCAAGTGACCATGGAAGTTACGCTTACGAGATATGCTTTCCCTGGCACCAAGCCACAACAGCAGTGATCCGTTATTAGAATGTAACTCCCGTTAGAAAGCTGCATAAAGAAGGGCCCTATCTGCGTTGCAGGTGTGACGTGTTGGTGGCATGAAAGGTTGTTTGAAGTCCCCTCACAGGCCCCATGTAAATCAATACCCTGGCACAAAAGTATACCGCTTAGTGATTGTTTACAATTTTCAACACTAAGAAATACATTCTTGTTGTTGTCACTATAGCATGTGTGTGTATATGGTAATTTCCATGATGACTTAATGTACCCTTTACCCAATCGTTCATACTGGCCAGTAGGTATATACTCAAGGCAAATTTTAAATCGGAAAGTTGTTATCGGAATTGTGATAATCCCATGTATTATCCATTCAATGACAGGTCTTTCTGACATTGTCAATAGTAATCTCTCAAGTTTTTCGATGCTCAGGATTGTATAGCCTGCTCCTTTCTGTGCCAAGCTGATTTGTTTATCAGTAAGGTTAAAGATGGAAAACAATGACGTTGTGTTGATTAAACGCCATGGCACATAGCCTGAACGAAGATTTTGCAGCGTCCAGCCTAGCTGTACAATTGAACGCAATTGCGACTGGCCATGTTGTAACATTAGCAATTCTTTATCTATTATATCGATGGCAGATGATACTATGCTGTCCAGTGAATATATTCTGGAGGACAGAGTCATTAACCCATTGTCCACAACAGAAAGTGATTTTTCCAAATTAATACGATCAATTTCTCGTATTTTTTCAGCTGTTTCAATTTGCATTACTTTCCATGCCTCGTTGTATGCCGCATATACACTTGCCGCTATGAAACGTTTTTGACGCTGTTTGCGTGGTCCCAAAATGAAATCGCGCAAATCAGCCCATCTTTAAGTAAAGATAAGTGTTGCTTAACTTGTGCCAGTGTGGATGTTTCTAGCCATTTAAGGCACAGTTTCCCTACACTGTATGTTGTTACTATCCCTGGATGTTGTCTCTGGGAGTATCTAGGGTCTGGTCTGGTCATTTTTAACCCCTGTGTTTTGTTCAGGAATCTATCTTGACAGTTATTTGTGTCAGTAGGCCAGATTAACCACTTTTTTCAATCAGGATGTGTTCAGTTTAAATGTAAAATGTTTGATACGTCTATTTCAATATCTGTGGTTACATTATCAGGCATTGGCTTTGGAATAGACAGTTTGTTAAGGTCTTTAATCTTAGCTAGGCCAAGACAGGATGTTTGGTGAATTGTTGCATTTAAGAACATTATTTGTTCTGGGATCATGCAGGCTTGAAATAATGCTTCTAGACCTTGTACCTGCCAATCTTTTGTACCCCAGATGGTTTATGTTTCAATATTGTTTTTCCAGAAATCAAAACCAAATGTCATCATTTTTTCATAAAATGCTTCTGAATATATCAATTTAGTATTTGTCAGCATTGTTTTCGTCCCTGTTTTATCCAACAGTTTATGATAAATCGTTTCTGAGAAGTATTGGAATTTCTCATAGAATGTTTTCAAACTACTTTTAGGTGGAGTAGCACAATGTTCCCATTGGTTATATTTAAAGACATTTCTAGGATGTGCAGATTTATGTAAGTAGTGGTCTGCGAAATGTGAAAAGCAATACATCTGTTCATAATTAGACGAACCTTGTAAATAATCATGTTCTGTAAATTTTGCTGACAACACTAAATCTGACATCATATTATTTATACTTTCAAAATCCCAATCATCAGAGAATGTACTTGGTTTTACAAAGTCACTTAACGAAACCTTGAACTGGTGAGGATATTTCAAGATCTCGACCGGGCCATATACTTCATAGTCAGTCTTGTCCCATACTACCCCGCCGGGTATTGGAATGGCTGTGACGTTTACTGATGATAGTTCTCTTTTCTTGATGTGAGATGATTTGTGTGGTTTCAGAACTAAGTTGATGTTCTGACTTGCTGTGTCCATTGAACTGTATTTCCCTTCAATGAATTTTCCCAAATAAAGTACCATGATTAGCCAAAGCAGGAGGAAAAATACCCCTAACCCAAACCAAAACTCTAACCATGGGGAAATAAGATAAGTATTCTTGAGTTGATGAAAGAGTTCTGTTGCCTTTTCTTTAAAAGTCTTTGTTGCTCGCTTTTCTTCTGGTTCGGTTGGATCGACAGAAAAGTTATCGAAATTGATGAAATAGCCAGATGCAGTTCTGTCGATTGTTGGAATTGCTTTTTCGTTTGCACATTCTGATGCTACTTTGTCGTAGACTGGTGTTTCTTGACGAACTGTTTCAATCTGTGTTTCAAGAGGCACGAGTTCCATGGCTTTATTGCATAGTCCTTATCTGTGCACTGCAGGTTTATCAAATGTGATTAGTTTTTTAGTTTGAACCTCTTGGATTGTTGCAAATTTGGGTATTCTGTTATTTCTTGGGAGTCCACTTGGCCTGCTGTTGATTATAGGCCACATGATTGTGGATTTACCAGGTCGATTGATACAACTCTGTTCTCCTTTTTACCAGCAAGGGGCGGTAGTACTACTGATCTTGTTCCGTTGATTGCTAAGACAGGTACTGCTTTTCTGTAAGAAGGCCCAAATTCCTTCTTCACCGCTATTTTCTCCCTGACCAGATCCCCAATCTTTGGAATCCAGACAGGTCTTGCTGGGGCTGGTGGTGTGTCTTCAGTGGTAGTTGGCTGTTGCTTTATTATTATGTTGCTTAAGGATTTTCTTGTTTCATTCAAGTCCTGTAAAACAGCCAAACGATCTTTGATGTCAAAGTCTTTATTTTTATCTTTTTCCACTGAAGCCTGACTATCAAGATCCTGAATATGCATTCTAGTTCCGAACAATAGTTCATACGGGCTGAAACCTTTTAGATAATTTCTTGGCAAATTATTTAGACTACGTTGGACACTTATTAAATGTTTGACCCACCCATCACCCGAACCTAATACCTTTGCCGTTATAGATTGCTTTATGTCTCGGTTTTTTCTTTCCACTACACTGTTCCCCTCAGGGTGGAATGGACAAGAGAATCGCAACCCAACGCCCATACTGGCCATGGCCTCCTTTAAGCTCGAGAGCTGAAAGCAGGACCCTGGTCAGAATGGAACATGGCAATTGCGTATGTGCCGACAAAGACTTGCAGATCTTTTATAACAGTTTTGGCGTCAGCCGAGCGCTGGGACCACATTTTATAGTGAAAGTAGTCTTAAATAATTAATAGGACGCTGGATTTTACGTATAGGTAGCTTCATGCTAACTTATACGTTTGGCCATGGCATTACTCCGGAAGTTTCATTGCTGCGATCTCTGTCGCAGTCTGGACAGTTTTTTACAAATTTTTAATGTTGTATGCTCATTCCTGGCCACCAGTATTCTGATTGTAATTCTTTCAGAGAATTTTTCATCTGGTTGTGCCTTGCACCTTCTCCAAAGTGTGCGTCTACTATTAATAACTTTCTCCGGTTCGTGTTTGGAATTACCCTATCCCCCACTCCAGGGATTCGAGCAAAAGGAACGGAGTTTGCATCAATTACGTATGTATAATTGAGTGGATAGTTCACGGGCAGTGCTACACAGTTGCCTTTTAAAGACGTTTTTACTGCCAGCATGGTTTCCCTGTCTATGTATTTTTCGGAACCCTTTTCTTGTGGCTACGGAAGCCGGTTTAGTTGCTTCCGCTATGGCTGTATTAGCCAATGAATTCCCTGCAACGTGAACGCCATCACGTTGATGATTCAGAGTGTGTATCACGTGAGTCTTTTGTACTTCTTTCTGAAAAAGAACTACTTGTTTCCAAACATTTTATGCTTGATTGTGGCACCTGTGTCATCTTTGTAATCATTTTGAACCCAGCTCTGCAACTCATTATTGTAAGAGTTGACGCAAAAATGCGAATCGCACACGATTAGTGTCGGGAATTCACGTTCTGCATTTTCAAGCGCCATCTTTAAAGATCTGATTTCAGCTCGCTGAGCCGAACATTTTCTCAGTGATTCAGTTTTTGTTATTTTCGGTCTGAATTTACCGCAGAGCCAGCGACCTTTAACAATCGCGCAGGCTGCATCGTAGGATTTATTTTCTACATTGTAGTGCTGTACAAATCTGTCTGTATATATTATACAGGCGTACTGTTGTAGAGGAAGAATTCCGATTGGCAGAGGATATTCTTTTTCATAAGTTAAATCATTCAGTTTTTTCATGAGCGGGCCGAAATAGTATTTCACGTCTTCCGCAGCAAGAGAATTTTCCCACTGTATCCATTTCGGATCCAGTGACACTGTAGGCAGGTTTACTGTGCTGAATAGTGCCTCGAAGGCGGATTCTGCTGTGAGAACAGTCATCCTTTTGCCTTGTGCTAGTTCTCGTTCTGTCGCTATTGCAGTTTGCACTGCTTTCACAGTATTTTCTGTTAGACTGAATGTTTTTTCTGCTTGTGTGTACAAATGAGATTTGTAAGCTATTGGTACCGTTTCTCCCTCATTAGAGGTCAGGTATGTGAATCCGCATCTTCCTGGGATGACTCGGATTACAAGGTTGCGTGTATTGTCACGTGTGTCTAATTTTGTTTTTGCTAACATGTCTGTTTGCAGTGATATCAAAATTTCTGTGTGTTTTTGAGTCCAATTGATTGGTTTAAAATCAGGTTTAATTAATTCGTAGAGAGGTTTAACCCTCTCTGCATAGTTTAGAATGTAAGTTCTACCGAAATTCAGGAAGCCTAGAATCGATTGTAAGTTCTTCAGCGTTTTAGGTGCTTGGAGTACAGCACACTTCTCTAAGAAGTTGTCCGCTAGGCTTTTTCCTTCACTTGATAATTCGTATCCTATAAATAATACTGTCAGATGGGCAATTCTTGACTTTTTAAAGTTGAATTCGTAACCCTCTGCAGCGAACCCAAGTATTATGGTGTTCACCCTTTTCAAGTGAGTATCCAAGTCATCGTCTGTTAGATAGATGTCAGCGACATAAGATAATGCCTCATCATCATATATTTGTAGTAACTCTGTTACTCTGGCTGAGAATATTCCTGGGCTGTTCTTAAATCCCTGTGGGAGCCTACAGAAATTTTTCTGTGACCCCATTATTGAGAAAGCGGTCAAGTACCTACTTTCTGTTGCAATATTTTGACAAAAGAAACCATTAGATATGTCTAATGTTGTTTTATATTTTTTTCGAACTATGTTATTCATTAGTGCAGCACTATGCGAATTTTGTACTTCAAATGTTTTGCAACATGAGTTAAGGTATCTGTAGTCCAAGACTAGACGATACGAATCGTCCGGTTTGGAGACAGGAAACAAAGGATTGTTCATTTGAGAGGTGCATGTTTTAATCACCCCTTGGTATTCAAGTTGATCTAAAATCTCCTTGACCTGTTTTTTAGCTTCTTGCTTAATTGGGTACTGCCTTTGTGCAGTCGGATGACTTTTTAATTGGATCTTGTGAGGAGGAGAGTCCTCATCCCATCCTACATGATTCTTGTATAATGCTGGTGCCTGGGCGACTGCCCATTTCCTCGCATATACATATTTAGTGTGAATTGGAATGTGATTTGAGAAGGCAGGCATAATCATTTCTTCGCCATGTGGGCACTCCCTGACAAACTTCGGGGGCCAATCTTTCTCTGCTAACAGGATGTCATAGCCTTTTGAGAGGTTATCCCAAAATAGATGGCATTTATTTTGAGTCTTTATTTGTGTTGATAGGCTGTGATGTTAATCCATTGGCAATAATGTCATGTGTTACACATTGCTCCTTTTTATATCATTTCATTTTAGGCTTGCCGCTGAGATTACCAGGCCCATTGCTATAATTACAATATTTGTTGACCAACAGCTATCATTATAAAATTGTGTGACGAAAAAGCCAGTCAGGTAGGCTCATCGTCCCTTAGTGTCATGTGTTATTTTGGTTGACTCTGTTTTGCCATCCTTATCCTTATATGTGCCACACTTTCCAGGACATTGAATATAGGCAACTTATATATTCACAATTGATTCTTTTATTGTAAGAATTGGATATTATACTCTATACAATTCTTGACCCAATAGGCGTCCCTGATCAACTGTTGTTTTCTCTGTTGACGCTAGTGTTATTATGCACGTGTTACGGTTGCCCCCTTGTGAACAGACAATATTGAATACTTCTTGCCCACCATTAGTTTGTATTACCGCTTATGGCTGTGGTTGTTATTAGGCTTTCTCAGTAATTTGGTTCTTTCATATTCCTTCGTATCCGTTAGACTCATCTGGATATCTTAATTGGACTTATTTTACCGTTTGGAAGGATTCCATACTCATCAGTTCATTGGCTGTTGGTGATTTCCACAAGTTGTACACGGTATGCAGAGACTGCTCTCTTTCTTCCCTTTCTTCTTTGTGCTCTTCTTATTACATGGTCCATATGATATGATTGTACTGCTGCTACATTATTTTTGCTAATTGTTCTTTTTGTAGTAAGAGTCCAGTCTCCTAGGAGAAATTGTAAAAACTTTTTGTCCACAAATGGGAAAGAGGTTCTGTAATCCTCCAAAAAATGACACAAACAGCTAATCTATTGTCATGTGATGTTATGTCATGTTTTTAACATACAGAGATGTTTGGTGTTTTTTCTATGTATTTATATGGTTGTATGTACAATTTTATATGTAGTTTTTATATATATATTTATGTGACAGTTTGTCCTTTTATATGTTTGATTATTCCAGCCCTGAAGAAGTTCTGGTGGTCAGAACGAAACACGTTGGCTGATGGCTCTTTTTGAGTATAAGAAAATAATAAAAAACGAACTGAGACAACATTAAGACTTCTAAATTTGGATTCGGACTCTGAGAAATTTGAACTGATTGTTTGTGATTGGAGTGGTGCCCTAAACTGGATGAGAAACTATCCCCAAATAGACCCCTTGTTTTCCTAGTCTTATCTCCCTCTATACGCAGTGTTATTTTGTATATCTTATGAGGTTCGCTAACTATGGTGTCGGCAGTTTCCACTTGAATGTATTCATTCATGTCCACTGTCTCCAGATGACCCATCAGGATCTTGCGAGCTATGCTGATTTCGGCTGCACTGTCTAGCATTGTCTGTGCCCATTCCCCGTTTTTCAGCTGTGTCCTCAGTATTCTCGGCATGGTTAATTACTCTAATACTGGCTACCTTCTTTTTTGGAAATTGTAATTTTTTACTATGAGCAGGTTCCTTGTCTTTGGACTTGGTGTGCTCTCCTGGGTCTGACCGTCCTCTTCTTTCCGATTTCTGCGAAAAAGATCGAGAGGGACGTGTATCAATACTTTGATATCTATCAGCCTTTTTCAAGCTATCCCTATTTCTAAGGTTCTATCTTTTTTCAGAAGGCTCCCTCTGGGGAGACTGGTGTTCTCGAGTCGGAGTTCTTTCCCTCCGTCGAGGAGACCTTCCTCTGGACTGGAAAACTTTTTCTTTGGGAGTGGATTTTTTATTTCCATCCCAGCTCTTTTTAGGAGTATTTGAATTATTTTTAATAAGTAATTTTTCAGGATTTTCGAGTAGCAGGGTGTTGCAACTTGGCACTTGGTATCTTCCACTCTCCTCTGTTTCCCCCTCTCTTCTCCTGCCCACTTGGTATGACCTGTAGCTGTCTCTGGAGGCAGCTTTAGAATGTTGTAGTTTTGGTCCTGTCAAGCTGGGAGCACCTTTAGTGATTTGATACCAAATAAAGTTCTGGAAATTAATCCACGTGTGGACATTCTTCACTACATTTGTGGCGACGAGGGTAACGGAGCTGAGCCAGGGTCAGTGGGGTGCTCTCCCCTGGAATGAGTTAAGCTTGGACATGGATAACGTGATGAAGAATTGAGTTAATGAGCTGCGTCGGGCGTTCTTGTGTGAAAAAGAAACAGAAGAGGAGTAAGTCCCGAGTGGATGAATTTTAAACTAAGCAAAAGTTCATCAGGTGAGCAGCTGAAGCCAATGAGGAAGGCTGAGCGGAGCGGGAGACGAAATTGAAGTTAATTGTTCCCACCGCGTTGTGAAGTGATATTAAAAGCCTTGGTGAAGAAGTTGAGAAATCGGCTCTGTAGGAGAATATCCGTGAAATTAGCGGAAGAAACATTTGGAGAGATGATCTACATCGGGCGTTCTTATGGAAAGTGAGTTTGTGAGGAGAAGTAAGACCCGAGGTGAAGAGCTGTGACAGAGACGAAAGCTCGTGTGGTGAGCAGTTGTAACTGACGAAGTAACATAAACCTGTTAAAGAAGGGAAAAGAAAACAAGACGGATTGAAGCGTCGGAAAATAAAGCGGCGTGAGGTGAGAAGGGAGCTGACCCCAATTGATCTTCCAGTAAAAGGTTTTACAGTCACCACCTCCCCGCGCATCAGCCCCTGATAGATCTCCCAAGTGAGGTGGAGAACGATAATCGGGTGTCGGGCCGGGCACCGTGAATTCATATCACCCACTCAAAGTAAAGCCTTTGGGTATCAGCGCGCTGGTGCAGAGTCGTGTGTCATTTCGGGCACAAGGAAGGCGTGTATGCTGAGCTCGAAGGCGAGGACGGCTCCTGAAAGGAATCAAAGAAAAAAAAAACAGCAAAGGATACGCGCTGCGCTCTGCGCTTTGAAGAACACTATACTGATGGCGCGTAGTCGAAAGTAAATATACTCTCGGTCAGGTCTCCGGCGTCAGGCGGTGTGTTTGCCTTGAGGTCGTCTTTCATCGAGTAACACACAGCCTGACACCTTTCTCGCTCCTGAGCAAGATGAAGAGAGCAATGGACATTCTGTGAGGAGAAGCTCTCTAAGCTAATCCGAGGTGTGAGTTTTGAAGGAGGCGGAAGTCCGTAAAGTGAGCAGCAGGAATCCTAAAGAGAGCTTAGCGGATGAGGAACGGAAGTATCATAAAATCGTTCTCACCGCATGGGGAAGTTAACCTCATGTGCATAGGAGGAAAGGAAGGTAATTTAACCCCGGTATAAGTGAAAGACCCTACCTGAGGTGAGAATCCCTGTCTGGCAGCACGTCGCTATTCTCCCTGGCAGTGCGTCACCACAAGGCAGCGGGAAGCTGATCTGAGTTGTGGAGGAAGAAGCGACTTTGGTAAACACCCCGGAGGGTGCCTCAGGCGGTGTCCGAGCAGGCGCAGGTGCGGGCAATTCCTGGGTGTGTGAAAAAGAAATTCAAAGAAGTGGAGATTCGTCATCGCGGGAGGAGGCGTCAAGAAGAGGTGAGAGGTGACAAGTAAAGAAGTGCCAAAGGCAAGCTGTCACACGTCTCCAGCCGTGAGCTGCACAGAGGAGACAGATTGTTCGGCTTTTCACCCAGAGACATATACAGGCAGAAGACGTCCCAAGTTTAGCTGTTGTTGGCAGCACTATTTCCCCCGATGAAGTTGAGGTACGAGATCGTGAAACGTTTGGCTTTCACAAGAGGAAGATATGTGTTAGGAAAAGGAAGGTCGCAAAGTGAAGTTTAAGTGAAATATTTACAAACGTCCTTGAAGTATAAAATAACGCTGCATGTTAGGAGATTTACTGAGGAACCAGGGGGGGGTTCTCAGGGGGGTGAAGCGTGAGATAGAAAGATTGCTCAACCGGGCACTGAAACTGTTCCCTGACTCACAGAGGTGTGATCCTAGGATATTGAGCGTGAGGAGCATCCGAGCGTGGGTTTTGTAATATCTATCCTCTTTCACAGTAGAGTAAAGCCGTGAAGCTTTACAGGCGCCAGTGTCACCCCCACAGACTGTAAATGGTACAGACGTCACATTGTACTGCCACCCAGTGGGCTATTCTGCCCAATGCACTTACGTCAACAAACCTGCAGTGGGAATAAGGGATAAGGTCTGAGACACTTAAAAGACGTCAAGAGTAGAAAAATTATAAATAAACAAAGGGGTTTACTTATAATCACAGGAGCTCGTTTGTGAAGAGTAGCATTCTAAGAGAAAATTCGGCGAGGCTGAAGGAGGTAGTAGAGCTTGTCAGGGAAGACTGCGTTCCTGTTTCATTGGGAACAAAGGAGGAGGAGGAACCCGCTACTAGCAGGCCTGAAAGTCCGATCTTACCGAGCGGGACTTTCCCTATCAGCACATTCCTTTTAACCATCTGGGGCAAAGGAGCACATAACGAGGCACTCTCGTTCCGACATCTGTTGGCGGGAGGTGAACATTGCACCTTCATGAGCTATCATAGATACAACAGCACGGGCAACATGGAGTGGGATCAGAAGTACAATTTTCCGCCACCCGTGCCGTTTATGGAGGAGGATGAGCAAAATGTCGCTGATTGGAGTGTGTGGAAAGAGTACTTCGAGAATTACATTTCAATTTTTGAGGAAGAGGCAGTATACTTTGTACCTAAGGAAAAGGCTGAAATATTGCTTTACAGCTTAGGAACTGGGGGACGGGAAAAGTACAGAGAAATGGAAAAGGCATTCATGATAGGTACGATCAGGAATATTTATGAGGACATCTTGAGGGTTTTAGATGAATATTATGTACATGACTCGCTGGAAAAAATACAAAGCGAAGAAGTAAAGAAGGAAAGGAGGGGTGGCCACGAGGGAGTTAATCTAAGTAAAATAAACCCGTGGCGTACCATCTGTATAGGCGGAGTGATGACAGATGTGATAACAGATTCAGGTTCCCGTCATAGTATGATGAGCAAGAGGGAATGGAACCGAAAATTAGTTAAAAAATATGGAAACGTATTGAAAGAGGCAAACATTTCCCCAAAGTCCAATACAGGAGAGGACGTTAAAGTAATAGGATACCAAGTCATGGATTTAATGTACATGGGACATCAGTCCAGGAGCACCATTTACATAACAGAAAGTGGACCCACCATGCTGGGGTGGAAGGATCAAATGAAACTGAGAATAGCAAACAAAGGAAGAAGAAGAGAACAAATGAGGGAGCAGGTACAGAAACAATGCATGAGTGTAACAAAGGGAGGTGCGTTGAAGATCTCTACGCCGCCCCCCAAGGGTGCTGAAGTTTTTGAAGGGGCTGCCAGTATTAAAGTACAAAGGGAAATTACTACCATAAGCAACTTGAAAGCAAAACGAGAATCTTACCGATGTATGGTGGATGAGAGAGAAATACGTAAGAAACAAGAGTGCAAAAGTAGAGAAAGTTTAGCAGGAGAAGAAGAAGTATTCGAAAGGAAGGGAGAACACACTAGGGCAATAGTAATTGAGCGTAAAAAGACTAAATGTAAGGGTGATCCATTCAATAGCAAAGAGATGGGGCAAATGACCACGCCATCTGAACTCGAGACTAAAGTGAGGGAGGAGTATGAGGTCAATAGTCAAAAGGAAAGAGAAGTGGTCTCAAGTTTGAAGAGGGAGAAGAAAGGAGAGTACCCTCAAAGGCCCTACAGTGGGACGGTGGAGAGAGAGAGCAAGGTAATACAAAGAACTATACTAAAAGATTTCCAGCCTAATGTCCCGTCAGGACTGAAGGGTTCACGCTATGATGATAGGAGCAAGCATAAGTTTCAGGATCTAGAAAACACCTCTGAGTTCTCCAAGGGAAGATGCAGGATGAAACAGGAGGACGGAACTAGGGCAGTGGTGGATCAGGTCGTTCAGCGCGAGCTACTTGAAAAGGAAGTCAAGAGAGTATTGGTTGCTGGTAGTGGCCAAGGGAGGAAGGACAAAAGAGCGCCGAGACCAGTCACCGTTGATGTTACTGCAATAGAGACACAGTGTGCCAGAAGGAGCTCCCGGGCACTGCCCGGGTTCAAGTTTCTGCCTAAAGAAGTAATATGAGCGTCACCTCCTGGAACATCCTCCTAGTGGGGGATGGAAGGACTGGTAGGAGTAGTGCAGAACTCTATTTCGTTGATGTCCATCAATTAGAATGCACAGAGAAGGGGGGGAGGTGTCTGAGGACGCGCCATAGGGAGGGGGAGTCCCTGCTTACCCCACTGCGTCACAAGCCAGTATCTCGTGTGGGACCTAGTGGTACAGGGTCCCCTGCCCGCTAGTTCTTGATAGAGGTTGTTAAAATGTCTCCTCTACAGTTACCTTCATACAGTTCTACCCCGTTGGGACAGCCTTTGCAGACTCTGGGGTTGAGGTGCCTCCCCTTTCCCCTTATCGCTTTTCTCGGTTTCTTCTCCTCTGTTGTTCCTCTCATCGAGCCCTTTTCCCTCTCTCCTATCTTCCTCTTTTCATTTCCTCCTTGCCTCACCTTTCACCCTTCTCTCCTCTTCACCCGACCTGATCTCTTTGCTGTCCCATCTTTTCTCCCCTTGTCTCCCTAGGGGGGATGATGTGTTGCAACTTGGCACTTGGTATCTTCCACTCTCCTCTGTTTCCCCCTCTCTTCTCCTGCCCACTTGGTATGACCTGTAGCTGTCTCTGGAGGCAGCTTTAGAATGTTGTAGTTTTGGTCCTGTCAAGCTGGGAGCACCTTTAGTGATTTGATACCAAATAAAGTTCTGGAAATTAATCCACATGTGGACATTCTTCACTACACAGGGGTTTTACTGGTTTCCCACCCAAACTGTCTCTACCTAATTCTTCATAGGATTTTTCTATGATTCTGCCAAGCTCAATTGGTTGATCTGTTATATCTGTTTCTTTCAATTTCTGGCGGATCGCCACAGATGCTGCTTCTCCTTTTATATTGGCTAATAATATAGCCGAGACCTGCTTGAAGTCTTTCAGTAATTTCATACCAAGAGTTAAAGCAGGTTCTGGACCGTATTCATTCTGAATCTGTTTTAGCACATCTGGTATTACCGCCAGAGACGGAACACCATGTGTTTTTGTGTAAATGGAAGCAAAAACGGTACCCCAAGTGTCACAGTCCTCCACATGTGGTGCGACCCCCATTGGAAGGCAGATGTTCAGAATTCTGTGTTTCTCAATAGGGGTAGTATTCGGAAATACTGCCTCTATTTGAGTAATTGTCTGCGCTAACCAGAAAGGAATTTGTTCCTGTTTTATGGGTGTTTTACCCAGACATGATTGTATGTTCTGTGGTGTAATTTTATTTGTGTTCCCCTGATGAGGGGTCAGCTGTGGAACATTAACAGCTGTTTGGACTGTTGCAGTCCGCATTACATATTGGACTAGTTGTCTATATATTTTAATTAATGTTTTTAGCTGTGCTAAAAGTTCTTCCTTTGACATTTTTGCAATGTCCGGATGTGGTGTGTAGCTGGCTAGAACCGGCCACGTTGCTCCTGGTCTACCTAGTGGACCGAGCCTGGTGATGTGATCATTGTGTTTTAGGGCGCCTTTAAACCAGAGCTGGTGCTCTTGGTATTTTAATGGGATTTCAATCTCCTCAAAAGGAGCGTACTCATCCGGTGTATCCTCTATTTTCTAATAGTAGAACTCGTTTGTTGCAGCGTTTGCTGCTGGAAATTTTATCCAAGAATAGAATACCTCTGTCTGCCGATATTCGTGTGCCTCTATCACGAATACGACTGTGCTACCTTGTGTGGTCAGTCCATTTTCTATAAGTTTTAACGTTATAGTTTTTCTTATGTTGACCGGGATAATTATTGCACCCGGTTCATTAATTCCTGTAAAATTGGGACCCTTCTGAGTCGCATTTACTGCGGCGTCAGCGGTTCCGTTGTCTTCTTATGACATTGTATAAATGAAAGTTTTATGCAGAGCAGGTCTCCAAGGAGACAAAGATTAGGTGCACAATATTTTGGAACACTGTATCCTTCAACGTTGAATAAACCAGAAGCTTTACATAGGAATCTTTTCCTACTAAGTTCGGGCGGATTTTAACCTTTCACCCACTCCAGACGTCTATTGGAGTGTTTACGGGAGAAAGGGTCTGTGTGAAAAAGCACGACTGAGTTACTCTAACGTCTTGCGTTAGTTTTATCGCCTTACCAAACGTTGGGCGCCATGTAGTGTATTTCCTATTTTCCCAATAGGCCCTGTGCATTGGAATAACATAAACAGCAGTGTAGACTTAGAAGTGCGGTCTTCCAGGTCTCTACTGACTATGTTAGACTTAATTGGGTTTGTACCAACTAGCTCAGAGGTCACTGGAAACTTTCTTGGCTGAATATTTATTTTATTTATTTATTTGCAAGCTTGTACCGCGCTAGGAATCGACTCCCTGAGGAGTATCACCGCGCCTTTGGCAGCATCTGAGAGCAAAAAGGCCCTGTCTTATATTTTAATTGCCCAACCAGAAACTAGTAATTGAACAGGAAAGTTTTTAGTTTTTTCCTAAAGGGAAAATGTTCCTTACATAATCTAATTTCATAAGGGACTTCATTCCAGAGCTTCGGGCCTGCTACTGATAAAGCCCTTCCCCCTTGTCTTGTCTTCCAGAACCTGGGGACGCATAACAATTCTTTATCTCCAGATCTCAGAGATCTTGAGGGGATGTATGGAATGAATTTTTTGGTTAGGTAATCAGGACCTTTACCAGTGAGGCACTTATGGATGATGCAGCAAGTTTTAAACATCACCCTCTGTTTCACTGTAAGCCAATGAAGTTTATTTAGTAGTGGTTTTGAGGGGGTACGGGCCGGGGCATTGAGAACAAGGCGTGCAGCCGTGTTCTGCACAACTTGTAATCTGGCAATGATCCCCTCATTGGCAGCTAGCAGCAAACCATTACAGTAATCCAGTCTACTCAGCACGAGCGACTGTACTAGTGTTTTCCTGGTGGTATCAGGTAACAGGGGGAATACCTTTCGGAGAAGCCCAATAACATGGAAGCAGGAGCTTACCACTTGATTAGAATGTTGTTTAAGGGCGAGCTCCTGATCCAATTTAACTCCTAGATCTTTCACTACCACTTTGGGCTCAGGGACTGGGCCTAGGTCTTGAGGCCACCAGTCAGGAGTCCACAGGCGTTTGGCTTCCCCAAAGAGCATCACCTCAGTCTTGGAGACGTTACACTGAAGGAAGTTTGCTGCCATCCAATGTGCCACTTCTTTCATCCCCCGGGCAAAGGAGTTACGCACTTCAGGGGTCATGGTTTTAAACGGAAAGAGGAGTTGAGTATCGTCTGCATACGATACGGGGATGAACCCGTGGGATCTCATGATGTTAGCTAGGGGTGCCACGTAGATGTTAAATAACGTTGGGCTCAAGCAGGAGCCCTGTGGCACCCCCTTTGAGATCTCCACCTCCTCTGACTGGTAAGGACCCAGTATGACTCTTTGAGTGCATTTGGTGAAAAAACTCCTTAACCAGGCCAGCGCCTTGCCTCCCAGACCGATGTCAACGAGTCTGGAGATCATGATATCGTGTGACACAGTGTCAAACGCCGCTGACAGATCTAAAAGCACCAGGACAACGGAGTAACCTTTATCCTGTAGCATATGAAGATCGTCAGCGACAGACAGCAATGCGGTCTCAGTGCTGTGCCTGGGCCTAAACCCCAAGTCGGAGGGATCTAGTCCCCCCGCACTTTCGATGTATTTAGATAAGTGCTGATTTACAAACTTCTCAGTGAGCTTCCCTAAAAAAGGGAGGAGAGAGATCGGTCTCAAGTTTGTCAGGTCGGTCCAAGGAATGGAGTTGTTCTTCCGTAAAGGCCTCACCAGAGCATGCTTCCAGTCTAGGGGGACTTCCCCTGTACTCAAGGATAGATTGACTACCGGCTGAATTCCAGCACCCAGCTCGTCAATCAGGAGTGGCATGACTCGTGCTGGGATAATATCTGAAGGACACCCGCTCTTTGTTTGGGTGATTAGAGCAATTATCTCCTCTATTGATATTGGCGGGAATTCTACAAGCTTGCTAGCCTTGTTTTCCGCTGTGCTGAAGTGTGGGAGAACCATACTTTCAACAGTTCCCATGTTGTTAGGGGTGGATTTGGAGGCTAAGATCTTAGCATAAATGCCTTCTATTTTTCTGACAAAGAACTGTGAGATGTTGTTACAAAGTTCCTGGGACTCAATCCCCTCAGTCTCACAGGCCGCAGGCTTGGTAAAGGTTTGTAAGATTTGAAAAATAACTTTAGCATTTTTATCAGCTGCTGATAATTGGGCTGCTATATGATGTTTCCGAGCAGTCCGAATGGTTTTGTGGTAGCTTTTTAGAGAAATCCTATGATTTTCTTTATCCTCTGCCTTACGTGTGACTCTCCATCGTTTTTCTAACTTCCTCGCAGTTAGCTTTAGTTGTCTAAGATCGTCTGTAAACCAAACTTCTTGTTTTGGGGCAGGCCGTGGTTTATATGTTCTAAAAGGAACAACGTGATTTATAGTTGTGGTTACAGCTTCATTAAATTTGGCTAATGCAGTGGTGACATTGTCCCCACATTCAACCCAATTGGGTTCTGTGTATTTCCCCCTAAAGCTCACTGGTGTTAATTTATTCCAGGGTCTTCTAACATCAGCCATAGTCCTCTGGATGCCCTTTACCTTATGATTAGAGCGAGTGTAGAAATAATGGAGTGGTCAGTCCAGTCCACTTGAATGGGAGGCAAACATTTTATGGCTGTAGAATTACATAACACAAGATCCAATGTATGGCCTGCTAAGTGTGTGGGTCCCTGATTCATTTGGTTAAAACCGAGTGTGGCCAGATCAGCCAAGAGTGTCTGTGCCTCCACACAGTTAGCTATTTCGCTATGGACATTAAAGTCCCCTACCAAGATGAAATCTGAATTCACCTGCATATGGGGTGCCAAAGCTTCAACAAGTTGAATGGAGAAATTCCCAGATGGACCTGGGGGTCGATAGACTAGTGCACCCTTCCTAGTTTCCCTGGAACTAGGGTTGATAGTGAAGATCAGAAGCTCCATCTGTGGGTTGCACACCGTCTCGGTAACAACCACCTCCATTTCCTGTTTGAAAACAATGGCTAACCCACCTCCAGTTTTAATAGGGCGGTCCATCCTTACTATTTTGTATCCTAACGGCACCCCCATTGTTATGGCCGGAACAGTGTGGGGCTTGAGCCAAGTCTCAGTTAAGAAACAAAGATGTGGGTTCACAGATGTAATGAGATCCCAGACCTGAGTTTAATGAGTAACTAATGAGCGAACATTGCACAGAAGGCTCTTACAGTTTAAAGGTGGATCGTTAGGAGGGCTGGCAGTCAACTTTGTCGGGAGTTTAGTAGGGACAGATAAATTGGGTCTTAGCTGACACGGAGTGATGACAGCGCTGATGGTAAATTGCGTTAGGCATTCCCTACAGGTAAACGGTCCCTCCAGGCTACTCTCTACCCTATGGGAGCACATACCTGCCCATATCCATTAGGGTGTGGCTGGTATACGAGAGAGCAGGGCGATGGAATGGCTCCGAGCAAATGATAGTGACCGCCATAGCCCCCTGCCCCTGGCCCCGTCCTGTCGAGGACGGGCGCAGACGGGCTGGTCTTTGGCTCGTCTTAGGCGCAGGAGTAGGCGCCACACTGCGCGTCAACACTGCGCGTTGAGCCGACGAGTTGCTTTATAGCCCTCGAGTAGGGGAGCGCTAGAGCGCTAACCGCTCGCCTCCCTGGATGTTCCTGGCTCTGCCCCGCCTTCCGCACCCGTGATTGGCTGGAGGGTTGGACTGGGCGTGCAGGCACAGGTCGAGCTACAGTAGGAGCTGGTCCCTCAATGCGTGTGGGTATGCGGAATTATTTTAACAGAGTTCAACTATTAAATCAGTTTTCTAAGCACAATCAGCAATTATTCCCCTTTTAGAACGCTATTCCAGAATATCAAAGTTAAAAAGATTCACGAGCTCACGGAGCCGGTTTCAACAATTAAAACAAATGAAGAGCAGTAATGCTCTGAGATTGGTGCCAAGCGTAGTCGGGGAGAAGCTGCCACCGTCCCCCTTACCGCACAGTTGGGTGCCTCCTCGCTACCTTTATAGCCCTCGAGTAGGGGAGAGCTAGAGCGCTAACCGCTCGCCTACCTGGATGTTCCTGGCTCTGCCCCGCCTTCCGCACCTGTGATTGGCTGGAGGGTCGGACTGGGCGTGCAGGCACAGGTCGAGCTACAGTAGGAGCTGGTCCCTCAATGCGTGTGGGTATGCGGAATTATTTTAACAGAGTGCAACTATTAAATCAGTTTTCTAAGCACAATCAGCAATTATTCCCCTTTTAGAACGCTATTCCAGAATATCAAAGTTAAAAAGATTCACAAGCTCACGGAGCCGGTTTCAACAATTAAAACAAATGAAGAGCAGTAATGCTCTGAGATTGGCGCCAAGCGGAGTCGGGGAGAAGCTGCCACCGTCCCCCTTACCGCACAGTTGGGTGCCTCCTCGCTACCTTTATAGCCCTCGAGTAGGGGAGAGCTAGAGCGCTAACCGCTCGCCTCCCTGGATGTTCCTGGCTCTGCCCCGCCTTCCGCACCCGTGATTGGCTGGAGGGTCGGACTGGGCGTGAAGGCACAGGTCGAGCTACAGTAGGAAGTGATCAGCTTCCCTGGCTCAGACAAGAAGGGATTCAGTTTTCCAACAACCGCATAAACATGACAACTTTGCTCCTTAGAATAAGAGTCTATCTCTAGAGTTGTGTGAAACAATAGACAGCTATTTCACTCAGTCAGTTGTGCAAGAAATACTTTCACCAGGATGCAGAGAATAGAGAGACGGGCGTTTTCAATAAAAGGTATTATTTATTGAACAGTCTTTCTTCTCATGCAAGACAAATGAATTGCCACAATTGCAAGACTTGTTATTATACAAAGTGCGTACAGTAAAAGGAGTATTGCGAAATAATACTGTAAAAGCATTGATATGGTTTCTTAGCCATACAATAGTTAAAATGAATAAAATATATACATTCATATATACATTTGGCTAACGTCCTCAACTGGTGCTTCTAACTACGCCTACCCCGGTGTACCTGACCTAAGCCTAATACATGGGAGGGAGTAAATAAGTAGTAGTTTGAGTTAAGTTAAGTTTTGCCAAGGGTTTGCTTCAAGAATTCTCTCTAAGGGTTCAGTCAACACCATACCTCTGGAATAGAATGTTGGAGGTCTGGTATCTTCTCTCAGGACTCGATATTCTAGTCACCCGCAAGGGTAGGCTGGAAACGCCGTAGCTGGATTTTCCCGGCATGAGAAAAGACAGCGTCTTTCTCAGCGTGTCAAGGAGGAGGAGGGGCAGCGTCCGTGGGCTTCTCGCATCTGCTGGGCTCTGCAAGGGACAGCTGTTCTGCTCCTGTATTCACCACCACCATTGCGCTTGCTTAAGGCAAAGTTGGTATTATTTATACCTGAAAGGTGCCTTGTTTGACGTAGGTTTTTGGACATAGGACGTCAATAAAGATGTCACTAAGAACTGGTCGTTCTTACAATGCTCATTAGAGTTCTATTACTAATGAAAACAAAGCAAGCGTGGGTTTCCCAGGTTGCTGGGGGTTTTATCTGTCGAAAGAACTCGGTGTGTAATCTAGGACTCTAAGATAGTGGCTTCTGCTGTGTCATGTACTGTAATGAGCTGCAGAGATGAGTTTCTGAAATATGGCTCTGATCGTTTATGCCATTATAGGGGTATGGATTGATTATAGCCGTATAGGGGCATAAGGTCACAATATTGATCGGGGTCCTAGATAAAACACAACAAGTCAGACCATTGCTCATATCTAAGGTGATTTCACTTTCATTGGACTAATTCGGTGCTGTGAATGTCCTCAGTATATCTCCCAAAGCCTTTCTGCACCTGCTTTTGCAATATATATAATGCTCCAATTATTCAAATAGGGCTTTTATGACATGAATATACTATTAACCTGTTGCATTTCATGGACTCCTGCATGAGCTCTTTAACTATAAAGCAATAGCAAGGGAGCAAACCAACAAACATACAAAGCTCAAGTTTTTATAGAGACTATCAGGGTGATGTAAGCCCTGGTGGATGTTCCGCACCTCACCCCTGGGACAGAGGCTAGGATTGCCACCACCCTGGTGAAAAGGGGTTCAATCTATTTAGAGATCTTCACCTGCATTCCTGTGGATGCCCATGTTGTCAAAGGAGCCACCATCATGGTTTTAATTTTATTTGATTTGATGTGACCAAGATTCATAAAGCGCAATAAAGGCCCATCGGTGTCTAGGCACTACAGTCATGCTATGCCACAAGATGAACTGTTAGAAAAGTCTAATTGTGCTGTGTCAACCTAAAGGTTGATCAACCTGTTTCTTAAGGCCTTTCTAGTGTAACTTCATGGAGATGGTGGGGAGAGTATTCCAGAACTTGCAACTGAGATGGTCGCTCCCTTAACAGCACTGAAGGTACGCCAAGTGGGAGCCATGTACAAAGCCCCCAGTACTACTTACTTTTTTCGTAGAGAAAACAAATCCTCAAAGCTGGAATTTGTCTTCTATAAACAAAAAAGAAATATTCTCCCTTTTCTCCCTCAACATGGGAGCCATTCTGGATTTCCCTATCCAATATCTACTGTGCTTTGTAAAGTTTAATTGGGCACGGAAAATCAGGTTTGGTAACCTCACCACCAAAAGGGCGGGACAACCTTAATGCGGCCTGTCACCTGTTGGCAGACAGGTCACTAGGTCAGATATTTACACCAATGGAGCCAGAAGGGTCTTTTTCTGTGTAATCCCTGCACTTGACCCTCACTAAATAGAGTGGAGGAACTAGAAGACTGCTGGTACAGTACAGAAGCACTGCCAATTTATGGCAGCGCTCCCACTCTTCAAAACTCTAATAAAGTAGTATGTTAGCAGAATGTCAGCAATATGTGAGTATCTAAAAGTAGAGTAAGTCTATAGGAGTAGACCCAGAAATGTTTTCCAACTTTAGGGTATATGTTACTTATACCATAAACACAATTGAGGAAGAAACCAGGCAAAATGTACACAGTAGATATAAAAGAATAAATTGTATCGAATATATTATAAAGACATTTCAATGAGAAATGCAATGCTCATGGCGAACATAAGTGAACAAGCAGTACAGGGTTGATAAATGAAATAATACAGCCCATGGGTGTGTCAATAGATTATGGTATTAGATGAGGAATGTCCGAGGCCATGAATGCCAGTTGTTGCACTCTGTGCAGTTATGTTTGGTGTTCTCTTAAGAGCAGAGTACTTCACTGTCATTCTGATCAGTGGAGGCTGACATGTACCAATGGTGGTGTGGCACAATTGTTTTAAATAATAACTGAAATGGACTTACCTTCTTGGCTTGCAGTGCGACGTCCTCCCTCAGTGTATTCTTGAAGTTCCGGACCCAGGAAACTGCACTACACAATCCTGGTGCAGCTCTCCCAGCATGAGAGAAGTCCCAGTATTGGAGGTAGTGGCCTCACTCAGTGCTCTCAAAACCACTAGATGCCTGTGCTTTCTTTAACCCAGCTGTAAAAGACCAAGAACGCGAGCACGGAATGGGTTAAAATGTGCATGTCTGGCTGGCTGTTGCGAGACCGCCAGCCAAAAAGACATACGCATTTTAAAGCCCACAGCTCCCTGCTGCTGCCACTTGGCAGTAATGGACAGCCTCGTCCTGAGACTTAGGGCCCCATTAGGATAGCAGGTGGAAAACCACCCTCACCACCATGGAGTCTGGAAACAACCGCCCGCCAGGACCGCGGATGAACCAGCGGTTAAATTCAGTTCATCCGCCAAAAAAGACCAACTGCAGCGGTAGCGGGCGAACCAAAACTGCCCGACGTGGGCGGTGACGTCCAAAAACCGACCGCGGCGGGCGGAAACACAGCGGAAAAGCTACTACTCGCCACAAGCAAAGCGGGGACACTGCATGGGATATTAGGATATCCCTGATGGTCCCCCGGTACGATCCGCTGTTTGCGACCGCTGCAGTCACACACAGGAGTGAATGGGAGAGACAGCGGAAGAGCTGCAGCATAGCCACCGCAGCGGATGAAACATGAAAAACATGGCGAACAATGCCAAAACACCACAACGATGCTAAACGTTGCACAAAGTAAAGTAGCGATGCCCTACAAATACACAAAACACATAACAATGAAAAAACAAATGCCCAAAAAAAGATACAATTCCATTGACAACACCCACAACACACCTGACATCAAAATCCCATTTGTACACAACCACACAGCTGAGCATAAAACCAGCCCCTTCACTGACCACAATCCTTTGCAACACTCTAGTAGAGAAGGGTATACACCAGATCTGACAGGAGAGGCAAAAGAGCACAGCACACACACCACCACTACCACCACTACCACCATCACAACCACCATCACACCAGCACCAACAATCCCCCACCACACAACACAACTCACACCTTAACACCACACCTACCACACACACCCCTGCACCCACAAACACTTCATACACCACGCACCATGGCAGCACAGAAAATGCCCAAATTCACAGAGAGTGAGTTGACAGTCATGGTCAATGAGATAATGAGAGTGGAACCACAACTGTTTGGTAGCCTGGTCCAACAGACACCATTAGCCACAAGGACACAAATGTGGGAAAGGATAGTTCAAAGGGTCAATGCAGTAGGGACCACCCCAAGATCCAAGAAGGAGATCATGAAGCAGTGGCATGATCTCAAGAGGGTTGTCAAAGAAAGGAGGAGTAAGAACTGGGAGCTGGCTAACCGTACTGGCAGTGGCCCTCCCATCCCACAGAAAACATTCACACCATGGGAGGAGAAGGTGCTTGCCATCTTGCATCCCAAGGTTCTCCCTGGTGTATCCGGTGGAGTGGAGGCTGGTAACTACAAACTAATGTTAACCAACACACAGATAAGTACGTCCTTTCACAACCCAAACACCATTGCAATGTTCACCTTTACCTAACAGGTAGCTAGCCATCTTGCCTGGGAGGCCTGTTTGGGGGAGGGAGGCCTGTAGCACAACTCCCACCATGCCCCCTGTCCCACACACCAGCAGCATGGAGCACTACCTCACCCAGAGGCACTTGGAAGCCATTGCAGTACACCAAGCAAACTGACAGGTAGGTATCCATCTTGCTTAGGAGGTCTGTGTGGGGGAGGGAGGCCTGTGCCATGACTCCCACCATGCCCCCTGTCCCACAGCCTACAAAGATGAAGCCCTCCCCCACCCAGGAGCATGTGTCAGCCATTGCACTGTACACCCTCACCTAACAGGTAGGTATCCATCTTGCCTGGGAGGCCTGTTTGGGGGTGGGAGGCATGTACCACGACTCCCACAAGGCCCCCTGTCCCACAGCCTACCAAGATGAAGCCCTCCCCCACCCAGGAGCACATGTCAGCCATTGCACTGTTCACCCTCACCTAACAGGTAGGTATCCATCTTGCCTGGGAGGCCTGTTTAGGGGAGGGAGGCCTATACCAGGACTCCCACCATGCCCCCTGTCCCACAGCCCACCAAGATGGAGCCCTCCCCCACCCAGGAGCATGTGTCAGTCCATTGCACTGTTCACCCTCACCTAACAGGTAGGTATCTAACTTGCCTGGGAGGCCTGTTTATGGGAGGGAGGCCTGTACCACAACTCCCACCATGCCCCCTGTCCCACAACCTACCAAGATGGAGTCCTCCCCCACACAGGGGCATGTGTCAGCCATTGCACTGTTCACCCTCACCTGACAGGTAGGTATCCATCTTGCCTGGGAGGCCTGTTTGGGGGTGGTAGGCCTGTACCACAACTCCCACCATGCCCCCTGTCCCACAGCCTACCAAGATGGAGCCCTCCCCCACCCAGGAGCATGTGTCAACCATTGCATTGTACACCTTCACCTAACAGGTAGGTATCTATCTTGCCTGGGAGTCCTGTTTGGGGGAGGGAGGCCCGTACCATGACTCCCACCATGCCCCCTGTCCCACACCCCAGCAGCATGGAGCCCTCCCCAACCCAGGAGCACCTGGAAGCAATTGCATTGTACACCTTCACCTAACAGGTAGGTATCCATCTTGCCTGGGAGGCCTGTTAGGGTGTGTGAGGCCTGTACCACGACTCCCACCATGCCCCCTGACCCACACCCCAGCAGCATGGTGCCCTCCCCCACCCAGGAGCATGTGTCAGCCATTGCATTGTACACCTTCACCTAACAGGTAGGTATCCATCTTGCCTGGGAGGCCTGTTTGGGGGTGGGAGACCTGCATCACTACACACAGCAGCAATTGCATGCAATGCATCGATACATAACATACGAGTAATTGATGTTCCTCTGAAACCATGTAATTACGCCCAGTATTGGCATGAATATTAATAGTGAAGATCTCTCAATTGAGTAGTGTACAGACAGTCGATGACATGCAGCTAACAGAATACTTGCACAGTGCCCAACACTGAACATTCACCATCTAATCCAAAGGTGATGAAGAACTTGCTGCTGAGGACAACAACTACCAGCAGAGCCAGTCTCCACCCCCGGTACATGGACTCTCAAATGTTGACTCCCAGGATAGTTTGGACGATGAGCTCCAGGCCAGCCTATCTGGTGTGCCAGGGCCCAACTGGTCCCAGGCCCCTATCCAGCCCCCCACCACGGCTGCTGCAACAACAGCACAGCAGACCCCTGCAGTCATGGCCTGTGCCTCCACCGCTGACACCTCGGCCATCACCACCACCACAGTACCACCTGCAGCACCCTCCCTGCCCCAGGGGATGACCAGGACACAACAACTGTGGAGGGCAGGGAGAGTGTGTATAGAGCCACAGTGGTGAGGCAACAGGTCTGTGGCAGCAGGGCAGGTGGGAGGGCCAGGGTCACCCCCAGACCTCAGGAGGTTGGCACACCATCCCTGGACCACTTCACCAGTCATCGGGGCATATGAACAGGTACAGGGACAAAGTGGCCGGTCTGACGAACTATTGCGTGAGCTCATCCTGCTGATGAGGTCCATCGACAACTGCATTGGACAAATGGTGGACCCCATGGCCCAGCAAGTGGCGTTACTGAGGGACAGTAACGCGTTACTGAGCTGTTGACGCATGTCAACTCCTTCCTCCTCTCCACTGTCCTCATTGCTGGACTCAGGGCCCTGAACAGGCGGGGGTCTTGGGTCCTCACCATCATCCAGGAGCAGGGGAATCCCCTTGTGAATGGCCATGTTGCACAGTATACAGCATGCCACAGTGATCTTGCAGACCTTTCCAGGTGAGTATGACAGTGCACCTCCAGTCCAGTCAAGGCAGCGGAATATTGACTTGAGCAGGCCAAAAGTCCGCTCAATGACACATCGGGTCCTGCCATGGGTCTCATTGTTCCTGACGTCAGCCGGGGTCCTGGGATTCCTTAGTGGGCTCAGCAGCCATGATCGGCTGGGATATGCAGAGTCACCTGTGAATGACAAACACACATTGCAATGTTGCACAGGCAGAGGGCAGCAGGTCACACACACAGCACACCATATCACTAGGCATACTCACCCACAATCCAAGCACGCTCAGGATACAGATTTGCCATCATCCGAGGCACAATGCTGTTCCTTAGGATGTACGAATCATGGGCTGAGCCGGGGAATCTTGCACACACATGTGATATGGTCATGTCCGCAAGGCACACCACCTGCACATTGATTGAATGATAATGTTTATGATTTCTAAAAATGTGCTCACTCGCCTGTGGTGGCACCAGACCTACATGGGTGCAATCGATGGCACCAACAACATAGGGGATGTGCCCAAGGGGACAGAAGTCACCCTTCACACCGGCCAATTCTGCTTCCCTAGGGAAATGTATGTATCGATCCTTATATAACATCATGGCTGCAAGAACATCTCTCAGCACCAGGCTAAACATGGGTTGCAACATCCCTGCAGCGCTGGCCACAGTCTCCTGTAAGGAACCAGTTGCAAAAAAGGGGGTGCCATCACTTTGTATGTGGGTGTGAATGCTGTTGGGTAGAGGCAATGAGGCTGCAGGTGGGGCTCCAACAGATCACAAAGGGTCTTCAGTGTCGGTCTGTCCAGGCGGAATTTGTGAATGATCGCTATATCCTACATGTCCTCCAGCACTGTCAGGTGACGTATGAGATTAGGCCTCGTCCTAGTTGAGATGTAAATGGACAAATGTCACTGACAACCATCCTGAGATGGACACTGCACATACCGTTAAGGAAGTGACGGAAAAGCAAAGACTGTCATAAGAGATGTGTGGCACACCAGGTCACATGGGTGGACATTTGAGGCACACCGAGGGCACAACTCTCCATTAACAATACACAAGTGCCACAAACAACACATTGGTCAATGTGAATGCACACATACGGAAACACACATTACACTTGAGCATGCCTTGTACCGTACCATCCAACAACGTGTGTAAAATGACCATGATTGTCTCATACCCATCTGCTGTACCTGTCACACCTCAATGCATCAATTTAACTTGGCACACATCCACAACCCAATGATCACAGTAGCTGTAAAACTGTCACTTGTGTGCATGGGCTGAAATGATAGCACAAGTAAGTAACAACACCATACAGTGGGAGAAGCATTACCAAGGTCACCACTGACAAACAACACATTGATTTCTTACACATTATCGACACCAGCTTAACACTGTGTAGCATCATCAACCATCAAATGCCTAAGTGACATGGCAGGGACCACAGACCAATGTACGTCACACATAACGTGCGTCCACCTGTGGATTATATGTAATAATGGCATTGTGTGCCCAATTATGTGCCCTTAACCATATTGCTGCTGTGTACTGATGCAGTGTTCACGATGGACATTGCCATTGCATGTGCCTCAAATCGCGGTAGCTACCGCCTGGCCCGGGTGGTGTGACGCCAGCACCAACCCCTTCACAAGTGCGCTAGCCATTGGCATGGAGACATGTGTAGATGGTGGTGGGCATGCTCCGCCACCCAAATCGCTGTAGCTACCGCCTGGCCCCGGCGGTGCAACACCGCCATGGAGCATTGCCTACAGCCAATGGGAGCGATGATTGCAGTGGCATGATGCATTTTTTTTAAATCGCGAAAGGCATGCTGCGCCACCGCAGATATGGTCATTGGATGATTTTGAAGGATGCACCATCGCGGTAGCGCGACCCGGGCCCCTGCGGTGTATCACCACCATGGAGCATTGCCTACAGCCAATGGGAGAGATGATCACGTGGCATGATGCATTTTTTAAAATCACGCAAGGTGTGCTCCGCCACCACGGAGGTGGACATTGGATGATTTTGAATGAGGCAGCCGTAAAAACAACCAATTGTTGCAGCTTTGCACCTTACAAACGACCCCAGGGGGCTATAAATCTGTGGTAGCGAGCCTCACATTTCCACTGCTCACAGAGCCTGCTGCCTGGGACCTTCTCCTGCTGCTGCCTGAAGTGCCTGATGTCTGGGACCCTCTCCTGCTGCTGCCTGAAGTGCCTGCTGCCTGGGACCCTCTCCTGCTGCTACCTGGGACCCTCTCCACCTGCTGCCTGGGACCCTCTCCTGCTGCTGCCTAAAGTGCCTGCTGCCTGGGACCCTCTCCTGCTGCTGCCTGAAGTGCCTGCTGCCTGGGACCCCCTCACCACTCACTTCCACCACAGGAGTTCCATATGCACAGGGATGGCAAGGACAGAGAAGATCTGTGCCAGTCAATTCACAAGCGAGGAGCTGGAGGTCCTGGTGGACGAGGTGCTGGCACAGTGCCCAAGGCTGTATGGTGGCCCCAATGTAGTGGTAAGTAATTGTAGAGGGAGCTGTAGGGCAGGTGGGGTGTCAGATATCTAGGTGTGCTGCTGCATGATACGCCTGAGGGTGTGGGGTTGTCATACACTGACAAATAAGCTGTCTCCAGGCCGAGGGAGTGTGTGTGTCCCAATGTCACTGTTTTCCCTGCCTGCAGTTGTATGCATGAGTGGAGTGTGTTACATTATCAGCCATCAAGGGCCACAGGATGTTAGACATGTAGGTGCCAGGACAGGAATTGCTCGGGTGAATGTTTCTGTGTGCCACTGTTGTCCGACTCAGTGTGAACCCAGAGACTAGGCCCAGTGCCTGCACACCCAAACGAGAACACATTACCGAACTTACACGGTCCCTGCTCCTGTTCATTGACACTGAATAGTAGCTATGAACCATCTCTGCCCTGTATATTTGCACACAACACACTTCTGTAGATGGCTATGTTGTTGGTGAGTCCATGTGCCCCGAGGCCATACGCATTACAAAACATGTTCACAGGACATGGACATTGAATGCTGCCCAGTCATGCACACAGTACTGCTACAAACACACACATAGGTATAAATGTGATGTATGTAGTGTGCAGACATGCATGGGAATGGTGATGTCTGCAAGCCAACAAGGGTGTTCATTGCTGTCATCCTGCATATGTGTTAGATTATCATGGACCCTCCACGCCCTCATGTATGCATGCTATCATATCTATTTGGCCCATACAGAGTGCCCTTGTGAGGTGTCCCCCAGTTTGGGATGGAGGGAGATTACAATAGGTCCTGAGTCTGTGTCTTTCTACTGTACTGATAGATGTTGGTACATGACACTGTGCAACTGGTCATTTACCCTTCTTTTCTCCCATACCTGCATCTCAAGGTACACCAGCGTAAGGCCGTGTGGAGGGCCATGGCAACAAAGGTGCGAGCCCTGGGGGTATCCAACCGACGACGCACCTACTACCGCATATTGGCAGTGACTCATCCAGAGCTGGATGCACGTCTGAAGGAGCATCGCCAGCAAGGCAGGGGTGAATATTTGAGGAGGGTGGCTTTGGCAGGGAGCGGATGCATGTGTACAGGGCCTGTGGCAGTGGTGACCCATGTGATGTTCGTGTGGTGGTGCTTGGATGTGTGCCAGTGTCAGGCCTTGGGCCACACTGCCTTTACAAAGCTTATCCTTCCTGTAGTGCTTTATCATAGCCAGATGTCTACATGGTCATTCAGAGTTGGTATGGTGTGGGGAATCTATTAGGGGGTGAACAGCAGGGTCCACTATCTGAGTGTGACTTCACGTATGCCTACTTTGCATGCACCATGATCGGTGAGGCACATCTGACAACAAGGTGCCCCAGAGTACCACATGGTGCTTGGTATGGCCTACTTGGCATTGTGGACTGTCATGTCCAAATAGGTGTGTGCATGGTCCCCTCCTGTTCCATGAAGGTCTGTCACTGGCAATGAGTGTTGTTCCCACATTGTTAGAACTGGCATTTTCTGGCTGGCTAGGGCTGACGCCAAAGCCAGGCAGAAACCACCATTCTAGTCAGGGCAAGGGAGTCACACACCAAGATAACCCCTGCTCACCCCCTTGGTAGCTTGGCACGAGCAGACAGGCTTATCCCGGAGGCAATGTGTAAAGCATTTGCGCACCCTCACAGCAACAACATCCCCGGCACACCACAAAAGGAACTCCACACAAGGTTATATAAAAAAACCTTTTGTATTGCAAAAACACATCAGATAGTAATCACACATATACATTGTGCCAACTGGCATGGGCAATATTCACATGGTATTATTTACACAGGACAGGGCCACGTGGGCCACTGTCAGAATCAGCACTTAGTAGAAATAGCACTTCTAGAACATAGAATAAGGATAACATAAAATAACAATTATAGACCACAACCAGTAACTACTGGCATAAGGTAGGTACACACTACGCAATACTAATAACCAAAGGCCTAGATCACGCATGGACACATAACCTCTCTAGTATAAACTATACTAGGCAAAACACAACCACCTAAGAATAAAATACATTTAGGGGTATAGGTAAGAACACAAAACACATGATGCATAACCAACATTCAGAGGTGTAGGGAAGGAAAACACATGATGCATAAAAACATTCAGAGGTGCCAGACCACAACTCAATAGTGCAAAAACACATGATGCCTAAAAACATTCAGAGGTGCAATAAAACCACACAATTGCGCAAAAACTTACATAAGCCACCACCTGTGGCAGTCCCTAGGCCAACTGGCCTTGTTGGGGCTAGGACGCCCTGTGTCCCAATGTCAAGGGCCTAAATGTGGCAGCTGCCCACTAAGTGCTGGGCAGCTGAATCATGAATGGGGCAAAACACGTGGGTGCCTCCCAGGCTCTGTAGAAATGAAACACCCCCTAGAGCCTCTGTGGCTCTGAACAAGGTGATGCCCCCTGAACGGTAGAGTCCCTCTCGGGGGACTCGAGCTCTCAAAGATGCCCCTGAGCCTCTCAGGGCTTTGCAACAACTGGGGCGCCTGGAGCCTCTCGGGGCTCCGCAACAACGGTGGCGCCTGCTTTGTGGGAGTCCCCCTCTCGGGGACTCAAGAAGACAATGGTCCCGCTCGTGGGAGTCCCTCTGGACTCTAGGTACAACGCACCTTTAGCGTGGGAGCGGCCCGCTGCATATACCAACAACTGCTCCCGCTCTCGGTGGAGCCTCTTGTGGGCTCGAAATGCTAATGGTGCCTTCGGTCGAGTCCCCCGCCCCCACCATCCGAAGAGCCTCGACAGCCTCTAAAGCACCGGTGCCCTCACACGGAGAGTGCACAAGGGGGCGGGCACCGGCAATGTGCCCCGATGCCCCCCCCTCTGCAACTGCCCACACCGGCCCCACTTACCAGTCTTGGGGGCGGCCACATCACTCTCCTCCAGCTCCGGGTTCCCTCGCACCCGGTCCCGTTCCTGGGGGCCGGGTTTTCTTTCAAGAGCAGCAGGCGGGGCTCTCAGCACATCTCCGGTCGCGGCTCTGCAGACGAGCCTCCGCAGACACCCAGGAGTCAGCCAATGGCAGTGCGGCTCCCGGGATGAGCCTCTGACGATGCTGACGCCTCAGCCAATCGCTGCGTGGCTCGGCCGATGACACGGTGGTGCTGGGGCCAATCCCAGCGCAGCCTCACTGACGGGGCTCGTCGCTCTCCGCCAATGGGAGTGCAGATGCTTCGATCTTTCTCCACGATCCCCGGCCAAGGACTCTGATGATTGTAAGCCCCGGGCAGCGGCAGTGAAAAGCGGCACAGCGGTTTTTGGGCACAGATAGGGGCAAATGCCGGGTGGGCACCGGCTGATATAAACAAGCGCTAGGTACACGAAAAGCACTCTCAAGCGCTATGGGCAAAGATAAAGCGCTCCTAAGCGCTAGGGCAAAGATAAAGCGTTTCCAGGCGAGGCGGCATCAGCAAGACCACCAAGAAGCACTCCCAGCGCTAGGGCAACAAACAGTTCAGCAAAAAGTCCTTTCAGGGGTCCAGGACAAGTCCATCAGGTATCCAGGGGCTGGGCAGGGCCCAGGGAGGCAAGCCTTCCCCTGTGCCCAAGCAGCAGCACGCCCCTGGCAGGATTCAAGTTGGGAACAAGAACATTTTGTAAGGGATACAGCCCCTTTTTATTCCATAAATCCTTTGTCTAGCAGTGTGCAGGCAATGTGAGAACCAGCTACAACTGGTTATAGGAACTCCTTTCACTGGCCAGGCTAGGGACATCAGACGCACCACAGGGGGTGGAGCCAGCATTGTGGAGGTAAAGCCAGGTACACCCTTCCCCTCACATCAGCATGCTAATCACTCCATTCACCACCGGGGCAGACCCACCCAGACTCTTGGAGCCAGGCTCACCAGCCAGCTTCAGCCAATCACACGCCAGACACAAATTACACGAATATGCCAACTTCTAGAAGTGGCACTTCCACACTAGACACAATCATGCCGCATATATCATTGCGCAGCATTCAATCTCACGAGTTCGCACATACAAAACCCGACCCTGCACTCCCCACACATCAAGTACTACCATGGTCACACATATTCCACATGCATTCCTATGGGAGGGCAGGTCACTCCCACCACACACACAGAGAGCTCACGCACTTTACACTGTACCACAGTGAAAAAGTACGCAGAGGCTTAAAATCACCAACACCAGGTCACAGAAACAGGCTAGGAAAAAGCAAAAAGTTTCGGGGTGAACCTGCCAAAAAGGGTCAGGTCCAACACCCATCATGTCCCTAGGTGTGTGCTGGGCAAGTTGTGTGTCTGGTACACTTCATCCATGGGCAGGGTGTTGTGCTGTGTGGCCTCAACATGACACTGTTGTGGTCTATGTAGTGTGTTGCTGCAATGTGATTGCAGGGTGTGATGGTCACTGTTAGACCCGGGACCCCGGCTGGCCAAGGCTCGCGCCAAAGTCAGTCAGAGATCACCTTGTCTAAGGTCAGGGCAAGGGAGTTACACGCCAAGATAACCCCTGCTCACCCTCTAGGTCCTTTCCTTTGTCCGGTCTTGTGCCAGCTCTGGAGCTGGAGTGCCCCAGGAACCGGTTTAGACCGGCATATGCACAGGGACACCTTGTGTGCCCCAGGCATGTCTCATTCCTTTCAGCCCTGGCCTACCTAATACACAAAATCCTGTCTGGGGTGGTGCTAGCACCTCCCAAGGCAGGAAACCCTTTGTCCGAGCCTCCCTCGCAGGAAGGACTCCCAGCAGCAGGAGGTCAGACTTGTGTCTGTGGTGGCAGCATCCATTTTGTGATGCTGAGGCTCGAGTTAACTTTAACCGGGGTTCACAGTTACATACATGTCGTGTCCCTCTAGAAGGGTGGAATGCTACCCCCGTCGCCAGAGTTGGCGAGGGGGTAGTATTCCAATTCGTATGACACCTTACTCGACATGTTTTGATAATGCTATACCAAAGTTAGCATTTGACCGCGAGGATCATAATGCACTTAAGAGTATATGGTATAGCGTTATCATGGAACAGCTATTAGGACTTGGTTCCGCAAGCTGTAAACGGGCTCAGCTCATGCCAGAGCACCATCTCACATAATTCCAAGCACTCTGCCTTCAGGATTGATAAGGCCTGCCATAGGAGTGACTGATAGAAATATATGTGTCCATTTTAGGGTTAGATATAGAGATACTATACCTAAAGCAAAGGGTGATTACACCACCTTGCCCCAGCTGTCGTGCAGCCAGTTGTGTCTGTTTAGATGGCCAGCCAGGGGTGGCATAATACATTCTTTTGCCCCTGGTAGGCCCTGGGTACACCTATGCCCTGGATACCTAAGGTATGCTATACAGGGACTGATAAGGTGGCCCAGTACCAATTGGTAAATGCACCTAAGGTACATGGTTGTTAATTTAGAGAGAGATCAGCTAGGCTGTGGGTCTGATTAGCAGGCCCACTGCCAGGGAAAGTCGTAAACCAGTGAAGCAAAAAGCAAAAATCGGGGGTGACCATAGGATTGCAGACCCCACTCTCCTACATAGCCCCCCCACCAAACTTAGGGACATTAAACTAACCTTGACCAGGTGAGTCTTCTTGTTCTAAGTGGAAGTACCTGGAGAGACCATCTGCATTGCCATGGTCAGTCCCTGGTCTGTGCTCCACTGTAAAGTCCATCCCCTGTAGGGAAATGGACCACCTAAGAAGTTTGGGGTTTTCACCCTTCATTTGATTTAGCCATAAGAGGGGCTTATGGTCGGGGGCTTATGGTCGGTCTGAATCTTGAAGTGAGTACCAAACAAGTATGGCCTCAACTTCTTCAGGGCCCAAACCACAGCAAAGGCCTCCCTCTCAATAGCTGACCAACGTTTCTCTCTAGGGGTCAGCCTTCTACTTATAAAAGCAATGGGCTGATCATGACCATCAATATTCAGTTGAGATAGAACAGCTCACACACCCAACTCAGAAGCATCTGTTTGGACAATGAATGGCTTGGAGTAGTCTGGACTCTTGAGAATAGGTGCAGTGCACATGGCCTGCTTTAGGTCATCGAATGCCTTCTGACAGCTAACTGTCCACTGAACTTTCTTTGGCATTTTCTTACTTGTCAGGTCATTAAGTGGAGTCACAATGGTTCCATAATTTCTGACAAATTTCCTATAGTAACCAGACAGGCCCAAGAAAGCTCCGACCTATGTCTGGGTGGTTGGAGGAGCCCAGTCCTTTATGGCCTGTATCTTGCTCTCCAAAGGTTGAACTTGGCCTCCACCTACAAGGTGGCCCAAGTATACAACTTGACTCTGCCCTATCTGGCACTTGGTAGCCTTGATAGTGAGGCCTGACTTTTGCTGGGCCTCTAAAACTTTCCTCAGGTGGATCAGGTGATCCTCCCAGGTGGAGCTAAAGACAGCAATATCATCTAGATACGCTGCACAGACGTCATCCAGCCCAGAGAGAACTTGGTACACCAACCTTTGAAAAGTGGCAGGTGCATTCTTCAAACCAAAGGGCATCACCACAAACTGGTAATGACCTCCTCGGGTCGAAAATGCTGTTTTGGCCTTGGCATCCTCAGCTTACTTGATTTGCCAATAACCAGCTGTCAGGTCAAATGTACTCAAGAATTTGGCAGAAGCCAATTTATCTATGAGTTCATCTGCTCTTGGTATTGGATGGGCATCTGTCTTAGTGACAGCATTGAGACCCCTGTAGTCTACACAAAACCTCATCTCTCTCTTACCATCCTGGGTGTGAGGTTTAGGCACTAGAACTACAGGACTAGCCCAAGGGCTCTCTGAGGGTTCAATGACTTCCAGTTTTATGCAGTCCCTGACGTGGTCAGGTTGCCTGTAGATTTTACTCTTTATAGGCAGACTGTCACCAGTGTCCACCTCATGGGTGCACCAGTTTGTCTGACTGGGTGTCAAAGAGAACATTTGTCTAAAGGATTGAAGAACCTGTTTGCAATCCTTTTGCTGATGTTCAGAGAGGCTGTCAGAAAAGACCACACCATCTACTGACCCATCATCAGGGTTCTGAGTGAGCAGGTCTGGGAGAGGGTCACTCTCTTCCTCCTGTCCCTTATCTGTGGCCATGAGCAAGCTCATTGCCTCCCTGTCAACAAATGCCTTGAGCCTGTTCACATGAAGTACTCTGTGAGGGCTCCTGGGAGTTCCAAGGTCAACCAGTTATGTGACCTCTCCCTTCTGTTCAATAATGGTGTAGGGTCCAGACCATCTGTCTTGGAGAGCTGCTGGGGCCACTGGCTCCAACACCCACACCTTCTGTCCTAGGTGATACACAGTCAGGACAGCCTTTTGGCCATGACAAGCTTTTTGCAGTTCTTGGCTGGCCTCCAGGTTTTTAGATGCCTTCTCCATGTACTCTGCCATCCTGGAGCGGAGACCAAGTACATAGTCCACTATGTCAAGTTTAGGCTTTTTGAGAGGTAACTCCCATCCTTCCTTTACTAGACATAGGGGTCCTCTTACAGGATGCCCAAAAAGAAGTTCAAAAGGGCTGAAGCCAACCCCCTTCTGTGGGACCTCTCTGTAAGCAAACAGAAGGCAGGGTAAAAGGATGTCCCATCTTCGCCTGAGCTTTTCTGGTAGTCCTCTTATCATCCCTTTTAGGGTCTTGTTGAATCTCTCCACAAGCCCATTGCCCTGAGGATGATAGGTTGTGGTAAATTTGTAATTTACTCCACACTCTTTCCACATGGCAGTTAAGTATCCTGACATGAAGTTTGCACCCCTGTCAGAGATGACCTCCTTAGGAAACCCCACTCTTGTAAAAACTGCAAGTAGGGCCTTGGCCACAACAGGAGCGGTAGTGGTCCTAGGGGAATAGCTTCTGGGTACCTGGTGGCATGATCCACTATCACCAGTATAATTCTGTGCCCAGATGCTGTTGGGGGGTCCATTGGTCCAACAATGTCAATCCCCACTCTTTCAAAGGGTACCCCCGCCACAGGTAGTGGTGTAAGGGGGGCCTTTGTTGTGCTACCTGATTTGCCACTGGCTTGGCAGGTGACACATGAACGACAAAAGTCTTTGGTGTCCTCAAACATATGAGGCCAGTGAAAGTGCGAGACAAGTCTTTCCCAAGTCTTGTTCTGGCCTAAGTGACCTGAAAGGGGAATCTCATGGGCCAAGGTAAGAAGAAAACCTCTCAGAGACAAGGGGATGACCAGCCTCCTGGTAGCACCAGGCTTGGGGTCTCTTGCCTCAGAGTAAAGGAATCCATCATCCCAGTACACCTTGTGGGTACCTGTGGCGTTCCCTGCAGCCTCAGCAGCAGCTTGCTGTCTGAGGGGTTCAAGAGATGGGCAGTGTAATTGTGCCTGACTCATGTCTGCCCTGGAAGGTCCCTCTGTCCCAAAAAACTCAACCTGTTCAGGTTCAAGTTCCCCTTCTAGGACAGTTCTTTCTGGGGTCTGTAGGTCAGCCTTCTGTGAGGGCTGAACCTCTGCTTGAGGCAAGGGGGAAGGCACAGCCTTAACCCTACTGCTCTTTCTCTTGGGTAGTGTCTGGTCCATTGTTCCAGGATCCAGCACTAGTTCAGCTGGGCATTTCTTGGCCTGTGACCTAGTCACAGCAAGGACATGTGCTGACAAACCTAACATTTCCACATGAGTCCTATACTCCACATCTGACCATAGGGAGGATTCCAAATCATTGCCCAAAAGACAGTCCACTGGGAGGTCTGAACTAACAACAACCCTTTTGAGGCCATCTACCCCTCCCCAGGAGAAATTAACAAGTGCCATACTATGGTTGGTAGTGACATTGCTAGCATTGGTCACTAGGTAGTCTGAACCTAGTTTTACCTGTCCAGGGTCCACAAATGCTGGTGTCACCATAGTGACACTGGCCCAGGTGTCCCTGTAGGCCTGAGCCATCTTTCCATTGATCAAAGGTGTCTGTCTGTATTTACCCAGGGTACTGGGACTTATTGTAGGGGCCAAATCCATGTCCCCAGTACAAACAAGAACAGCCTGGGTAGGTACTCTGACTAAGTCAGAGCCTGCCTCAGATACCAATGTCAACCCCACTATAGCCTTAGGGGGAACACTACCACTACTAACTGAACTAGGGGTTGCAGGTGCCTTAGGGGCAGTAGTGGTAGGAGCTGGGCCTTTCTTGGTGCACTCACTAAACCAGTGAGTATTACTTTTACAGTATTGGCACCATGGTTTCTTCTGACCATTATTATTCTTCTTTTGGGAATTCTGGGACCCACCCTCCTTAGATTGTTGGGGCCCTGTTGAAGACTTCTGGTCATTTTGTTTACTCTCATTACCCTTCTGGTCTGCTTTCTTCTGGCCACCACCCTGGTTCTGGTTCTGCTGCTTGACCCTTGTCCTGACCCATCTGTCTGCCTTCTTTCCCAATTCTTGGGGAGAGGTCAGATCTGAGTCAATAAGGTGCTGATGCAACAACTGATTTTGACAATTACTTAAGATTTGTTCTCTCATAATTAGATTATATAATCCTGTGTAATCAGTAACTTTACTTCCCAGTAACCAGCCTTCAAAAGCCTTAGTGGCACAATCAACAAAGTCAGCCCAATCCTGAGACTGAATTTTCTGGGTGTCTCTGAATAGCAGCCTGTACTGCTCAGTTGTTAAGCCAAACCCATCAATCAGTGTATTCTTCAGGACTTGGTAATTGTTAGCATCCTCAGCTCTAGTAGTGAGGAGCTTATCTCTACCTTTACCTTCAAAGGAGAGCCACAGTATAGCTGCCCACTGACTCTGGGGGATGCACTGGACAGTGCAGGCCCTCTCCAAAGCAGTCATCCATTTGTGGATGTCATCCCCTTGTTTAAAGAGGGGCACTATTTTACTCAGGTGTCTAGTATCAAAACTCCTGTCTTTATCTCTAATGATAATGCTGCCACCAGTGGGGTCTGCCCCACTCAATTTCTGCTCTCTGGCAAAGGCAAGTCTTTCTTTGGCAAGGGCAAGTTCTTCCCTCTCAATCCTCAGATGGACTTCCCTCATCTTAGCTTCATGCTCTCTTCTCTGAGGGGATGTCATCCCTCTCTGAGAAGATGCCTGAGAGACATGGGTACAAACAGATCTGTTAGAGCCTCTGGAGTGAGACCTAACTCGTCTGTTCCCAAGGTTAAGCTTGCTTGAGGATAGGCCTGGGGGTCCCTCAGCTCCATTCTCATGTATGCTTAAGTTGGTCCTGGTGAGCCTACTGACTACTACTGGACCCTTGTCTGCCTCAAACCCAGATAATTCCTCTTCCTCTTCCTCCTCTTCACTTTCTGCTCCATGGAGGTTAAGGGCAGGATCACCCAAGGTTCCCTCTAAGGGGGGCATGCTCCCATCTGGATTAGAGGGGCCTGTGTTAGAAGCCCTTCTGGCGTCATATGTCTCTAAGAGACCTATCAGAAAAGGAGTGGTAGGGTTAGAACCCTGTTTTAGTTTCCTGGAAGTACACAATTGTCTCATCTCCTGGAAGCTAAGGGCTGCATATCTGGAAGTGACCTGTGGAGGGTCATCAACCACAAGGGGAGCCTCTGTGTTCCCTCCTGTGGTAGACATGCTTTTCTAGTGAGGTGTAAGTGGTGCACTTACCTACACTATGGGTTTACCTACTGATCCCTTGCTAAGAGTTGTAGTCAGGGTGAGCTACTCCCTTTCTACTACAACAGCTGGTTCAGTAGAACTCAGAGTGTTTCTAAGCTTGTTATATGTACCTATGGTACCTTATGTGATTTTTCAAATGATATCTCAGATTATATTTGGTAAAAACAACAGCAAGCTCAAATCCCAACCACTGCACACCAATGTGAGAAGTTGGCCTGATATATGATGCTCACTAGTTCTAGTGATCACCTTGTATCAGTCCAAACAACCCTTATGGTGATTGGTTGTAAAGTCAACCTTATAGACCAGCTATCCTAGTAGCGTGGACAAAAGCAGTCTTTAGGCTAAACTCTGAATGGCATGTGAAGCCAGCTGTTTTACCACATATAACCTTTGAATACCAAATGAAAAGGACACCACAAAGGTTGTTATGAAAATAAACAGTTATTTATTAACTAACATACACCTCTGAACTCTTTATGAGGTCAGAGGGCTAAGCACATGACAAACTCTTAGGAAAAATACGTTTAAGTTGCACGATTTTCAATGGTGCCCTAGGGGCACGACAAACCATATACTAAGTAAGTGGAATGTGAAAGTCAATTAAAGAAATGGAGCTGTCCAGAGGTTGTAGGATCGCTGGGACCACGCTATACTAACTTGAGGTAGGTAATAGAAGGCCCACGGAGCACGTGTGCAGAGTGTGAACTCACACGCGAGATGCGTACAAACGTCTATGGACAGTACAGTTTAAAGTAAAGGTGAGTACGGACGTTCCTGACTAGATAGGACTAAAACGACAATGGAACTGGACACTAGGAGAGTCAAGCTACCCTTGAGCACCGAAATGCTTGTGTTACCTCACCCACAGGCTGCGGGTGCATAGGTGCGAAGTCGTGTCGGTTTCCGCGTCGAAGTCTATGGAGCCTTGAAGAAAGATGCTGCAGGCGACCAGGAGGAAGATGTCCGGTGCAATCCAAGGGTGGATTGGTGAAGAGAGGAACCTAAAAGCAGAGGGGACAATGTTCAAATTCACTAGCCAGTGACTGGAGTGGAACCAGGAGTGGAACCAGATGTCGTTGTCGCGATCAGGTGAAGGTGGACGATTGTCTCTGCAGCCACATGGACCAGGCGGTGTCTTCGACGACCAGGATGGAGGCACGAGCTGTCCCACGCAGGCTCTCGCTGTCGGCGGTGTCGTCTCCAGATTCGGGTTCAACAGGCCTTGGCAAAGGCAACCCACGCGGTGAGTGGTAACGTTATCTGGAGTGGGCCAGGAGGGTCCGGGGTGCTCCTCTTTTGGAAGGGAGCGAGGGCCAGTCTGGAGCAACCAGACCAGCAGCAAAGTTGTCGGAGTTCGTCATCTAGAAGGCCACAAGCCAGCCGGAAAGTGACCAGACAACGCGTCAAGCAGCAGGCAAGCAGAAGGGCCCCACACAGATCTCGTGGATGCTGGAGGGCTGATCTTCGGTGCAGGGGCTACTCGGGGTCGGGGCTTCTCAGTCCCCAAAGCACTTGGATGAGGGTACCTCAGGAGTCGTGCTGGAGCGAAGTGCTGCTTCTTTCAAGATATTAAACAAAACAAGAGCCAACACTGGGGAGTCAAATTTAGATGACTGGTCAATTTGTGGCGACGGCTGCTTCAATTGAAACAAAAACAACCTATTTTCATTTAACCACAGAAAGATTTATTCAATTTATAGATCAAACTTTTTGTCTTTTTCTGTTTTTTGAGCACACTATTCGTCGTGCATGGAAAATACGGAATATACAAAACAATGGATTATATATACAAAATATACAACAGATAAATATACAATTTCAGACACACTTGGCCATACATTCATACAACATGCATTCACCACAACAACCTGTATATAGAGAAAAAATACGTCCGAACATCGGTCATTCAGTTCAATGGAAAGAATTTCATTCTATGTTTTTATGATCTGTTCTAGTTGTTATTGTCACAGTCTGTCTTGTAGAACCAAAATAAATCGAACAACTGTTCAGAAAACAATTAGTGACCAGATGCGGGACAAAGAAGCTGGTCGACGCGTTTCGAACCCCTTTTAGTTAAATGGGGGTTCTCCTCAGGACCGGAAAGGTTCTGAAACAAAATAGAAAAGGGAGTGGCTTTAAGAACACAATTCAGGATTGAGATGACTAAACGGGGATCGACTCCCTGAGTTCGACCGGGGCTCCCTACCTTAATCCACAAGTATTAAGAACTCAAACAAAGGCAGGCAGGTGAAAATCCAAAATGGAATAGTATTTCCCAATAGGCGTGATCAAAGTCGCTGTGGGGGAAGACAATACAAAAAGACTACATTTAGTGTCTACTCTTTCGCAATGGTTCATTCAGCTTTAGAACGTTGCGGGGAAGCGGTCGGGTTAATGGAGACTTACCCGTTCGTGACTTGCTTCGTGCTCGCTGTTCTATCAGCCGGTGTCTGTACGCCCGCTCCTCTGCTGCAAGAAGGAGCGATGAGAGTTGTTAGGAGGCTAACGAGGGAGGCGCGTGTGCATTGAATGGAAGGAATGCATGAAAACATACCGGTGCGGGAGCAAGGCGTGAGACCTACTCCTTCGGCGGTGTCCGTGGTTCACACTGCTCGAGTCGTCGAGTGGAAGTGGAGCCTCGGTGCTTCCTGGTTAGAATATGGAGGCCTGGGGTAGCTGGGACTTGTAGTCCAAGACCGCGAGTTCTGCTGGATAATAAAACAAAGGCTGGCGTGGGCTAGCTCATGGGACGGGCTTGTAAATTTCAGAAATTTCGTTTAGTCCCCGTACGGCAGTGTTAAATTTCATTATGAGCATAGCTTCACGTTGGGACAATCTAGCTTCAGTGTCACCACCCCTGGGGTCTTTTTCTATTTTGGACAAAACTGTCCATCGCAAATCCATGTTCTCGTGCTTACATTTGATCCAATGATTAACCAATGGGGCATTTTCCACCCCCCTGCGGACACGAGATTTATGTTGCGTGATCCTGTTCCTGATTTCCTGTGTGGTTTTCCCAATGTAAACTAGAGGGCAAGGGCAAATGATGGCATAGACTACGTTTTTAGATTTACAATTAGTAAAGGTATCGTGTTTCCAGTGTATGTTATCAAATGAAAAAACTGATTCCTCGATAGTCTCATCACAACAAGTGCATGTCCCGCACTTATGATGTCCTTTAGGTGGAGGAAATCCGAACAGGCTGTGTAATGTGGGTGCCCTAGTCATTGGTAGTGCTGCCCTAACGACATAGTTGGCCACACTTTTATCCTTTTTGTACGCAAAAAGCGGGGGTGCCGTGAAATCCTCATGCAGGTTTTTTAGTAGGTGCCAATTTGACATGATCAACTTTTTGTGTAAGTTTGCAGCTGGACCAAAGGTGGTTACACAGACCATCCTTTTAACATCAGGTTTGACTCTTTTCTCCAACAACACCTCTCGAGGGGTCCACCACGCTCGTTTGAGGGAATTTTTTATTAGTTTTTTAGGGTACCCTCTCTGGATGAGTCGATTTTTCAATTGTTCAGCATGGATGAAATATTCTTCTTTGCTCGAACAATTTCTGTGAATTCTCAGAAATTGCCCATAGGGCAAGTTCTGTCTTAGACTGCGAGGATGGTTACTGGTAAAATGCAGTGCTTTGTTCCTATCGGAAGGTTTCCGAAATAATGTCGTGCTCAAACCTCCATCTGAAGGTTCTACTTTGACGTCCAAAAAGTTGATGGATTCATTTGAAGCTGAGACTGTAAATTGGATGTCAGTCGTTCTCGAGTTTAACCAACATACGAATTGGTCCAGGTCATCATGTCCTCCTGTCCAGACAATAAAAATGTCGTCTATGTATCGCATGTAGTGTGTTATGCTCCCGCCGAAAGGATTCGATTGGTAAATGAATTTATCCTCAAATAACCCCATGAACATTACAGCTAGCTCAGGGGCAAAGGGGCAACCCATCGCCACCCCTTTCACTTAATAAAAAAATTCATTGTCAAACGTAAAAAAGTTTTTTTGCAATGCAAATTGTGCAAGGTCTAGGATAAACTTGGTCGGGACTCTGACTGGTCTCTCCCTTTTGTCAAGGAACACTGTTAAGGTTTCCATTGCTTGTTCTTGGGGTATCTGGGTGTATAAAGACACCACATCCAGTGTGACTAGGAGTTGCCTGTCCTGATCGAATTGGATGGTCGAAATGCGGTTTAGAAAAGCAGTAGTGTCTTGGAGATGGGCAGGGATGGTCTGAATGAAGGGTTTCAAGAAATGATCGATATATTTGGCTATAGGTTCAAACAGAGATTCGCATCCTGAAATGATGGGCCGTCCTGGTGGATTTTGTTCGTCCTTGTGCAATTTGGGTAGCACGTAGAAAACAGGCGTTCTAGGGTTTTTATTTTGTAGGAATGCTAACTCCTTTGGTCCTAAAAATCCTTCATCGAAACCTTTTTGGATGATGTCAAATAATTGATTCTTTAATTCATGTGTAGGGTCCTTTCCGATGCGTCTATAGCAGTTCAGATCGTTGAGCTGACGATGTACTTCCGATTTGTATTTGTTTCTGTCCCATAGGACCACAGCTCCGCCCTTATCGGCTTGTTTGACAACTATAGTGTTATCATTTTTCATTGATATTAGTGCATCTTTCTCTGCTTTGGAAAGATTAAACTTCACAAATGGTTTCTTTTTTTCAATTGATGAAATGCCTGATAGCACGGTGGTTTCGAATGTTGAGACTTCCTTCGGGATTTTGGGTCCTTCAGGACAAAACGTGGACTTTCTCTTAAGGCCTGTGGTTTCCTCATGGGTATTCTCAATGGTATCTTGAAAAAAGGTTTTTAAACGGATTTTTCGACAAAATTCCAATGTCTCAAGTTTCAATCTTGTACAATCCGTAGATCTAGATGGTACAAAATTGAGACCCTTAGTTAGGATAGATGTTTCTGCTGGTGAGAGCGTCCTATCGGATAGATTGTAAATTGGTGAGGGTTCTAGTTGTTGTAGGATTTCTGGCGCGTCCTCATTTGCCATGGTTGTGTATACCGGGCCCGTCCTCTGGGTTTCGGTTGACCCCGTCCTAAAAAAGGCTGCTGATTTTGGGCTTGTTGTTGGAATTGATTTGGTCGGTTGCCTGCCCTATTTTGATTAGATCTATTGCTGTTATCTGGTTCGCTTCCAGAGGAAGATGTTGTATCTGAGAAAGTTAGGAATTTCCGACGTGATCGTCCTTGGTTGTCCTGTAGGTAGCGTCGTGAATCCGAATAGGTAAAGAAGTCTTTGTTGAGGTATGGATAAATTGATTCTAATGAAAAGTTTTTTTTGTCCACTTCGAACTTATTGTTTTTTTGAGTCAACGTGAAGTCCTTAAATTCAAGTATTTCTTTGTCAATTTTCTCTAAAAGAGACTTAGAATCGGTAATCAATTGGTTGGTCTCAATTTCCTTTGTTAAAGTTTCGATCTCCTCTAGTTCCTTCAAAGATATCCTATGTGCCGTCTCAATGGTGAGGACCATGAGGTCCCTGCTGCACTTTGTTTCAATGCCGCTGAAACCATTTTTTGTACAATGGATCGTCTGTAAATACCACTGGTATGTTACGGATCACTAGACCCGCTGGGATGGTACCAGCCCGGAGGTGTTGCAGTAAAAAATGACCATGCAGGTCTGTCCGGATCTGTTTTTTACGTAACCGAATGAGCTTATCGGATTCGTTCTGAGTGTTTGCTGTAAGGCTGAGAGCCGCGGAGGCGAACACTGGAGGATCCCTAATTAGATTTTTAATATGTTCTTCACTATAAACTAGTGTGTCTTCTTCAGCCATATCACACAAGTGTAACACTTATACAAAACACACAAAGACAATGTGAGTCACGAAAGTGAAAAGTAAAAGAAAGTGAGTAAGAGTAGTATCTACTGTGTAACCAAACACGAATGCCCACAGACTGGGCAGAAACCAATCGAAAAACAACAATTAATACCCTGCGGTAGGGGTTGCTACCAATCAGGACCTCGCGAGCAATTGCCCGCTCAAACGTCAGAGGATCAAGAAGGGTCTTGACTCATTACTCAGGATGGCTGAGTCCAACTAATATATTAAACAAAACAAGAGCCAACACTGGGGAGTCAAATTTAGATGACTGGTCAATTTCAAGATGGCCGGTCCCACGTGTCTCGTCGCACCCACGGGTCTCAGCTGTGCTGCAGATGTGAGTAGTAGTCGGAGAGGTCTGGGAATCCGGGTCTCGTCGGGCTCTGAAGTCTGGATCCTTGCAGGAAGACGACAAAGGGAAGCCGCGGTACGCTGATGGTGCCAGCTTGTGCAGGGTGGACACTCCTTGCCCACAAGGGAGATTTCTTCAGTCTTCTGTGGAGCAGAACGTCGAAGTCCAGAGTTTCTTCTTGTAAAGTTGTTCAGGATAATCTAATTTGGAATGGGACCAGCTCCTACCTTTATTCTCCTAAAGGGGGCTGCACTACGACTAGGTCCCTCCTCTGGGTGGGACCAGTAAGGGGGGTGGTTACACCCCCTTTCCTTTGTCTGGTCTTGCGCCAGCTCTGGGGGCTGGAGTGCCCCAGGAACTGTTTTAGACCGGCATATGCACAGGGACACCTTGTGTGCCCCAGGCATGTCTCATTCCTTTCAGCCCTGGCCTACCTAATACACAAAATCCTGTCTGGGGTGGTGCTAGCACCTCCCAAGGCAGGAAACCCTTTGTCCGAGCCTCCCTCGCTGGAAGACTCCCAGCAGCAGGAGGTCAGACTTGTGTCTGTGATGGCAGCATCCATTTTGTGATGCTGAGGCTCGAGTTAACTTTAACCGGGGTTCACAGTTACATACATGTTGTGTCCCTCTAGAAGGGTGGAATGCTACCCCCGTCGCCAGAGTTGGCGAGGGGGTAGTATTCCAATTCGTATGACACCTTACTCGACATGTTTTGATAATGCTATACCAAAGTTAGCATTTGACCGCGAGGATCATAATGCACTTAAGAGTATATGGTATAGCGTTATCATGGAACAGCTATTAGGACTTGGTTACGCAAGCTGTAAACGGGCTCAGCTCATGCCAGAGCACCATCTCACATAATTCCAAGCACTCTGCCTTCAGGATTGATAAGGCCTGCCATAGGAGTGACTGATAGGAATATATGTGTCCATTTTAGGGTTAGATATAGAGATAATATACCTAAAGCAAAGGGTGATTACACCACCTTGCCCCAGCTGTCGTGCAGCCAGTTGTGTCTGTTTAGATGGCCAGCCAGGGGTGGCATAATATATGCTTTAGCCCCTGGTAGGCCCTGGGTACACCTATGCCCTGGATACCTAAGGTATGCTGTACAGGGACTGATAAGGTGGAGTACCAATTGGTAAATGCACCTAAGGTACATGGTTGTTAATTTAGAGAGAGAACAGCTAGGCTGTGGGTCTGATTAGCAGACCCACAGCCAGGGAAAGTCGTAAACCAGTGAAGCAAAAAGCAAAAATCGGTGGTGACCATAGGATTGCAGACCCCACTCTCCTACAGTGGGGACCCCATAAATAGAGAGTCCCTTGCTGGGTCCAGCGTAGGAGGCAGCACCTCATCCCTTTCCCTGTCCCCAGAGGAGAATAGAAGATTAGCCTTAGAGGAGAAGATGGCGTTATGGGCTCATGAGTTGAGTCTTAGGACATTGGCCCTTGAGCAACAAAGCCTAGAGAATGAGAAGGTCTTAGTGCAGGAAAGGATGGCGGAGGCTGAGAGGGCCTTTGCCAGAGAGAGATTAGCTCAGGAGGGTAGATTGTCCCCTGAGCGCAGTTTTAATTTTCTGGATTCCCCAGGGAGGGTTGAGTCCAGTAGTGGCAGCTATATAGAGCCCAGTGCGAGCAATCCCACTCCCTGTTCCCAGAGTATGGTACCTGTTTCCCAGGAAGAGGAGTATAGGTTGAAATTCAGGGGCAGTAGGAAGCTGTCTCATCAGTCTTTGGAGGAGTTTGAGGATGAATGTTGTGGAGCACTGTGGGCTTGGGTAGAGGTTCACACTGACTCTGATTTTGACACACTGCTTAATATGGTTCTCAAAGAGCAGGTGCTCAGTTGTTGTTCACCAGGGTTGCGCCAACACCTGTTGGGGTGTGGATTGTCTGACGCATGTGAGCTTGCAGATGAAGCAGACCGCTGGGAAAGTGCTAGAGGTTCTCTAGAGTCATTAGGGAGTGACTCCAAAAGTAGTGGTTCAGGTATCTTCCATCCCAGCATGGTGGAAGAGGCTCAGTGTAGCCCAGCTAGGTCCCAGGATCGCGAGGAGGGTGTAGGGCAGGGGTCTCCAATCCGGTCCTGGAGGGCCGGATCCGTGCCAGATTTTTGGGATATCCCCATTGAGATACATGTCGTTATTTTGAAAACTGCCATGGAGCCGGCCCTCCAGGACCGGTTTGGGGACCCCTGGTGTAGGGGCTCACTGGCTGGCTCAGTGGAGCAGGAGTGAGAGGGAGACCGAGGGTCCCCAGACGCCTGAAGCCCTGCCTCAGGACTTGGATGGTTTCTTGAGGGAACACCAGGTTGGGGACCTAGGCTGTCCTGTTAGTCCATTTGAGGAAGATCTCCTAGTGTCTAGGGAACCTGGAGCATCTGTACCTAGAGCTCCAGGGGTTCCAGTGTCCGGCAGTGCTACTCCAGGAGGGAGTGCACAAAAGTCCGAAATGAGGAGTGATTGGGGGATGAGTTTCCCAGTGGATGCACCAGTGGACCAGGAACTAGCCAGTTGGGCTAGATCTTCTTGGGGGGACCCGGTGGCGCCACTTCTGGTCTGGGGGATCTTTGCACCCTGTCAGGTGGACAGGGGACGGGAGATCTGCGCCAGACAGACAGTCACACAACATATGTGTCATTTGTTAGCCTCAGGGGGATGGTGTTTGAATCCCCAGAAGTCCTGGAGTGCCAGGCAATTGTTCCACCAAAGGTTTTAGACCAGAGGTTGGGAGGCCAGGTTCAGGATCAGCCTGACCTTAAGGGTAGGACGACTGTAACCAGTGTCCTGACCAGTTCTTCTTCCAGAGGAACCTCTCCAGTTGGGAGAGGGCAGACCTCTGGAAGGGGGTGCAGAGGGTGGGAGAGCCCACCTCTGACCCCGGTGCAACCTGAGGGATTAAACCCTGGGTTGGAATGGTGTTGTAAGGGTACCCCTCGCAGGAGGAGGAGGAACCCTAGAAGAAGAGGTAGGGGGAGGAGAGCCTTCCCTGAGACTCCTGGTCCGCCTGAGGTTGTAGACCCTAGGCTGGGGAACCAGTGGCAGTCTAGTCGTGTCTTGCAGACAGGAAGAGTGGAGAATGGCTACTATGTGCCTGGGGTTACTACCCCCCGCTCTGCGAATATGCAAGGACTGGTGGCACCTGGGTGGCCCAGGGCCTGGTCCTGGCCGCGGACAGCTCGGGAGTACCAGTGGGGTAGCCCAGTTGGTCCAGACAGTGTTTTGAGAAGGAATCCCATGGGTTCACCGTGGCGTAGAACAGGAGGGTGTCCCTGCAGTTGCAGGCCCGCGTCTGTGTTCTATCGCCCCAAGCAGGGAAGTCCATCACGGTGGTGATTGGTCTGCCCTGCGTTTTGGCTGGTACTTGGAAGGGGGTTGTGTTGGACTTGGCCCTTCTGGCAGGTTCACCCCTAAACTTTTTGCTTTTAATGGTGACCTGGTGATGGTGATTTTTGGGTTCTGCGCACTTTCACTGTGTCCCAGTGGAAAGTGCGTGCGCACTCTGAGTGCGTGGAGTAAGGTTGGCCTGCCCTCCCATAGGAATGCATGGGGAATGTCTGTGTCCCTGGTAGTTCCTGATGTGTGAGGTGTGCATGCTCGAGTTTGGTATGTGCGAACTCGTGAGAGTGAATGCTGCGCAATGGTATGTGCGGCGTGTATGTGTCTAGTGGGGAAGTGCCACTTCTAGACATGGCTGTGTGTGTGCTCTGAAGGTGCTGGTGTGTGATTCGCTGGAGCTGGCTAGGATGCCAGGCTCCATGAGTCATGATGGGTCTGCCCGGTAGTGAGTGTGGAGATTAGCATGCTGATGGCTGGGGAGGAGTGCACCTGTGTCCTGAATGAGGCTGGGTTTTCCCCACACAATGCTGGCTCCGCCCCCTGTGGTGCGTATAATGACCCTAGCCCTGCCAGTGAATGAAAGGGGTTGTTGAGCCATCAAGGGTGCTCCAAAACCAGCTGCAACTGGTTTCTCCCCCACCCTGCACCTACAGACAAAGGAATTTAGTATAAGAAGGGGCTGTGTCCCCTTACAAAATGTTCTCTGCCAGGATCCTGAGGGGGCTGCTGCTGTTGCTGGGGCCAGGAGGACCGCCACTTGGATTGTCTCCCTGCCTGGAGACCCAGTGAGTTGCTCTGGGCCCAGCCTTGTCCCCTTGCCTACCTAGGGGAGCTTTGCTGGACTGGTTGTTCCCCTCAAGCGCTGGGAGTGCTTTATTTGCCTTGCTAGCGCTTCGGAGCGCTTTACTGGCTCAACCGGTGCCCACCCGGCGATTGCCCTGTTTATTTGCTGATTTTACACCCCTGGCAGGTGCCCACCCCGCCAGGGACCTGGTGCCGTTGTTTTGGCCCCAAGCGAGTGCCCACCTCGCTTCACGATTTAGTTTCGGAGGGAGCTCACCCCTCGAAAATCACCGCCGCTGGCCCGTGGATCTACTGTGAGGCGCTGTCCCGCCTCCATCCCCCCAGGGCCGTGCTGCCATTAGCGGCCCCGGAGAAGGGATTGACGCTTTGTGATTGGTCCACGGCCGCAGGGACTCCCGTCGCGTCATCTCGGGGCCACGCAGGGATTGGCCCGACCTTGAGGGCTTCCCCACGCGTACCCGGAACTACAGAGCCCGGCAGGGAGCGGACGGGAGGCCACCCCACGCCCCTGCCTTGTGAGGAAACCTGCCGTCGTCCTCCCCCGGGGCTCCGAAGAGTGAGGGAGAGCCCCGTGGAGGAGGTGGAGATAAGCCGGCAATCCGGCTGGAAAAGAGACCAGCCGACTCGTTCCTCTGCTTCCCCCGGTCTGAGTCCGCACCCAGGAGAGCAAGGAGAGCCGCCGCAAGACGAGGGAGCCTGTCAGAGACGCCGCCCCCCCTACTCCAGGTGAGTGCGCGGGCAGTTGTTCCTTTCTCCCCAGAGCGGCCCCGTTTGCTAGGGGGCCGCTCCAACGAGTGGGGCATTGTGTGGTTCAGAGCCCTGAGAGGCTCAACGAGGGCAATTTGTTGTTTCGAGCCCCGAGGCTCAAGGGCATAATTGATGTTCAGAGCCCAGAGAGGCTCAAAGGCCCCATTGATCTTGAGCCCAGAGAGGCTCAAGGGGGCACAGCTGTTTTACGAGGGCTAAGCACGGAAGGGCCATTTTGTTTGTTAGAGTCCAGCGAGGCACTTGGGAGGACAGTCGGTTGGTTGTACAGAGCCTGGAAGGCTCCAACGTTGTCCCCACCATTGTTTCCCCCCAGTTGCCCAGCACTTTGTGGGCAACTGCTACGTTTAGGCACCCCTGACACTGGGACACAGGGCCTCCTAGCCCCAACAAGGCCAGTAGGGCTAGGGACTGCCACAGGTGGTGGCTAATGTGAATTTCTGCGCAATTGTGTTTTCCTTCCCTGCACCTCTGAATGTGTTTTTATGCGTCATGTGCCATGTTCTTACACCGCTGAATGTATGTTTATGCATCATGTGTTTTGTCCCCAGGTCTATACCCCTAAATGTATGGTGATATTTAGTTGGTTGTTTTCTCCTAGTACAGGTGGTGCTAGTGAGGTCCTGGGTCCCTGCGTGACCTGTTCCTAAGGTGGTTAGGATTGCGTAGGTGGTACTTAACTGTTTCCAGTAGTTACTGGCTGTGTACTTTATGTTCTATTCTGTGCTACAGTGATCTATATGCTATGTTCTAAGTGCTAATTCTACATAGTGCTAAGTTATAAAAGCGCCTATTTCTGTCAGTGGTCCATGTGGCCCTGTCTTGTACTTATTGTGAGAAGTTGACCTGGTATATAATGCTCACTAATTCTAGTGATCACTTTGTACCATGCCAAGCAACCCTTATGATGATTGGTTGTAAGTCAACCTTATAGACCAGTTATCCTAGTGGTAACGTGGACAAAGCAGTCTTAGGCTAAACTCTGAAAGGCATGTGAAGCCAGCTGTATTATCATACTCAACCCCCTTGAATACCAAATGAAAGGACACCACACAGATATATATTGAAAATATATATTGATTTATTAACTATAAAATCCCCTGAACTCTTTATGAGCACAGAAGCACAAGCGTTAAATCACAAGACAGTTTAAAATACACAAAAGTTGCACTATATGGATGAGCCCTAGGGGCCACCTAAACCATATACTAAGAAAGTGGTATAAGAGATACCAATCGGAAAGGAAACAGGCCTAGGGCCTTGGGATCGCTGGAGCTGATCGGGACTAGCAGTGACTAGATCGGGAAAGGCCCGCGGGACTCGGGTGCAGTGTTGAAAGTGCACGCACTCTCCAATGTAAAGTCTATGGTGCGTAAAAAGTACAAAGTTAGTTAGTTCGGAATCTTCCGAGTGACCTAGAAAGCTGAAACTTGAGACACAGGCCCTAGAGATGTGTACCAGTGTGGGAACACTGGCGGAGCTGAGTTACCTCACCCACAGGAAGCGGGTGCATAGGGTCGAAGTAGTGTCGGGTTTCGTCACGCAGGTCGATGGTGCTTGGAGCTGAAGATGCTGCAGGCGGCTCGATGTGAAGAGTTCCGGGGGATCCAAGGGTGGATCTGAAGTTGTGAAGACCTGAAAACAGAGGGGATAATGTTCAAAGTCACTAGCCAGTGACTACCGTGGAACCAGATTGGAACCAGGCGATGTCAGGTGCAAACAGGCGTTGAGGCGTAGCTTCTCTCTGCAGCCACGTGGACACCGGGGGTCTAGGACGTCCAGAAGTCAATCACAAGCTGTCCCACACAGGCTTCTCGCTGTTGGCGGTGTCGGCAACTTGATTGGAGCAAACAGGCCTTGGCTAATGCAAACCATGCAGGAGTCGAAAAAGGCTTAATACTCGGACCAGCAAGGTCAGAGCGGGTGCTCCCTTTTACAGGAGCGAGGGCAAGTCTGGAGCAACCAGATCCGCAGTGTAGTTTGAAGATTTCGTCACCAAGATGGCCGCTGACCACGAGGCAAGTGGCCGGGATGGCGTGTCGAGTGGCACAATGCAAAAGGGCCCCACGCAAATCGTGGAGATGCTGGAGGGCTCTTCTTTGGTGCAAGGGCTGCTCAGTGGTGGGGGTTCTCAGTCCCCAAAGCACAACGTCGAGGATGCCTCAGATACTGCGCAGTCAGCTTTTCAGGTGTCTTCCAAGAGGTCCAGTCCCACGTCACTCGGTGCCTCCACAGGACCCTTCTTTGCAGGGACTGTGGATCGGGCTGTGAGAGGTCTGGGAGTCTGGTTCTTGTCGGGCTCTGGGCTGGGGCTCCGGCGGGAGGCGGCGGCAAAGCAGACGTCGAGTTGCTGGTTGGTACCTGTATTCACAGGGTGGCCACTCCTAGGCCACAAGGGAGATTCTCTTCAGTCTTCTGAGCAGCAGAATGTCGAAGTCCAGTCTTCTTCTTAGTTTTAAGTTGATTCAGGATGATCTGCTGTGCAATGGCACTGCTCCCACTCTTATTCCCAATCTGAGGGCGGATCACCTACTAGGTCCCTCCTCTGGGTGGAACCAGGAAGGGGAGCAGTTACACCCCCTTTCCTTTGTCCAGCTCCTCGCCAGGCCTGGGTCTGGAAAGTCCCAGGACCGGTTTGGACTGGCTTATGCATGGGGACACCTTGTGTGCCCCAGGCATGTCTCAATCTATTCAGCCCTGTCCTACCCAATACACAAAACCCTGTCTGGGGTGGTGCTCGCACCTCCCAAGGCAGGAAACCCTTTGTCCAAGCCTCCCTCGCTGGAAGGACTCCCAGCAGCAGGAGGTCAGACTTGTGTCTGTGGTGGCAGCATCCATTTTGTGATGCTGAGGCTCTGGTTAACTTTAACCGGGGTTAAGGCTACACACATGTCGTGTCCCTCTAGAAGGGTGGAATGCTATCCCCGTCGACAGAACTGTCGAGGGGATAGTATTCCAATTCGTATGACACCTTACTCGACATGTTTTTATAAAGCCAAACCAAAGATAGCATATAACCGCGAGGATTATAATGCACTTAAGAGTATATGGTATGGCAATATCCCGGAACAGCTTAGGGAGTGGTTCCCGACAGCTGCAGACAGGCTCAGCTCATGCTAGAGCACCATCTCACATATTTCCATGCACTCTGCCTCCAGGATTGATGAGGCCTTCCATAGGAGTGGCTGATAGGAAGATATGTGTCCAGTTTAAGGTCAGATATAGGGATACTATACCTAAGTAAGAGGTGATTACACCAACTTACCCCAGCTGAGTGATCAGCCAGTTGTGTCAAATATGGAGGCCAGGCCAGGGGTGGCACAATACATGCTGCAGCCCCTGGTAGGCCTTGGCTACACCTATGCCCTGGGTACCTATGGTACACTGTTACAGGGGCCTATAAGGTGAACCAATTCCAATTGTGTTATGCACCTAAGGTACATGGAGTCCATTTTAAGGAGAGAGCAATCAGCCTGGGGCCCTGAATAGCAGGATCCCAGGCCAACTAAGTCAAAAACCAGCTAAACACCAGGCAAAAAGTTTGGGGGTAACCATAGTCAGATATCCACCTTCCTACACTTATCCCCTGTAAATTCTGCCCGTGCCTGTTGGCACATTGTAAAGTGTGTGTTTTATCTAATGTGTTTTGGTATAATACAAAGGCTATTTTTATATACAACCTTGTGTGGAGTTTCCTTTGTGGTGGGCCTTGGGTGTTGTTGCTGGGGTGCGTGCGCAAATACTTAACTCACATTGCCTCCAAGTTTAGCCTTGCTGCTCGCGCCACGTTACCTAGAGGGTGAGCAGGGGTTATCTTGGCGTGTAACTCCCTTTCCCTGACTTAGGAGTGGTGGTCTCTGACTGACTTTGGCGCAAGCCCTGGCCAGCCAGGGATCCCATTCCTAACACCGACACACAACCAGCTCCAAGTCCGCCTGACAGCCAAATGTGAGTGGCAGTCCCACTCATACACCTGTCTCTCATACAGGTGTGCTAGTCCTGCCCATTGTTTGCCACCTGGGTGTGTTGCTGGTCATGGAAGGGTACTGTCAAAAACACTCACTGTGCAACTTCTCATGTCCTGACTGCGCCTTTCTCCCTGGCAACTTAAATTGTAATTCACTACTCTGTTGTACTCTCACCTGTGGCCTGGACACTGGCCCTGTTGCTCTGCTGTGTTGTACTCTCACCTGTGCAGTGGACACTGGCTCTGTTGCTCTGCTGTGTTGTACTCTCACCTGTGGCATGGACACTGGCCCTGTTGCTCTGCTGTGTTGTACTCTCCCCTGTGCGATGGACACTGGCCCTGTTGCTCTGCTGTGTTGTACTCTCACCTTTGCCATGGACACTGGCCCTGTTGCTCTGCTGTGTTGCAGTCTCCCCTGTGCAGCCTCTCATGTATTTGCTGTGCCACCTGCTAAGGACACTGGGCCTGTTGCTCTGCTGTGTTGCAATCTCACCTGTGCCATGGACACTGGCCCTGTTGCTTTGCTGTGTTGTCCTCTCACCTGTGCCATGGACACTGGCCCTGTTGCTCTGCTGTGTTGCAGTCTCCCCTCTGCAGCCTCTCATGTACTTGCTGTGCCACCTGCCATGGACACTGGGCTAGTTGCTCTGCTGTGTTGTACTCTCACCTGTGCCATGGACATTGGCCCTGTTGTTCTGCTGTGTGGTAGTCTCACCTGTGCCATGGACACTGGCCCTGTTTCTCTGCTGTGTTGTACTCTCACCCATGCAGTGGACACTGGCTCTGTTGCTCTGCTGTGTTGTACTCTCACCTGTGGCATGGACACTGCCCCAGTTGCTCTGCTGTGTTGCACTCTCCCCTGTGCAATGTAAAGTGGCCCTGTTGCTCTGCTCTGTTGTACTCTCACCTGTGCCATTGACACTGGCCCTGTTGCTCTGCTGTGTTGCAGTCTCTCCTGTGCAGCCTCTCATGTACTTGCTGCGCCACCTGCTAAGGATACTGGGCCTGTTGCTCTGCTGTTTTGCACTCTCACCTGTGCCATGGACACTGACCCTGTTGCTCTGCTGTGTTGTACTCTCACTTGTGCCATGGACACTGGCCCTGTTTCTCTGCTGTGTTGCAGTCTCCCCTGTGCCATGGACCCGACCCTGTTGCTCTGCTGTATTGCAGTCTCCCCTGTGCAGCCTCTCATGTACTTGCTGTGCCACCTGCCATGGACACTGGGCCTGTTGCTCTGCTGTGTAGTACTCTCACTCATGCCATGGACACTGTCCCTGTTGCTCTGCTGTGTTGTACTCTCACATGTGCCATGGACACTGGCCCTGTTGCTCTGCTGTGTTGTACTCTCCCCTGTGCCATGGACACTGGGCATGTTGCTCTGCTGTATTGTACTCTCCCTGTGCCATGGACACTGGCCCTGTTGCTCTGCTGTGTTGCACTCTCACCTGGGCCATGGACACTGGCCCTGTTGCTCTGCTGTGTTGTACTCTCACCTGTGCCATGGACACTGGGCCTGTTGCTCTGCTGTGTTGCAGTCTCCCCTGTGCAGCCTCTCATGTACTTTCTGTGCCACCTGCCCTGGACACTGGCCCTGTTGCTCTGCTGTGTTGCAGTCTCCCCTGTGCCATGGACACTGGCCTTCCTGTTTGGAGTTTGCATGTGCAGATTGTATTGCCTATGAACAGCATTTAGTGCCTTGCTCGTGTCTACTGTTGTTCTACTGAGACATCTGTACAATATGTGAATAAAGACAGTTACTCCTGTTGTCTGTTTTGTCAGTGTACTTGCTGATTAAAGTTATTTTGGTGTGTGCATTTTGTTGCCTGTGTCCCATGCTCTAAGTGTGACTTCAACATTACCAAGCTGTTTGCCCGCATCACATTTTTGGACAGGGGTGACAGGGTCTTCAGTCCATTCAGACACTGATACTTGTGTTATCTGTGTTGCCTCTTTTGCCTGTCATGCAGTTCTCTTTTTAGTTGTTTGCTATTGTTGGCTACGTTGTTGCCATGTCAGGTTGGGGTACGCGCCAGCACAGGGTGTTATGCTGTGCACATGTTTGCATGAAGGCTGGGCAATGTCATGATGTATGTGTGTTATTCTTGTATTTGTGCCCAGCTGTGTATATGTATTGTAATTTTGTGTTGGCCCTTAGTCCCTTGTCCCCTGCCCTACATGAGATGTGTGCTCTTGGGTGGTGAAGAGGTGTGCAGTGTGAAGGGTGTGACTTTGTGGTGGTTGTGGATGTGTGTGGGAGCCTGTGGATTGTGATAGCCACACATGTGTCACCCAGGAGTTGTGTGCCTGTCGTTTGGATTGTCCTGCCCTGTGTAAATGATTGTATGCACTTGTGTGAGTTGTCTGTTGTGCACTGTGCAGTGTGTTGGTGTGTCCATGCAGTTCTGTGGGACTCTTCTTGTTGTTTTTGTCACTTATGAGTGTGCAATGTGTGTGACTTGCACATCAGTTTTGTGTTTGTTTGATGATCAATATGTCTTGAGTGTGTTTGTGTAGAAGTGTGGCCCTGCTGCCCCTCACTTGCATTGTGTTTGTGTTTGTCATGCATTGCAGGCACATGGTGCCTTTTATCCTCCTGCATGGCATGGTGTGTGTGGTGCAATGCCATCACCTATGTGTGACACTTGTGCCTAGCCATTGTAGGTCTGCACTCCCTCTATTTGTGTATGGTACACCACTTACTTGTCTACTACTGACATGCTAGCCAATTGACTTGGATGTCAGCTATCCCCATGGTTTACATGTGTATGTGCCTCCCCATCACTTCATTTGTGAGACTGTGCCTTGTGGTGCAGTTCTAGGGCCTAGAGTGTTGTTCCACTCTGGACATTGACCCAATGGTTTATGTGTGATGTTCTTGTGCTATTTATCAGTGAGGATTGTTCATGTTCACTTCAGCTGTGTGTGCTGCCCAGTGATCTGGTGAAGATGGCTGTGCTCTTATATCCCAGAGTGGTGCATCCTGTTGTTGTTGTGTTGGATGTATGTGTGTTGGATGTTGTATTGCTTCACTTCATGTGTGTGCTGTTGTATTTCTGCTGTGCTGTGCTGATTTGTGGTGTGTATGTTGAGGTATCAGTCATGTCTGTGTGTAGCTGTTGTGCTTGGTGTGCACAGACTGCTTGTTGTGCATACAGTGCTGTGTGTATGTTGCCTTGGCATTGACTGATGTGCATCCCCCGATGTCCTGTGGTGTTTGTTGATTTTTGCTTTCATGTGCATGTGTGGTTGGTTTGATGTGGCAGTGTGGTTCTATGCAGGTGCACTTCTTGTGTGATTTTTGGTATGTTGTGTGTGTTTTGTTCTTGAGTGATGATGTTGTGCACTCATGTTGTGTTTGTGCTCACATTGCCCTTCCACAGTTTGGCTGACAGGGTATGTCTGTTTCTGATGTGGTTCTGTGTGTGTTCCTGTGGTGTTTGTGTGTTGTTCTTGGGCAAGCATCTGTTCGGGATTCCCTGTGTGTGTGTTCTGTGTGTACCTACACCCAGGGTGTGTGTTTGTTTGTGTGTATTTGTGCTGGGAAGTATTGGCAGCCTTCAGTGTGTGAGGCACTGGTGTTGTGTGTTCCTTGTCAGACACTCCTGCAGTGGCTGTCTCCCTGGTGGTTTGTTGTGTGGTGCAGGGTGTGTATTGTGCTTGCTTGTTGCTGTGCTTGTTGCTGTGCATGGGGTGCACAGGATGGGCACCTGGCCTGTGACTTGATTGGGTGTGTTGCTGTGTGGTTGGGGGTGGTGTGTCCCTGTGGTCTTCGTGCCCTGCCCATCCCTTGGAGTGGCCCTGCCTTCTGCATCGTGCGCATGTGTTGACTGCGGCAGTGACATGAGCTGGAATGGAATGTTGCTGCTAGTTCGCAGTTGATGTCTGTCCCGGATGCAGAGGGGTGACTTGGTGGCAGGTGGGTCATGTGCGGGTGGCCTTGTGGATGTGTTGTGACCCCCAGGAGGGTGTCTGGTGTTGAATTGGACCCTGTGTCAGCCTGTGTGTTGTGTGTTGTTTTTGTGTAGATGCGTACCTGCGTCGTCGTCCGCGGCAGCCCATTTGATGATACTGCCGTAGTAGGTACATCACCGGATGCATATGTAGGGCTGGGTCCATGGCGTTCATGACCGGGTGGAGTGGACCGGGTATCTGCTAACGCGCTCCGCTGTCGAGTTTCTGCCGTGTCAGGTTGGGCGGCATCTCCTCTGTGTCTGCCTGTTTGGGCCATCCTGATTTGTGGAGCGGGGCGGACGTCATTCCGCACAGTGGTGAGTCTTCATTGGCTCCCACCACCGCGGTGGTGGGCGCACTTTGATGGGGATGCGAGTCGCTCCGCGGCGGACTGAAATGACCGATGTTTTACTATACTAATGTGGCGGACGTGAGTACCGCTGCTCGCGGGCGGAAAAAGGCATTTTCCAGCCCCGCCAGCACCGCGGTGGTGCCACCACCCGACATCCTAATGGGCCCCTTAGTTCGGAGGAGTTGCTGAAAAATGAAATTGTAATACATAAACATTAAAATCATTTTATTTTGCAGCACTGGGGCTTTTGGGGGAATGCTCCTCCGCTCCAATGGAGGCACTGTCCTGGGTTTCTGATCAAGAGGCAATTTGTGGATTATCATCAGCTCAAGGAGAAGCTGCTTACAAATAGCATCTAAAAGCAGGACAAAAATTCCAACCACCTCAGATAAGCCAATGTCATGTGCACACCGTAATTCTTCTGGTATTGTAGACATTTCATTTTAGTAAAGTACACACATGGGAAAGATCTCAATACGTTGTATGCTAATATGATTGTGGTGCATCTAACATACTCAGAATACAGCACACATCAGCCATCAGCTGAAAACAGCACAAGTGACATCTCATAAAGAAGATGGCGTCCCAGAGGGATGGGGAGTGATGTATGCAGGTGCAGCGGAAGGGTTTGTGTTGTGTCTGCAGATAGGCTTTGGCATAGCAGGCATTGGAACTGCTATGTGATGTTGTCAGGCGAAAACAACTTTGCAATGTCAAACTCGCTTAGAAATAGGTCACCAAAAGATTTCCAAGCAGAAAACATTATTCAGTGTAACCGTCCAGTAGATGTGACCTTAAACAATGACTAGCTTCCAGGAAGCCCTGTTCTTAAGAGTAAGGGACCACCCACGGCCCTACCACATCCTGTGGACTCACCCACAGTTTACATCAATGGCGTTACTTTCCATTGACATCATGCGTACAGAAAATTGCAAACTGCTGAACATACTACCTCTTCGGTGGCCCTGGTCGGAGTGTGGTCTTTGTGGTTACCAGCAAGGGGAGTTGGTGTGAACTGACCAAGTAGGTTAAGATAACCATGTGAGAGAGAGAGTAAACATGAGCAATACCCAAAGGATGATAAGAACTGCGTTTGCTTTGTCTCTGTTTTCCACTCAGACCGTCTCCAACATGTTGGATAACAAACCATCAACAATGCTTTAACTTGCAGAGATGAGCTAAAAGACCGGTGTATCAATCTGATGTGCCACTCATGCCTGCATCATGCATGTATCGCTAGTTTCATACAGAACCTCATATATGAATAATGCCTTAGGTAAATGGGGTCGAATTTGCACAGCGACGTTTACCAAAGGCTTCTTATTTCAGTGAACCAACCTATGTACCAATAGGCCGGTTCAGAAAATACAAAATTGTAGTGGGTCCCAATTTAAAATAAACTCCTAAATATTAATACAGTATGTTGCAAATTGTCACCTACTAGGATTGGCTAGAATCACAGGAATGGTGGCATGCTGGGGTCAGCCAAACACCATGTCTCTGATTGCTTTTCGATATAGCAATATTTTTTTTTATAGTAGCCCATTTTCCTTAAAGGGAAAGCGGGATGTGTTTAAAAAACAGAACATGCAGGCAAATATCACACAGAAGGGGGAAAAGATACAGAAAAAGATGTGTCGATGAGAACATTGAAATTGATTTGGCCTGAGCTATCAGTGGTGGATGGGGCTGTTCTGAGAGGGCACAAGCCGGTTGTACTGTTTCCTTTACGGCAAATGGTGATGACATTACTGCACAAAAGGCATTAGAGCATGTCTGGCAAGGAAAGGAATTCAAGGGTGATGGATTGTGATCTCGAGAGGTGTGTGAGGAATTGCTTAGACTGTATGCAGAGCGACAAATCACATGTAATAAGGGTGATTCCCATCGCGCCTTGAAATATCAAGAAAGCCTGTGGAAGAAGATTGGAGTAGATTTTACTGTATCTTTCTTGTGAGGTGGTATGAAGGGTAAGTGGGCAATTGTCTTAAGTGACTACTACTCAAAATTGCCTGAGGTGAGCATAGAAGATGAAGTGACAATGGAGAATGGCATTTCTTTCTTAAGATATATATATATATTTTTATTTATTTTAATTTTTTTTACAAATTTATGTGGTAAGTGATTCCTGAGGAGTTGGTTTCTAACTTTGGTCCTCAATATATTTCAGAGACAGTGACAGAGTACTTGACAGAACATGGCAAAGAACATCACAGAACAGCATTGTACCACCCCAGGGAGAATTGTCTGGTAGAGAGTTATAACGGGGTCAGGGACGGCCTTAGGCATGTGCAAGCTGTGCAACTGCACAGGGCCACCAAACCCCAGGGGCCACCACACCAATATTTATCCTTATTATAATAATCCTCTGAGGAAGGATACATATTTGCGTGGCGGCCCCTGGCAGGGATTTGGGGGCCTCTGGCTCTGTTCTTCTTCTAAACACCCTGACCACCCCTCTTCACTGGCCTCCGTGCCTGCGTTCCTATGGGGGCCCCCTACATGTTCCTCCGGGGCCCCCCTACCTACGCTCCCTGCCCAGGGCCGCCATGAGTCTAGAGCCGCTCCTGACGGGGTGCTGGTGATTGTTTGCAAATTACCATGAAGTGTTTAGGGGATGGGAAGAAAGGATTTGTGAAGATGCTGTAGTTACAGAAGCAAAATACGTTCTATTACAGGTCAACTGCTATTTGCATTGTTGCACAGAAGAAAACCTAATAATGTGGTTTGCCCAGTGTGGATGAGGAAACCTGAAGGAGAGGAGCGAAAACACACAGCAGTGACAAGGAGGGTCGAGCATAAGTAAAGAATATACCAGAGATTACACAAAATAAACATTACAGAAGTTTTCCTACAGATTCACAAGTAACTGGATGCCTTTTAAGTTAGGTTGGATTGTGCTAAAAGGTGATTCAAGGTTCACGGTACCACGAACGTTTTGGGTAACAATGTTGTTATTGATAATGGGGAGTAGTGGAACTCGAGTCTCCGGCATTGGGGTTGGGGCTTGCTTTCTCGCTATGGTGCCGGCGCACCTACAACCATTCCAGACTCGATCGACAGGTTTGGGGCAGTAGATTAAACCCGCCCCCACCGGCAAACACCATCGGTTGCAAGTTCCGATTGTTTTACGCCGCCCCAGTGCAGAGTCGCCGCCATTGAGGTGACTCTGACTCCAGTCTACATGACTACCCAGTGCAGGGACGGTTAGTCCACAGATCGGGAACATGCTGACCCCGGGACCTTCTCTGGCAGCATCGGACCGGACCTTGTCCCTGGCTGGGCCTAGTTGCTTCCTATCTGTTTCAAGTGCTTGGGGTTAGGATCGGAGAGCCTGTGGTTACGGCTGAGCTCCTTTCCTCACTGCTACGGTAGGAATCTGCACGTGCCTCTGCCACGTACAATTCGTCTGAGGGCATGGGGCCATGACCTGCATCTAATCGGAGGCATAGGGGCTGCTTGTTTCCGGTCCAGGGATGACTTGGTTTGGCAGTTCGGCCGGACTGTTCCCATGAGGCACAGGGTCATGACTGACTGATTTTCATATGGCCAGCTCTAAACTGGGGTGGCATGGTGAGCAAAAGTATGATGGATTTATCCTCGGTCTCTTGACTGGGTGAATGTTTTGATTTATTCTGCATTCCGTCCATCAATTGAGTGTCTTTTGTTTTCTCGCTTGAAGTGGTCGGCTGGTGCGGGGCTTGTGGAGATTGGTCCCTGCTGCCTCCGCCTCTGCGGCTGCCCGGGGCCACCCGGTGGCCATTAGGAGGGCGGCCCTCTTAGACACGGAAGGCCGCCCCCGCCCTTTGCTCTTGGGCTCCTCCCCCTTCGGGGGGGAGTCGTTGGTAGGGTGGGTGGGCCAGACACGCACGTCCGGGGGGGCAGGCGTGGCGAGGGGTATTTAACCCCCCCGCCATTTTACTAGCCTCTTTGCCGCTCCGGACGTCGCACGCCCACGTTGGACATTCTTCTCGGACACTCTTTGAATATTGCGGTGAGTGATGCCCGTTTGGGTCGGTACCCCCCCTCCGCCTACTCCCTCCCATGGAGGAATAGCAGGGCTAGGCGGCCTGCTTAGAAAGCGGGACGCTGTAGAAGTGGGGGGTGCCATGACAACTGTATGCCCACGCTGGGGCCGTCAGCAGTTGCACCGGCGGGGGCAGTGGCGGGCCGGGGCCTTCCAAGCATGGTCACCGGGTCCGTGTGTTGTCCTTTCCCAAAGGAATGTAGAGGGAGACGGGAGTGCACGGGGATGGGACGGGTCTTTATGCTTGTCCTCGATCCCTGTGCACGAGACATCCGCCTTGGGCGGCTGCCCCTATGGATGTCTGTTTGCTTGCCCGGACACTCGATTCCCTCGCAGTCAACACCGTGTACCACCGCGGTCTCTCAGTGGTGGTGTCTTGCCTGGCCCTGGTTTGGGGCTAACGGTCGAGCGACGTCCGGGCGAAGAGTAGAGCACGGATAGGGAGCCCCACTAGGTAACCGCGCTAGGGCATGTCCGGGGCCCCTGCCTTAATGAACCACCCCGTCAGACAGGCGATATAAGCATGCACAAGGTGGAAGGCGCAGTATAATGTTGCGAGCGCCGCAACGTACCTATCGCGCCCACCCGCCCACCCCCCTGTTAGTGGGGTGCAGTGCGGAAGCCATTTTGAGTTGGCGCCAAATTGAGGGGTCAGTTAGTGCCAGCCATTTTGGGCGTGGACCGTAGTGCGGTCGCAAACGTGCATCAGCGATGCCACCTTAAACGCAGAACTTTAAGTTCTGGTATCTGATTGCTATGAAGGGTAACAAATGTAATTGTGTGAGCGTGTCCGGGCAGGCAGGGCTAAATTGACCAACATGCAGAGCCGCAGATTTGAAGGCGGGGGCGACGGGTACGAGTCTCTGCTTTGCTTGTCCACCACCCCGCCCCCCCGCGCAAACAAAATAAGGGGGGTAAGATTTAAAACGCTGCAGTCCACTAGGCCTCCCGGAGCGCATGATTTTGCTTTTAAAAGACATATCCCCTGAACAAGAAGCATCGCCAACGCATCAATTTTAAAATACAGAGTGGCGATAGCACAAGCAATAAACGCACTAGCTGTGAATGTTTGGTGATGGGTTCGAGCCTAACCACGCAACAATGAAGGAATGTGGAGGTGGTTGTTTAGAAAACGATGTGCATGTTATGTGGGTACAGAACAGACCTGCATCAAGTAGGGTGCACGACAAGCGGGGTATTAAGACGACTTAGTATAAAAGTGTGCATACGGTTAGGAACGTTTCCCGCATAGGGCCTGCCTGCCAGCATCTAACGAAAGTCAGGGAGATCGCTCGCAGACATGTCACGCGCGCGGAGCACTGCTCCATTCACCCCGCCGTCCCGCACGCCCGACAAGTAACTCAGCGTGCGCCATTATGTAGGCCGGGTCCCTGCAGAAAGGGAGAGAGGGGAGATGTGAGTACCCCCCTGGGACCCTCTCAAAGTAATTGGTGTTCAGTTAAGGCATACACACACACAAGTCCAGGTCGATGTATAAACCAAGGAAGTTTTAAATGCATTACTGAACCCCGTGCTACATAGGGATAGGCTGCCAGCAAAGTGTGAGGCTAGGCAACGCCGCCATTCTGCCTTCCCGTCCTCGGGACCATCGTGCTAAGTGATGAGGGGATGCACCTGGTCGCAGGGACATGTGAGGGGGGGCAGCCAATGTACTATGCTATGTGAATAAATTGTAGTGGTGAGTCAGACCACTCACATATATCTTCTACTTCAGGTCGAAAGGATAACCGGCAAAGTTTTGAGGAACAGCTCCAAGGAGCAGGGTGCAGGTAATTAAGGGGGACACAAGGCGGACTTTTAGCACAGAAGCCAGCCAGGGTCCGTATGGGGTATGTCGTAATGCGGGGCATGCCAGGGTGCTGCATCTGGTCCTAGGGTGCCCTAAGGCACAACTAGTTACCTGCACATTTGCTCATGTTGTTCTTCCTTTTCAGCCCGTTTCCGTTATCAAATCGCTTCCGACACATCCTAGGGCTCCTACATCTGCCTGGACAGGTCCACAGAGGTATGTTGAGAGGGGTCAGTGATAGGCCATAAGTGAAGGGGGGGACATGTGCCGGCCACCAGCCAAGGGGAGCCACGTCAAGGGGACAGCTCAGTGGGAGAGCCCGGCAGTGATCAAAGAGCCTACAGTCGCATTTTTCTTTCAGGTTCAATGAGCCTGTAGTGCGTTATGGACAACCAGGGTTACCCCCCGCTTTTCACACAGATGTCCCAAGTGGAGGATTCCCTTCCTGGAACTTCCCAAGACGCAGAATTGAAAGCAGTCATGGAGCTGATAAAGAGTAAAGGGGTGGCATGGGCCAGCGAACTACTAAAAGCCAACATCCCCAGTGATTCGGGGGTCGGCCCGTCGCTCCCAGCCACAGAGCAGGAGATCACAGGGGAAGCGGGACTCACACGGTCCCAGAGGATATGATAGCCACAAACAAAGAATTCCCGGCGGACCCGTTACCAGCTAAAAAAACGCAACACGGAGGTGGTCAGAAACGTTATCGTTCATGCATCCCCAGCACCAACAGTGGCAAGGCCACCTCCACCACCCGCTGTGAACGCCCCCAACACAAACTTTGCCACCCGTGAGGACTTGGGTAAGCTCACAAACACTTTAGCTGATTTCATGGCAGAAGTCAGAGCTGGAATAGCAGCAGCGAGTCAGCTAGCAGGTGCAGCGGGAACAAATTTGGGGCCGGCGACTCCATCACCAGCGCCGCAGGTCAGCATGGACACATTAGTCACACACGTTTGGGGTGGGCAACAGGTTGCTGGGGTGTCAAGCGCAAGCCCCATTACGAATGTTACACCGGCGGGGCAGAAAGAGCTCATGGAAGCAAGCCTAAGGCAAACTATAGCGCCAGTAGAGACTGTGTTATTGCAAATTGCTCCGATTCCATCCGCACCCGCACAAACTGCGCAACCCTTAGCGCCAATCAACGCTAGCTCCACCACCTCCCCGGTCACGCCCACTGTACCCACACCCACAATGAGCATGGCCCCCATGCTGTCAGGCAAGTGTTCCCTAGCATGGCAGGTACCACAAGCTGCTAAGGAGGGGATCTGGAGGAGAGAATTTATAGATATCTTCTCTCTCCTCATGCATGGGGCAGATGGGGTGGACACCAGGAAAATGGGGGGCAAGGAGGAGGACAAAAAGTGCGATACCAGGCCTGGCCTGAGAAGTCGATCAAAACGTGGAGACAGGCATTTTTCATTCTGGCGGCAGTTATCACAGAGAGCTTCCCAGAACAAGCTCAGGGTCTATGGCATATGCTAGTGTCATTACTGACGAGGCAGAATCAAACGGGGGCATGGGATGGTACAAATATGACTGCGAGTTCAGAAAAAAGATGGCTGTATGTCCGGAGCTGGAATGGGACCAAATTGAGGTCAGACTCTGGATGCAGCATATGGGTAAAGGCTGAGTAGAGGCTTCAGAAAAGAGCAGTACCAGCAAAAAGAAATTAGAGGCAGGGAAGAGCCAGTACCACGACAAGAAATGGCAGCCCAAGCAGTCCTTTCGAGGGGGCCGGGGTGGAGGGGGACCACACAGACAGGGGAACAGAAGAGGTTTCGCTGGGCCATGCAGACTGTACAATAGTGGGAACTGCTCCTGGGGCAAGGCATGCAGATTTGCGCACACCTGTGCCAAGTGCAGCGGCCACCACCCGGCCACGGGCTGCGACAAGCGGGAGCCAGGTGCCGGCCCCACAAGACAGGACAAATGAGAGCTCTGTTAGCCCCCACCTCCCTGCATGGCCTGCCACACTAGTCACACCAGCACCACAGTTTCAGTGTACTCCACCTAAACCAGTTGACACGACCAAGGGCCCATCCCCTATCGTCATACCTAACCTGTTGCCACTGCTACATAGCTATCCCAATGCAGAGGACAGGGCCTTGCTAGTGGAGGGATTTCTAGAAGGCTTTAGAATACCTTACCAGGGGCCCAATGTCACCAGGGATTCTGACAACCTCAAGTCGGCCAGGGTTCAACCAGATGTCGTGAGTGAAAAGATCAGAAAAGAGCTGGCCTTCGGTAGGGTAGAGGGCCCATTCAGGAACCCCCCCCTCCCAGATTTTGTTGTCTCTCCCCTGGAAGTGGTCCCTAAAAAGGAGCCAGGAGCGTTTAGATTGATACACCACCTATCATACCCAGAGGGCGATTTAGTTAACTCCTGGTTGGCAGAAGGCTCCTGCTCAGTATCGTACTGCTCATTAGACATGGCAATAGACATGATCAGGAGAGCAGGGAGAGGAGCTTGGTTAGCAAAGGCTGACATAGAGGCGGCATTCAGACTGTTACCTGTCCACCCGGAAAGCCAGCACCTCCTGGGCTTCAAGTGGGAAGGTGCATTCTACTTTGACAAATGCATGCCTATGGGCTGCGCTGTGTCATGTGCATTCTTAGAGGCATTTAGCTTTTTCCTGCAGTGGGCGCTCTCCGTGAAACATGGCGTTGAGGCAGTGACACACTACCTGGACGATTTTTTATTCATTGGGAGGGAAGGAACACAGGAATGTAGCGATGGTCTAAAATGTTTCATGGACCTGGCAAGACACCTCGGGGTGCCTTTGGCACCTGGCAAGACTGAAGGCCCGGCGCGGATAATCACATTCCTTGGCATCAATTTAGACACGGTTAAGGGCGTGTCAAGACTCCCTGCAGGGAAGGTGCAGGACTTGCAAAAGGACATCATGGACTTGCTGAGGAATAACAAGGCGCCTCTGGGGGTCATCCAGAGCCTCCTCGGCAAACTCAACTTCGCAGGGAGGGTTATCCCAGTGGGCCGAGTTTTCGCGAGAAGATTAGCTAGGGCCACAGCCAAGGTAGCCAAACGACACCACTTCGTGAAACTGTCCGCGGCCTTGAAACAAGACCTGATGATGTGGGTGGAGTTCTTGTCAGATTTCAATGGAACAGTGATTTGGAGAGCACCCTGGGTAGACAGTCCAGAGATCAGCATGTTCACAGACGCATCAGGTAGGGAGGGCTTTGGTGCAATTCTGGGCGAACACTGGTGTGCGCAGGAATGGCCCAACGCCTGACGCAAGCGTGGCATTACTTCCAATATTACGGTACTAGAACTCTTCCCAATTGTCATCGCCCTGCATCTCTGGCCCGGGCCTCTGTCCAATCGTAAGGTCCTTTTCCGGTCGGACAACATGGCCGTTGTCCAGGCCATCAATGGCCAAACCGCCAGCTGCCCCCTGGTCCTTTGCTTACTGCGAGAGTTAGCTAAGAGAAGTCTGCGCTCCAACATAGAGTCAGGGCTAAGCACATTGCTGGGGTCAAGAACGTAGCGGCTGACGCCCTTTCTCGTTTCCAGTGGGATCGGTTCCGAGCGGCCTGCCCGCACGCGGAGGCGGAGATGACCCCCTTTGCACCGGCTCTCTTGCGCATCTTGGAGTGAAGCAGGAACTGAGAACTCTGGGGGTGAGATCGCTGGCGCCAGGTACGAGAAAGCGGTATGCGAGTCACCTGGCATTCTTTCACAAAGTTGTCTTCGACATGGGTCTGGCAGGATTGACACTTGAAGACAGGGTACAGGTATTTGTCGTTTGGGCCAGAAAGCAAGGTCGTTCACATTCCTGGGTGACCGGACATTTGGCGGTGGTCAGCCATGATGCTAAGCTGAAGGGGGCACACGACCCCACGAAATCCTTCGTAATCAGGGCGGCCCTGAAGGGCTGGGCGAGGGAGGAACCCAGAGTTCCAGATGACCGATCCCCCATAGATTTCCCCTCCTTGAAGGCAATGTTAGATGCCCTATGGTTAGTGACCCACTCCCCCTTTGAGGCATCCCTCTTTGCAGCAGCATTCGGCTTAGCGTTCTTTGGGGCATTCCGGAGCAGCGAGTTAGTGGCTCGATCCAGGAACGTCCGGTCAGGGGATGCCTTAGGCGTTGACGACATCAAAATCGAGGGGTCCCTGACCATCACACTCAGAAAATACAAGACGGATCAGGCCGGGAAAGGGAGAGTTATCCGCCTGACCCCGCTGGGGGACCCCAGATATTGCCCAGTCACGCTAGTAAAGGCCTTCCTCGACCTGCAACCAGCCGTACCAGGGTACCTTTTAATTCATGTTGACCGCAGCCCGCTCACCAGGTACCAAATGGACAGAATTATGATACCGTGCCTTTCCAGAGCGGGTTTGCTAGTCAAGGGAAAGAAGTTCTCCAGCCATTCTTTTAGGATAGGGGCGGCCACTGCGGCCTTCAAAGCGGGCATGCAGCCAGAGAGTGTGCAAAAAGTGGGGCGCTGGCAGTCCCTGTGTTACAAAAAGTATATTTGCCCCTGAAGGCCTGGTGCACACACGTTTTGCAGTGTTGTTCTTTTGTGTAATCGTGTTTGCCGTGTTGTGTGGTGACCAATTTGGTGTTTAATAAATATTTGAAAATGATTGAGTCCTTTGCTTTGGCAGGGTCAAGAGTATGGGTTCTGGGTCATTCGACCGTCGCAAGGTTAGGACGGTGGGCGGCGATCAGGAACTGGACAAAGAGATTCACTAACACAGAGTATGTGTGGCTGGGCTTCGCTGGCATGCATTGGAACAGCCTATTGAACAGACTCAGGCAAGAGCTCTCCTCGGGGGGACCCCCCCTCACCACTTGGTTATTCATCTGGGGGGAAATGACCTTACCAACTTGGGGAGATCTGCGCTTTTACTTAAGATGAAAAATGGCCTGGGTGAAGTCTGTAAACTCTTGGAGGGGTGCGAAGTATGGTGGTCTGAGATAGTGCCCCGCAGGCTGTGGCATGGCGCCAAATCAGGGAATGCAATCGAAAGTTCCAGGAGAAGACCTCAATGCAGCTATGCGTAAATTCACCCAAAAGAGAGGCATTGGCTTCATCAGACATGAGATGATCCAGGACAGGGCCTAGGGGTACTTTGAGGCTGATGGTGTACACCTGACCCCGGTAGGCATGGATCTGTTCCTTTTAGACTTAGAGGAAGTGGTGCAGAGCAAAGGTTGCAGGTAAAAGTGGTAACTAAGTGTGGGGGGCCCCGGCGGCGACGGAAGCTGCCGGCGGGGCTGTGGCGGAGTTACAGGGCGATCCGGAAGCAGCAAGGTGCAACAATGTACCTCAGCGGGCACATAGGGGTGCCAGAGCCTGAAACCTGGTGCCTCAGGGGAGGCCCGGGAACACGTGTCGGTGCCCCAGTAGTCCTTCGGGCGGTTGTAGGCCTGTGCAACCTGGGGCTTGCCTAGCTACGCTCCACCCCCGTTAGGGGTTTGAGCATTATTAGTATTATTACCATGAGGGGCAGCACTGGTGGTTCGCCACGGTGCTGCTTGGCTCATCAGGTGGGCAGGTGGCGAGAGGCGGCCTGCCCTTGGATCGCCCGTCAGATAACCCATCATTACATAACGGTGTATGTAATAAAGCTGCAGCAACTTTTCCCAATCTAACACTGGTGTCTGGTGCCAGCCAGTCTGTCTGACTCTATCCGTTCCTCACTCGGAGAATTCCCTGTGTGACCTACTATCTTTGCCTTTTGAGAATTATCCCTCTTCCCTCATCCCTCTCCCCAAGCCCCATACTATGCAGGCGAATGGGCAAATGTCCCCCACCGACCTTGATCCGTCATACCCACTTTTTCCTATCTTGACTGTTCCCGACCCTCAGCTCAAGTGTCATATCACCCCCGACAATGACTCAACCTTGATATCCAATGGCCAAAGATCTCCGCTAGACCCAAATGATCAACTCCCTCCCCAGGAACCACTCTCCGTCCCCTTGGTCCCTAATAACCTACACCGAGGCCCACCTTCCCTGCTCGCTTTCCCAAGATTAGCTCCCTCCTCACTGCAGCGAACCTGCCCAGAGCCTCCCCTAGCACGAGTGAACACATGTTCAAGTTCAAGTTCGGGCATTTATAAAGCGCACTACTCACCCAGAGGGTCTCAAGGCGCTTGGGGAAGGGGCTCATTATTTGTCGAATAGCCAGGTTTTAAGTTCTTTTCTGAAGGACATGTTGTTTTGAGAAAGGCGGAGGTGCGTGGGGAGTGAGTTCCAGGTCTTGGCAGCAAGGAAGGAGAAGGATCTGCCACCCATGGTGGATTTTCGGATGCGCGGGACTGCGGCGAGGGCTTGATTGGACGATCTTAGTTGGCGGGTGGGTTTGTAGAAGGACAGTCGAGTGTTGAGGCATTCGGGTCCTAGATTGTAGAGGGCCTTGTGTGCGTGGGTGAGAAGGCGGAAAGTAATTCTTTTGTTGACGGGAAGCCAGTGGAGGTCTTTTAGGTGTCCGGTGATGTGATCTTGGCGAAGGATGTCTAATATGAGTCTCGCTGATGCGTTTTGGATGCAGTGGAGTTTTTTTCTGTAATTTTGCTGTGATTCCGGCGTATAGTGTGTTACCATAATCTAGTCGACTCGTGACCAGTGCGTGGGTGACAGTCTTTCTTGTCTCGAGGGGGATCCAGCGGAAGATCTTTTTGAGAATGCGAAGTACGTTGAAGCAGGAGGATGAGACTGCGTTGACTTGCCTGGACATCGAGAGAGATGAGTCTAGGATGAAGCCAAGGTTACGTGCATGGTTTGTGGGTGTGGGTGCTGTGCCCAGAGCGGAAGGCCACCAAGAGTCGTCCCAGGCAGAGGGGGAAGATCCTAGGATGAGCACCTCCGTTTTGTCTGAGTTGAGTTTTAGGCGGCTATGTTTCATCCATTCGGCTACTTCTTTCATGCCTTCGTGAAGATTGGTTTTGGCGGTGTTGGGGTCTTTGGTGAGGGAAAGGATTAACTGGGTGTCGTCGTCGCCAGTTTTTAGCCCCCTCCGTCTCGCAAACCATTCCCTTAGCTAACGCACCCTCCCGCTCCAGAAGATCTGAGACCTACCTGGCGTCCAATGAAATCAATGACATTCACAACTCTTATTCTACTAGGTTCAACTCCAACTTGATCCCACCAAGACAAATTTAGACCATCCATTCCAACCCGTATAGAGAACCTCTTCACAACCTTAGAGTCATCAATAAAGACAACCTCACAAGAGTGAACGTCATCCAAACACCCTCCCACACTAATCCATCATGACGTAAATGTGTACTACTCAATTGCAGGTCAGCCAGTAAACACATCTCCGACCTCATTCAACATATGGATCTCGACATTATTATACTCACTGAAACTTGGCTAAACTCCCCCTCCTCTCCTATCTTAGACCTCTAGTACCTCTTACTCACAACATATTTAGGCTAGACAGAATTCCGAAGCTGGGGGTGGCCTAGCCTGTATTCATAGGAACACACTCTCAATTTGTCACTTGGAGTACCCTCGCCCTCCTCCTGTGAATACCTCTGTCTCAGTATCTCAAGCAAAAACCTACTGATTTGCAAACTTCACTCTTTCTATAATCCCCCGGGAGACAATCTCCCTTTTATCGAGCAACTAATGGAAATCATCTCTGGCAGTGTCCAAAATCTTCCCTGGTGACTTCAACCTTCACTGGTCTAACCCCAATGGCCAGGCGGTATCCTGCCTTAAAGCATTTCTGAATGATCGTGAGCTGATCGAGCACTGTGACCAACCAACTCACAAAAAAGGAGAAACGCTAGACCTCATTATCTCGAAAGAGCAGACCATCACTGTGGATACCATTACCCGTTGCGATTGGTCTGACCACCATTGCATCCTTTTCTATATTAACGGGGAGGTGTCAATGAGGAAAGCTCAGCCAACAAAATCAAAGATCTGGAAAAGGGACCTCAGTTCAATAAACGCAACTGACCTATCAGCCCACTGTAAATCTGCCCTCACTTCCCAAGCTATCTTGGTTAATGTTCAGGTACTCACTGTGTCGTATTTTGACGATGGCTGGGTTAGCCCTTAGCTTTGCTACACGATTCCAACTTAAATTAGCTATACGTAGAAACGCCATTTTATATGTAGCGGCGGCCATTTTAGATCATGAGCGGCCTCGTGGTCAGCATGCCCTTTAGTCCTTTGTCCGCTCCACTGACCACTCGAGTCTGCCCAGCCACAGGCTATTTTTAGTACTGGTCAAGCCCTCACATGCGCAGTTCACACTGACCAGTCACTCCTTAGGAATGTGCCTAAACTGACCAGTGGGTTTGAAACCCTCCAATGAGCTGGCAGTATTCCAAAATATGCCCTTATATGTACATAATGTTCTGTAACTTTGTGCCGCGTGTTCGTTTTATTACCTGTAGAATTGTATAAAAGATAGGGTCACACCGATGTTCGGTGTGATACCTCTTGCATTACCGAAGGGTGCTGTATGAGTGTACCACCACCCCATGGGGTTTAATAAACTTGTTCTTTGACTTTTACAGTTTCCGTGCCAACAGTTCTTCCAATGTATGTGGGTTAACTTCGGAACATGTAGGCCTTGGGAACCCGTTACTACAAATTGGCGACCACGAAGGGACTCATCGGCGACTCGGATGCCCGAAGGAGAGGTCGTGACGAAGGTTTGGACACTCGCCATGGACGCGCGCTGCCACTGAGCGACCCGAGTCTTGGCACCCCACGGTGTTTTTTCCTTTCCTTCCGATCTGACCTTCCAGGTGGCGCCGGTCTCAGACTGAGTTTTCGATCGTTGGTGTTGCTGGATAAAGTGCCGTTTGGCTGATTCGATTAAAAGACCTTGGCAGTTGGAAGCTGGACCTTTGAGACTTTGGGTAAGATTTGTGATCGGCAAGGTAGTCTGCGGACGCTTGCTGGAGTTCTATGATTTGTGATCGGCAAGGTAGTCTGCGGACGCTTGCTGGAGTTCTATGATTTGTGATCGGTAAGGTAGTCCTCGGACGCTTGCCGAACTTTTGTGACCTATGATTTTGACTTGAGTTAGCTAACATTTGTGAACTTGTGAATTTGTGAACTTTGAATTTATATGTGTAGTGCACTTCACATAGGCAGGCATGTAGAGATGTTTCTCTAACTTTGTTTTTTTTCCTCTGAGCGGCACATTTGTGTGAAGTACTGTAAGTGCCATTTTATACGGTGTCACGCTTTCGTGATACTCTTTGAACATGCCTGTTTTTAGCACGCTTCGAGGGATGTGCTGTCTAGGAAATGGTACCACAATTAGGTTAGCGGAATCACAGCCGGCTCCCCCAGAGGGAACACCAAATCGCGAAATGTATATTAAACATGGCCTTCCCCCTATAATGTACAGTAAACTCTGGCATAGGTATACTAAGTTGGATCCTGAATTGCAATGGCCACTACATGGGTCGTTCGATTTACAAAAAGTACAGTTTGTGGAGCAATGTCTGTTTCAACGCAGGTCTAGACAAAATATGTTTGATTGTGTGCGAATGTGGGAGAAAGCGGTGCGTGAGCGAATGAAACGTGAAATTGCCTTGGCGGACAAAGAGCAGCGCAAGGCTGCTCGGGATAAGGCTTTACAGCTTGAGGAGAAAGAGGCTCAGGAGAAAAGAGAGAGGGAGGAACGGGAACGCAAATTGCAAACGACGGGTCAATTCCCTATTCGTCGACCACTTTATCCTGTCCTTAATAATGAAATTGATGATTTTTCATTACTAGATCGGTCGCCACCTCCGTATGTTTCACCGACGGCTCCAGCTGAAGACTCGGGTGATGAGGGGCAGGATAAGTCGGATCAGAAGGGTGTATCCGCTCTCAGGTTTACTGCAGCGAGGTCTGCACATTTACGCAGTTGGGCTCGTAAAGTGAATAAGAAATGTGTTTCTCAGGATGCGTTGATTGCTGAGAAGAGCACATGGTCGGATCTTGAATTAATGTATTTTTTGTCTACTTTGGCGGATGAAGTTGTTGCCGCGTATCGTGAACTTTCAGACACGCTAGAACCTAAATCTGTGTCAGTGTATCATGAGAATTTGGTTAAAGGTGTATTTGATCTTTCAGATGTTGATGACCTTTTCAAGCAACTGATCCAGCTGCGGGATGAAACGACCAAATTGCGGGAGGAGCAAAAGAGGAGGCAAAAGGAGGTTGAACCGGAGCCTGACGAGCGGATTAAACAGTGTTCTCTCCGTGGTTCAGATAAGAGTCCTGCAATGCATGTTATGCCTATGCGTGAAGCTGCACCTCTGTATGTTCCACCGAGAGGGGAAGGTACAGACGATGATAGAAGGTCAAAAGATGCGAAGGGGTATTTTGTATATAATTGGGTGTACACGCCTTGGAATAGAGCGGATGTTATGGCATTGAAAAATTCTTTACCTGATCTTCGTAAGAATCCGGCAGCGTTCTATGAGGGGGTGGAAGGGGCTATCTCATCTTGTGTGATGACTCTGGTTGATATAGATTTGTTCTTTGGGTTAATACTTCCGCCCGATATGTGGAGACAGATTCGTAAGAATAATGATGAAACAGTGTTAGGAGGTACATGGAAAGAGATTAATGAAGCTGATTTAGAAAGGAAACCAGCATGCAAGCCTTGTCAGTTGATTTTAGACCTTCCAGCAGCTATTTTGAATAAATTAAAAACGCTAGTTCCTTCTAAAAAGATCGATTGGACCATGTTTGCTTCGTGCAAACAAAAGCCCGATGAAACGGTTTCAGATTTCTTTACACGCTTCGAGGAGGCGTTTCATGATTACAGTGGTCAATCTTTAACAGATGATACGGGTCGGCATTTGTTTGTAGATAAGTATGTGGCTAATCTCCTACCGGAGATTGCAAAAAGATTGAAATCGAGTGAAAGTTCCTGGGCCACGGCGACCCCTGCGTCTTTGCTAACGATGGCTCAGTATTATGAGCGGCAGGAGATAGAGGCTAAAGAAAGTGTTGATAAAAAAGCGAAAGAATTGAAGACGAAGGTGATGTTGGCACAGGTTCGTGGGACTCAGAATAGAGGGAGTGATAGAGGAAGGCGGGGCGGAAGTACTACGTCGTCTGGTCGTACGGATATAGCGGAGGATCAGTGCGCCTACTGTAAGGAATTTGGGCATTGGGCTAATGATTGTCCGGTACTTCGTGAGCAGCGTAGTCAGCGTGGTCGAGGAGGTGGTAGGTCGAGAGGAGGTTACACGGGAGCAAGAGGCGGCGGAAGTGATCGAGGAAGGTTTGAGGACAGGGGCCGTGGCCAGGATGAACGGAACACGTTTGATAGGCGGAATCAATATCAGATTTCGGAGGGTGAGAATGTGGAACGCCAAGATTATGTACATGCATAGGATTGCGTAGGATGGGGTGCGGAACCAATTGAAGTGCCTGTAGATCAGGAGGGTCCATATGTAACAGCGGGTATTTTGGGTTCTACTGATCAATTCCTAGTTGACACCGGAGCTACCCGTAGTGCTTTGTCTAAAAGGTTGGTTCCGAGGGCTCCCCTGTCTGGCGAAATGATTACATGTGTAGGGTTTGATGGTACACCCTCCCCTAGCCCATTGTCAAAACCTCTAGCGCTTTGTCTTGACAAATTTTTCAGTTTTGGCCAATTTTTGTTATCGCCCTATACGCCAGATAATATCTTGGGCATTGATTTGCTTAAATATTTTCGAGCAACGATACGGTGCGCTCCGGAGGGAGTGCGGGTCATTCTCAATGACAATTACCCTGACCCTAATAGGTTTTACACCATACAAGACATTACAGCCTTGGCCTCTCTCCCGCACACGTTATGGGCGACCTCAGACACGGATGTGGGGGAGATGCGTATTCCGCCTATTCACATTACTGTCAAAGAAGGGGCTTCCCTGCCACGTGTGCCACAGTATAAGATTTCGAAGGAAGGGGATATTGCCTTGACACATATTGTCCGAGATCTGATTGCGGCTGGGGTGGTGGAGGAGGTTCCCTATAATGTCTGTAATAGCCCTATTTTACCGATTCTTAAAAGAGATACTGATGGTAAAATTTATCGTTTTATCATTGACTTGAGAGAAATAAACAAAATTGTCATTCCCCAATACCCGGTGGTGTCCGACATTACGACCTTGCTTACACTGGTCCCACCAACAGCTACGACCTTTAGTGTAATTGATTTGAAGAATGCGTTCTTTTCTATTCCTGTCCACCCCGATAGCAGATACCTGTTTGGCTTTACGTTAAATAATAAATCGTATAGATTTTGTCGTGTTCCTCAAGGGTACACTGAGAGCCCGAGTATCTACAGCCAGGCTTTGAAAAGACAGCTTGACTCCTTTAAATTGCAGTCTGGCGTTGCTCTCGTCCAGTACGTGGATGACCTTCTGCTTGCTGCTGACTCTTATGCACAATGTGAACAGAGTACACTTGCGTTGCTTTCCTTTTTGGCACAGAACAATCATAAGGTTTCGAAGAAAAAGCTTCAATACTGTAGACCTCAGGTGACCTACCTCGGTCATCTGTTGTCTAAGGAGGGGCGTGCATTAACATCTGACCGAATTCAAGCAATTTTAGACACACCAGTCCCCCGCACGCAGAGAGATGTACGTGCCTTCATAGGCTTGACGTCCTTCTGCAGACAATGGATTATGGGGTTTTCACATATCATAAAACCGTTGCTAGCGTTACTGTCCAAAGCCACACCAATGCCCCTTGAGTGGACAGATGAATGTCAGAGGGCTTTTGAACAGTTGAGGCAGGCCCTTTGTTCCGCACCCGTGTTAGGCACACCAGACTACACGAAACTTTTCACATTGTACGTGCATGAGAATGATGGGTGCGCGTTGTCAGTGTTAGTGCAATTACACGGGGATAAGCAGAGACCATGTGCATACTTCTCTGCCATTCTGGATCCTGTAGCACGAGGGTTGCCTGGGTGTTTTCGAGCGGTAGCAGCAACAGCAGTGGCCATACGACAGAGTGAGGGAATAGTGTTATCACACAAACTGTTGGTGTTAGTTCCTCACGCAGTAGATGCCCTGCTAAACCAAACAAAGACCCAATACCTCACGAGTGCACGGCTAACAGGATATGAGCTGACACTTTTGGCACCACATATTACACTGAAAAGATGCGCTACTTTGAACCCTGCCACTTTATTGCCCTATCCGGCCGAGGAGGGTCAGGAAGAAAAACATCACGATTGTGTTTTCCTGACCGAGGAACAGACAAAGGGTCGTGTCGACTTACAGGATGTCCCACTTCCAGATGTGGATGGGGAACTGTGGGTTGATGGATCGTGTTTAAGGCTGCCAGATGGTACGACTTCCGCAGCCTATGCGATCACGACACTTAAGACAGTGGTAGAAACAGCTAGGATACCACAAAAGTCGGCTCAGGCAGCAGAGCTGATAGCCTTAACAAGAGCCTGCGAACTGAGTGCTGGTTTATGTGTGAACATATACACGGACAGCCGGTACGCCTTCGGAGTGGCACATGACTTCGGGCTACTCTGGAGAGAACGTGGGTTTTTGACATCTCACGGAGAGCACATTATGCATGGAGAACTAGTGCGTGATCTCCTAAATGCGCTGCTAGGCCCAAAGAAAGTAGCGATAGTAAAATGCAGTGCCCACAAAAAGATCACGGATAAAGTGGGTCAAGGAAATGCCTTTGCAGACAGCATAGCAAGACAAACGGCTATGTCCCGAACTAGCTCCCCCATGTACGTGATACAATCGCAGGCTGAGCGATGGAGTGATGCTAGAGCAGAAATATTGGATATTCAAAAATCAGCTACTGAATCTGAACTTGCGGCATGGGCAGCAGATGGGGTACTAGATGACGAGGGTTGTTGAAGAAGCAAAGACATGGAGAAGTGGAAATTGCCTGCGGCTTACTTGCAGGCGATGGTCCAGATGACACATGGACTGGCGCATGTCGGAGCTCTTGCAATCACTCGGCTCTTAACACGAGTTTGGGAACATCCCGAGATTGCTAATACTGCGAAGAGAGTAGTGCAGACCTGCCTGGTTTGTTTACAACACAATCCTGGAAAGGGGACCCATACTCCGAAAGGAGGGTTCGTTCCACCTTCTGCGCCATTCGAGGTACTCCAAATGGATTACATCCAACTCGAGCGCTGCAACAACCTGAAGTACGTCCTAGTGGTGGTATGTGCCTTTAGCAAATGGGTTGAGGCCTTCCCCACGAAAGACAATACGGCTTTGACAACAGCTAAGGTGTTGCTTAAGGAATTCTTTCCTCGCTTTGGAGTTTGCAAATTTTTGTGGAGCGATAATGGGCCTCATTTTGTTGGAAAGATTGTGGAATATGTACTGAAGGGGTTAGGGATTCAGCAGAAGTTCCACGCTGTATTCCACCCTCAGTCAGCAGGCCTGGTCGAGCGGTACAATGCTAAGTTGAAACTTAAACTGGCCAAAATTGTGGCGTCTACATCGTTGAAGTGGCCAGATGCTTTGCCGCTAGCGCTACTCTCTCTTAGATCAGTACCCCATTCGCGAACTGGCCTTATGCCCTATGAGGTGGTGTTTGGGCGCCCCATGAACATTTGGGGGGTGCCTAAGCCGCGACTAATACATGATGTGCCTTGTGTTATGATGAATGATTATTTGGCACGATTAACAAATTATTTACTTTCTATTCATCAACAGGTTCGAGAAGCGCTCCCTGACAACTCTACTGGAGAGGGCCATGATCTCCGTCCTGGGGACCACGTTATGATTCGGTCGTTTGAGAGAGCAAGCAGTTTGGAGCCCAGGTGGAAGGGTCCCGAACAGGTCCTCCTTGCAACCCGAACCGCTGTACGAGTGACCAACAGGAAGCGGTGGGTGCATTCGACACACTGCCGCCGTGTCTCTCCGGATCTGGTGACTCCTGCTGTGCTGACCGACTACAAAGAGATCTTGGAGAAAGAAAAGAGCCCAGCTGTGACGTCGGCCGAAGTTGAGGGAGCCTTCCCGGACCACGCTGTTGCCGGACGAGAGCGTTACAACTTGCGTCCTCGATAAGAAGATTTTTGTTTTTTTTAATGACTGGTTGGTTACCGCTCCAGGTTTGTGAAACGGAAACCGCGAATTCCAAGGGGGGGGGATCAGTTCTGCCAGTGTAGCGACACCCGTCTTGGCCCGGAGAAGAAAACAACGGCTACCTCGGAGTTCAGCACCACATTTTTCTTTTTTAGGTATACACGCATGTGTATGTGAAACTTTGTGACCAATTCGAACTATTTGAGACTCTGCAAAGGTTTTCAGAACTATGGCATTATCAGCAGCACGAGATAAGAGACTCTGGGGTGCCATTCTCTTTGTCCTGACAATTGTAGTGATTGTGGTAACAGCCTGGGTAGTCGAACTTGTGGTACCTGCACGTGAACATTTGCTGCCAACTACCCCGGCTCCATCTGAACATTTCCATTTCACCCTGCCTTATCATGAAGAACGGCACCAACAGACTTATCTGAACAATAGTTTCATTCAGATCCTACATCATACACACAATATGACAAATACTTCAAATTGCTGGGTGTGTGGGATGTTGCCTGGGCATCAGAAGAAAGGGGGTACTCCACTCATCCCTCTCCCGTTTTCACATAATGGATCCTGTAATGCATTTTATACTCTCCTCTTTACTTTGAGATGGCCCACAAAAGGGGGAGTGCTTTTTCGTTTGAATAAATTGTGTCATCATGATCGGGATGGGTATCCACAAGCTGAGGGTACTCGATTTGAATATGAGGAGTACCGCCCTGACAAGGTGTCTGCTTCACGAATGTATAGCAACCAGCGAAATGTCAATGTATCAAATGCACATGTTATTAATGTTATCGCTACTAAAGCAGACCTATGTATACGTAATAAAGGTGTAATTTCTGTTGGGAAAAGTGAATGTAACACCACACTCACGTTTGACAGTCCTACTGGTATATCGTTCGTTACCTCCCGAAATACTTACTTCATCTGTGGCACGAAGGGTTATCATCAGCTTCCATTGGGATGGTCAGGTACCTGCTATGTATCTTTTGTATTGCCTCCTGTATTCATTGCCCCACCAATGTATCACAATGATTATACGCTGTACCATGATTTTGTTTTAAACCGTGCTAAACGTGCTGTTGTTTTGGATGAGATAGATCAAACGGACACTGCAACAGTATGTGGACTTTAACTTGGGCCTGTTTTCCTTTGTTGGGGCAGCTTTGAACAGTCGAAAGATCCGACGACTGACCCGTGTTGTTGAAGCTGTGGCTAATGATACTGCAATAGCACCTGGAAATATCACTGAGGAAGTACAAATTTCGAGAATTGTTGTGCTCCAGAACCGGATGGTTCTAGATGTAGTGTTAGCTGACCGTGGGGGGGCATGTAGAATTATCGGAAGTAGCTGCTGCGTCTATATACCGGACAATTCACCATCTGTATATGATGCCATCACAAAGCTTCATAAGATAGCCGCTGAGATACATCCAGATAATGGTACTTGGACTCTGTCAGGATGGTTCTGGTCAATACTCACCACCTGGGGATGGAAACTGTTAACGATTCTATGTATTATGGTGGGGATTTTGTTTTTTGTATGCCTTTGTATCCAATGTGGCCCAGCTTTATGTTCCATGTGCCTATCTCTCTGTATGCCATCGAGTCGAGCTCTTGCTCATGACAAAATGATGCTTCATAAAGAAGTAACACAAATAATGCTAATTGATATAGAAGATGAACACCCTGATTATGTCCACTATGAGGTAGCTTCAGCTAAACGCTAAAAGGGTCGTCTGTCGTATTTTGACGATGGCTGGGTTAGCGCTTAACTTTGCTACACGATTCCAACTTAAATTAGCTATACGTAGAAACGCCATTTTATATGTAGCGGCGGCCATTTTAGATCATGAGCGGCCTCGTGGTCAGCATGCCCTTTAGTCCTTTGTCCGTTCCACTGACCACTCGAGTCTGCCCAGCAACAGGCTATTTTTAGTACTGGTCAAGCCCTCACATGCGCAGTTCACACTGACCAGTCACTCCTTAGGAATGTGCCTAAACTGACCAGTGGGTTTGAAACCCTCCAATGAGCTGGCAGTATTCCAAACTATGCCCTTATGTGTACATAATGTTCTGTAACTTTGTGCCGCGTGTTCGTTTTATTACCTGTAGAATTGTATAAAAGATAGGGTCACACCGATGTTCGGTGTGATACCTCTTGCATTACCGAAGGGTGCTGTATGAGTGTACCACCACCCCATGGGGTTTAATAAACTTGTTCTTTGACTTTTACAGTTTCCGTGCCAACAGTTCTTCCAATGTATGTGGGTTAACTTCGGAACATGTAGGCCTTGGGAACCCGTTACTACAACTGACTTCTATATTTCGACCATCATCAAAATCATTAATGACATTGCACCATTCCAACAAAAAAAAGCTTCAACAAAAATGTTCAAACCATAGTACAATGACAATTTAAACACAGAACGCCGCACCCTTAGGGCAGCTGAACGTTCCTGGAAATCCAAACCCTTCTTGGAACAACTAAAACTCCTTCGAGATGCTAAGAGCTTCTATAAAAAACAAATCAAGAGCGCCAAGGCAGACTATTTCAGACAACAACTAGATCAAGCTGCAAACCTCCCCAAGAAACTTTTCAAATTGGTCAAACAGCAATCAGTGGCAGGTCTAAACCACTTGGATTCCGGAGTCATCCCAGCTTCTTGCGATGATCTTGCTGCTTTCTTCAATGAGAAGTCAAGACTCATCACCATTGATCTCGCCTCTAAGAAGGCTCAACTGCCATCCCTTGACCTCTTAGATAAGTGCAAACCAATCAGTATGATCACTAAGAACAATGGGTCTTGGGGCACCTTTACCCCATTCAGTGAAAAAGTCATCAACAAGATTCTTCAGAACATCAATCCTTCTAACCACTTCAGTGACCCTTTGGCCCTGGCCATCTTCAAAAAAAATAAGAATGTACTCATCCCCACCTGGACAAGGACTGTAAACACCTCTCTATCACAAGGCTCAATCCCAAACTGCATAAAAGCAGCTCAGTGGAGAAGAGTGGCTCAATGGTTAGAGCGGCAGACCCTGATGCAGAGGTCTAGCCCGGGACCAGGGTTCAATTCCCGCCTCGGCGGGTCTTGGGCTCAATTTCCGCGGACCTGATAATTCTCGCCTCAGTGCCTATTCTAATCATGGGTCTCACTCTGCAACTCTGGGCAATAGCTTTCTTAATCTCCACAACGGCCCCAACAATGCTAGGATGCTTGGCTTCACCTTGGGGGAGCCCAGGAGTGGGCACTTCACAGGGAAAAGCCAGGAAGAGTCCCACAGCGGTATGCGTACAAGCGCCTGAGATACCCCTTCGGGGGTCGATTTGGGGCGCTATTCAAATACTACTACATTTACATTTACAAGGCTCGATCCCAAAGTTCTAAAAGCAGCTCAGATATCACGTATACTAAAAAAGCTGGAAGCAGATAAAACTTACCTCAATATTTCCGCCCTATCTCCAATATTCCTACACTAGCCAAACTACTGGAAAAATGCGTACAATCCCAACTTTGTGCTCACATAGAGAATTTCCAACTACTAGACCAGCATCAATCGGGCTTTTGGAAGGGGCACAGTACCGAATCGGCTCTCACGTACGTAATGGATTACTTTTTGAAAATGTTTGACCTAAATGATTCCAGCCTCCTAATCCTCCTTGAACTTTCCTTCGCTATCAACACTGTTAATCACGACAACCTCCTATCCATTCTTAAGAACAGGATGGGTTTCTTGGGTATGTTGTTACAATGGTTCCCCTACTTCTTACACCACAGATCACAAAGAGTCAAGGCAAACCACTCCCTCTCCCAGCCCTCACCAGTACTCTTGGGTGTCCCCCAAGGGTCCGCCCTATCTCCTATCCTCTTCAACCTTTTCTTGGAACCTCTAGCAAAATCACTAAATTGCACGAACATTCTCTACCATATGTACACAGATGACACAAAACTTTATTTGAAAATCTCTTCCCCGGATAACATCATCTCACTCAACAATACCCTTCAGTCGCACAAAATTACTAACTGAGAACCATCTACTGCTCAACACTTCCAAAACTGAATTCCTTCTCATCTCTCCTCCAAACCACATTCCCAAGCTAGACCTTTGGCTGAATCCCCTCACGGCCTTCAACTGCACCCCCCTCATCCTTGACTCAACCAAATCTCTCAGAATCACCCTGGACAAGCACCTGAATATGAAAAATCATATCAGCAATGTGTGTAAGGGAGCTAACCACTTGATGAGGACCTTGAAAAACATCAAACCATTCCTGCCACAAAAGGATTTCAAGCAGGTGGTAAAAGCACTGGTCTTGCTGAGGCTAGACTATGGTATTACTATGCTCTGTGGCCTTCCCAAATACACTCTGTCTCCACAAGGGCATCACTTAGTGCTGCGGCCAGACTGGTCACAGGTACCAAACAAAATGAGCACATATCCCCAGTCCTAAAATCTTTCAAATGGTTACCCTACAAAGCTCGAATTTAGTTAAAGATTGCCGTTCTGATGCACAAAGCCCGGCATTTCAAAACTCCCCGGTACTTAGCACAAACATTGAATTATCATGTGGTGGGAGAGCCTCAAGAAGCGCTAACACTTTTCTCCTGAAACCTCTCATCCTTAGCAACAAGAGAACGTGTCACCAAGCCTTCTCTGGCGCGGCCCCAAAGATATGGAACTCTCTGCCACCGGAAGTACGCAGAATCACCTCAATGACTGCTTTCAAACTGGAAGTCAAAAGATTCCTAATGGACAAATTCCTTGCTTAATCTGGGCCAGGTCCACTGGCTCGAAATCATTGATCCTTCAACCACTGTTCCATCATGTGATTCTGCTCTTCTTTACCGCATTGTGCGCTCCCCTCGTAACCCGCTATTATCTATTTATTGTGTTACTCTTCTTTGTGTCATTTGTCTTTGAATGTTGTGATAATTCATGTTGTGTATTCTTACTTTATGTCTTTATTGTTTTTTTGATCTTCCTTCCACCCGTTTGTAATACGCTCTGATATCCTTCGGGATCTGGTTCGCGCTATATAAAACTTTATAAATAAAATAAAAATAAAAGTAATACATGCTTTCATTACTTTTATCTTTGTGTGGAAGGATTAATGGGAAATGGCTTCTCTTGAAGGAGAACCTCTCATTTGTTGCCATTTAGCTTGAGTGAATGACATGTAATCAGTCTGCTACAGCTGACAATCAATTGATGAACCGATGTTAAGACAAATTTTGGTACCCAGTATAGAAAACCACAATTTGGGTACTGTCAGCAAATGACATCCGCTAAAATCTGAAACTGAGGATGATCGCTGCCAACTGAGTGAGCTACATATTACAGAGGCTGGATATCAGAATTGAACTTGAGGAGCCCCACAGCTTAAGACGTTCACACTGAACCTGAGTGGGTTACAATAAGCTGCCTCAGAACAATTATTCAAAAAAGACATTAACCACCTTAAGTAGAGCCACCAGCTACAGTCTTACTGAGCTGATCCGCAGGAGTGGGGTTATAAAATGGTGGTGAAGCTCGCACTAAGATCCGTTAAGACCAGTGCAGCCGAGCCAACACTGTTTAGCCTCTTGTGGATAATGTCCGCAGCTGCATACAAAGCAGCCTCACTCCTTTTAGATGGTGAAATCCAGCCTGATGTGAGGTAAGCAAATTGTTAAACTCAATGTAAGCAGAAAGATCACTGTTGACCCCTTTCTTCAAGATCTTGGCTGGGTAAGGACACAGTGAACTGGTCCAAAAATTAGACAAGACCTTGGGATCAGCACCACGCTTCGTCATTAAGGGTAGCATGAGGACTTCCTTCCATATCTGAGGGATAGAAGAATAGGTTAAGGAGGTACTGCACAACCATAAAACATCCTTAGCCATATGAAATATTGAAGCAGAAGAAGGATGAGCTGGAGATCCAGACATAGCTAAGCTCATGAAGCTCAAGGCAGAAAAGGCTTGCAGAGCGAATGCTGAAAATAAGGCAGTGGAGTGAGTAGGCCCCGTCTTATTGTTGTTGGATAGGGGGAAAGATGGGAGACAGTAACTGATCGTAGAGTCTTGACTTTTAGAAATGTTGGGCCAGATGTATCTAGAATTGCTTTTGCGATTCTTAAATAGCAAATGTTACCGATTTGCTATTAAAGAATCGCAAAATGCAATGTATGTAGGATTTGCAAAAAAATTGTGAATTCTTCATATTCCTTAATAGTGAATCACAAATTTCGATTCACAATTAAGGAATACCTCCACATTCATTCCTATGGGCCTAGAGGCCCATAGGAATGAATAGGATTGCATTCACAATTTGCGAGTACCAAATAGGTACTCGCAAATTGCACATGCAATTTCAAGGGTGCAAGGGTACTAAAAGGACACCCTGTTGCACCCCTGAACTATGCATGTGTCCACATGTGGTGCACATACATGCCCATAGGGAATGTATGTGCGCCACATGCCACTTAGAACAATGCTAAAAAGGGCATTTTTTAAGGAATTTGCAAATTTCCACCAACTAGAAGTTGGTGGTAATTTGCGATTCCTTAGAGCCTGGTCGCAAATTTTTCTTCCTTCCTGCATTGCTTTTAAGGAATCGCAAATTGCGATTCCTTAAATGCATTTGCAAAATAGGTAATCCCAAAAATTGCGATTACCTATTTTTTGAATGCCTTTTGGGATGACACATCCAAAAAGGCTTTTTCCCTTTTGCAAACAGGTCGATTATGCGAATTGGCCCGTTTGCAAATGGGAAAACACTTGATACATCTGGCCCTTTGTCTTTACATAGTTTCAGGGATGATTTTATAATGTTATTATTAGTAAGTGAAAGGAACAAGTCTTTTTCTATTTTAAAATTCTTATTCAGATATTGTCTGCTGATAGAATAGAGCTAGTAAACTAGTTAAGTTATAATCATTTACACAAAGCATTGCACATTTGATTTCCACAGATTAATGCTGTTTAGCTTCAGAGCAAACATCAAACCTCCATTGTCTCTTCATTGCTTTACTGAACCTCTTAGCAGGCACTAACTCGAAGGGTACAACAGAGAGAACGGAGATACTCTTATTGGTGAAACAGGTTTTCCAGCTACCATAGCATCAAAAACAACATTCATGGCCTTATAGAATTTCATAGCACAGATCACCTGGATAACCCGAATTATCAAAACCTACTGAAAGAGCAAGGTTCACTGTGGTTTTGTTAATGCCAGCCAAGAACGATTGAAAGAGGGCACACGCTTGTCCTTGGTAAAGTGGAAAGCCCCTTAACAATGGATACCAAAGTAATCAGCGCGCGGACGTCTAGTCGGGTGATCAGCCCTAAGAAGGTCAATCAGAGTGGATAGCCCATCATGAAGATGGCCAGCGGAGCGAGTAGAGCTTTAGATTCAAGCCCAAGGAGTAGTGTCCAGCAAGGAGGACATCTGCCAAAGGGCGAGATTCCAGCCATAAGTTGAAGCCCCCTAGTGGAATATCTTTGTAGTACTTTCAGGTATAATAGGAATCACGCTCAACACAGAGTTTACATGTTGGCCCAGGAGCAGGTTATTGAAGGAAAGTGAAAGCCATAGACCCGTAAATTAGACCTGGGAACTAAGCATTGAGCAACGCTGCATTTCTGATCTTCAAAGGCCCTCATCTGTAGCTAGGAGCGAAAAATAATTGCATCTACCCGCCTCTTTTCCCAACCCTGTCTTTTGTAATGAAAAAGTCGAGGAAGTCAAGTCTTTCTTTTTTTTTTTTTTTTTTTTTTTTTTTAATCCTCATGTTGCGAAAATTCTATGTATATGGAAAATTTGGTTTCTACCTCTGAAAATATTTTTCGTACCGTCACCGCCCGTTTCTCACTTGCCATATGATTTTCCTTCTCCTTGTTTTCTCAGAGGAGACCCCTTTGCCATTACATATCCACAAGTCTGTAGGCGAGGGAAGAGGGAGCTAGCCACCTTGGCTACTCTTATGAGTATCATACTCATAATCCAGACTGTGTATTCGCTTAATCATAGGACAGAATGTTATATCCTTTTTATGGATTTAGGTGTTTTTCCATAATTTCCCAATAATTAAACCTTTTACTACTATGACCCCTTCTATCCAGTTTGTTTGTTTGGATAACAGAATTCATCCATTCCCCATGTGAGGGGGCTGTTGGACCAATCCACTTAATGCATATCTCTCTTCTTGCTATTACCATTAAGACAAAAAGTAGCTTTGTTTCCATTACTGTCAGCCCTATTTGATCTGTTGTGTTACCAATCCCAAAAAGAATAAGAAATTCACTTACTTTTAGATGTTTTCTGAATATCAGATTTAGCGTCTTACCAACTGCTTCCCAAAATGTTCTTATTGTTGGGCATCTCCAGAACATGTGAATGTCATCTGCCCTTCCCTCCCCGCACTTCGGGCATTTCTTAATTCCTGCATTCTTAAATTTTGAGAGTCTTTTCGGGGTCCAATAAGCTCTATGCAGGGTGTACAAGTGATTTCTTTTCAGCCTTACAGATTTTAGTGTTGACCAGCATTTCTCTACTGACTCTTCCCATATGTTTTCTAATTCGTCCGTTTCCAAATCTTTTCCCCACGTTTGTTCTGCTATTTGGTAGCTTTCTTCTTCTTCTGTTAAAAATGTCCAGTACCATTTTGCTACCTTCTTTTTTATGGGTAAGGTTTTTGTCATTTCTTTTTCCAGATTTTTGCTATCTTTATCTTGTGATGGTATTGTTCTTGCCCAACTGTTTAACTGATAATATTTAAATTTGGATATTGTTCCATTAGTGATTTTATTTATTTCTTCCCAAGAGATCAATGTTGAGCCATTTAGTAGTTGACCCCAATAGTTGATGTTGTTTTGTCTTAGTGGATTTGCCATTACGTCATTCAGACAGGTCGGGGTTCCTGGAGAATTCCATATTGGTGCCAGTGCACTGTAGTAAGGAATTTTTAGAGTCAATCTAATTTGTGACCAAAGTTTTAGTGCTTCTTTAAGGACCTTTAATTTAACTTTTTTAAAGTATTTTTGGTGTCCGAATTTGAACAGATAATGATCCTCTGCTTCTGTAATTATTTGCAAATATTCTGGATAGTATTGATGTATCCCCAGAAGATTCCTTATGTTTTTAAATTGGAATGCTTTACAGTATTCCATTAGGTCCGGACTTGCAATACCTCCTTTCTCCTTTTTTCTCCTTAGCTTCCTCCAAGATATTCTGGTTCCCTTAGATGCCCATATAAAACTTGATAGTTCTTCCTGTAATTTTCTGAGTTCAACTTTTTTGAATTGCAGTGGAATGTTGTTAAACAAAAAGGTAAATTTTGGGAGGATGTTCATTTTTATGATGTTTGACTTCCCTATGAAACTTAAGGGCAGACTAGACCATACTTTAAGTAATTTCCTTACGTCTCGGGCTACTCTGTTTAGATTGTTTTGTGCTATTTTGTCTATATTTTGATTTATCAAAATGCCCAAGTATCTTATCTCTTTTTTTATGTTGGAGCTATGAAAATTGGTATTCCATGTCATTATTTCTGTTTTAGTATGGTTTACCAAATAACCAGAAACTTGACCAAAATCAGAAATGATTTTTTCTATAGCTGGTTTGGATTTCTCATATTCCTCTGTAAATAGCATGAGATCATCTGCGTATAATGCTAATTTTTTCTCCCAACCCTGATATTTAAAGGAGATTATATCTTTACAGTTTCTAATTTTATTAGCTAGGGGTTCTATATACAGGTTAAAAAGTAAAGGGGAAAGGGAGTCAAGTCTTACAAATATTTAGGATTTAACGTGGAGTATCAAAAGAAAGGCAAACAACACATAGAGGCGATGCAGATAAAAGCACAGGGGCATATTACCAAGAAGTGATATTTATCGCTAAATAGGCTTAGCGACGATTTTTTTATCACTGAGCATCGCCGGAATTTATCGCTGGGATAACGTGCTATTAGCAAGGTTTATCTCCAAAGCGATACATTTTCCTGCAATACCGGCGAAATGCGTGACTATCGCTGAGAATACAGCGGTATTCACGCATTAGCAATGAAATGCTCTTAGCCATGTTATCCACCTCCCATTGGATAACATGGCTAAGAACTGGTCTGGGTAGGTGTTAGTATTTGGAGATATTCACGCTTAGCGCAAATATTTCCATCGCTACGCCTGCCTTGCTAACAAGCGATAGCGATGTTAGCGACTGTTTTCAGTCGCTAACAGTTTGGGTACGCCCACTTTGCATGTCATTAGCGATAAATATCGCTAACATGCAAAGTGGGACCCAAACCACTCGCTATCACCTAAAAGCTGTCGCTAACTGCTGTTAGCGACAGCTTGCTAATAGGGCGATAGAATTATCGCAGCTTAGCGGCCGAAAACGGCCGCTAATGCGGCAAAAATTCTCTATCGCCACCCTCGATAATATGCCCCAAAATCTCTGAACTATGGCTTTAAAATTTAAAGAACGAAACTATGCTTTCCCTCATTCAGACATCTGTTTACTTTGATGAGTGTTCAGTTAATGCCAACAGTGACCAATGGAATGGAAACACTGAAAGGACGAGAAGAAGGCATTTCGAATAAAATCCAAAGTAGAGTTTATTAATCAGTGTTTGGTCTAACGAAAACAGCATCCCCAGCACAGGTGCGCCTAGAGTTTGGATTGTTGAATCAAAAATATCAATGCAGGGAGCCTTTATAAAACTATGTTGGACACTGCACGCGTCTGAAAGAGGGGCAATCAAAAATATGTCCTGGCAGGAAATAGAGGAACAAATACAGAAACACCAAAAAGATTCCTGGGGCGTACACTTAAAACAGGCTATAGAGAAACTGGGATTACAAGACGTCTGGAGCGCAAGTATTGGGAAACAGGCCTTTAATAAGGCAATAAAAGTCACAAATAAGCATCTCTCATATTTAACAGACCAGACCAAATTGGCACTCAGAAGACATGCCTGGACAGTGATCAATTCCTATAATTAATATTACAGGATCACTGAAATAATATCGAGAGACAAAATATCGACCTGCAAGAATATCGTTGAGAAAATATCGACAGACAAAATATCGAGTTTCTATCTACAAACAGGTAAGTACAAAAATATCGAGTTAAAAATATCGTTTACAAAAATATAGTTTTAAATATTATCGACTTTACTAAAAACAATGTTAAATTAAATTAATATTAAAAACTAGGTACCAAAATATACTTAAAAATACTTAAATTAACTTATAATCATTACATAATTAATGAAAGTAAAAAAATTAAAATTTTTAATTCAGATTTCTTAAAACATATATATAGTAACAAAATATAATTAAATAATAGCCAATATTATTAACGTACAATAACAAAATAGTAAAAATTACTATTCCCACTCCAGTGGGTGCAACAGTAGGGAAAGTGTTGGATAGCGTAGGGGTTAAAATGACTATTCCCACTCCAGTGGGTGCAACAGTAGGGAAAGCTTTGGATAGCGTAGGGGTTAAAATAACTATCCCCACTCCATAGAGTGCAACAGTAGGGAAAGCGTTGGATAGCGTAGGGGTTAAAATTACTATTCCCACTCCAGTGGGTGCAACAGTAGGGAAAGTGTTGGATAGCGTAGCGGTTAAAATTACTATTCCCACTCCAAAGAGTGCAACAGAAGGGAAAGCATTGGATAGCGTAGGGGTTAAAATTACTATTCCCACTCCAGTGGGTGCAACAGTAGGGAAAGCGTTGGATAGCGTAGGGGTTAAAATTACTATTCCCACTCCAGTGGGTGCAACAGTAGGGAAAGCGTTGGATAGCGTAGGGGTAAAAATGACTATTCCCACTCCAAAGAGTGCAACAGTAGGGAAAGCGTTGGATAGCGTAGGGGTTAAAATTACTATTCCAACTCCAGTGGGTGCAACAGTAGGGAAAGTGTTGGATAGCGTAGCGGTTACAATTACTATTCCCAATCCAAAGAGTGCAACATTAGGGAAAGCGTTGGATAGCGTAGGGGTTAAAATTGCTATTCCCACTCCAGTGGGTGCAACAGTAGGGAAAGCGTTGGATAGCGTAGGGGTTAAAATTACTATTCCCACTCCAAAGAGTGCAACAGTAGGGAAAGCGTTGGATAGCGTAGGGGTAAAAATTACTATTCCCACTCCAGTGGGTGCAACAGTAGGGAAAGCGTTGGATAGCGTAGGGGTTAAAATTACTATTCACACTCCAGTGTATGCTACAGTAGGGAAAGCATTGGATAGCGTAGGGGTTACAATTACTATTCCCACTCCAAAGAGTGCAACAGTAGGGAAAGCGTTGGATAGCGTAGGGGTTAAAATTACTATTCCAACTCCAGTGGGTGCAACAGTAGGGAAAGTGTTGGATAGCGTAGCGGTTACAATTACTATTCCCAATCCAAAGAGTGCAACAGTAGGGAAAGTGTTGGATAGCGTAGGGGTTAAAATTGCTATTCCCACTCCAGTGGGTGCAACAGTAGGGAAAGCGTTGGATAGCGTAGGGGTTAAAATTACTATTCCCACTCCAAAGAGTGCAACAGTAGGGAAAGCGTTGGATAGCGTAGGGGTAAAAATTACTATTCCCACTCCAGTGGGTGCAACAGTAGGGAAAGCGTTGGATAGCGTAGGGGTTAAAATTACTATTCACACTCCAGTGTATGCTACAGTAGGGAAAGCATTGGATAGCGTAGGGGTTACAATTACTATTCCCACTCCAGAGAATACAACATTAGGGAAAGTAAATATTTCATAAATTATTCAAATATCTAAAAATGAATATCTATTAATCATTTAAAAAAAATAATTAACATTAATTATTTCAATTAATGACGTATTAATTAAACATTAACAATTCATTATTTTATAATTTAAAATTATTTTACAATTATTTCCAAATAAATAATTTTTAATTAGTTTTATAATTTAATTAATTATTAATAAATTACTTTCCACCCTATGCCCCTATAAACCCACAACCCTCTACGGAAATTAAATTACTAACATTTACATATTTACCAATTAATATATTATTATTAATTAATTAACAATTTTAATTAAATTAAGTAACAAATATAAATGAATTAACAATTAATTACCATTTACTATCAATAAATACATTTACATATTTAATTAATTATAATTAAATTACTTCCCACCCTATTCCCCCATAAACCCACAACCCGCTACAGAATTAAATTAGTAACATTTACATAATTACCAATTTATCAATTAATAATAATTGTTTTCCTATTACAATAAAATTATTTAACACATATAAATTAATTAACAATTAATTACAAATTACTATCAATAATTAAATTTACATATTTAATTAATTATAATTAAATTACTTCCCACCCTATTCCCCTATAAACCCACAACCCGCTACAGAATTAAATTACGCAATAATTATAAAAACAAAATTCATTAAATATAATTATTTATAACATAAATACACACTTTTCACACAGATTATAACATTAAAATACACTATAAAAAATTATATATTATAAAAAAATCGATATTTTTAACTATCTATATTATATACTTCGATATTTTAACTATCTATATTTTTAACAGTCGATATTACTTCACTTAGCTTAAAAACAATATTTTTGTAGTCTATATTCTGTCCTGTCGATATTTTGTCCAGTCTATATTAAAAACACGATATTATGTCCAATCGATATTTTGGACTCGATATTATGTCTGTGCACCAATATTACAGCCCCAGGTATACCTTGTGGCACACTTCTCATTAAATCATTAAAAATAAAACATCAGTTCATGCAGTATGGCTTTGGAAAATGGGAGACAACAGATCTAAGACCATCTTGGAAGGAAAAGTCATCAACTAAGGATTGCTTCCTATGTAGGAAAGTATAGCTCATATTTTTTGCGTTTGCCCAAGGTATCTGAAAGAAAGGAAAGAATGTTAAAATTAATTTTTAGAGAGCTAGAAATACGTACATGTTGGCAAGCTGTAACGTTTTCGCTGGGCGGCATGTCTATACCACTTATATGTCGGGGAGTAAAATTAGAAAAATTGAATATGAACGCAATTGAACTATTAACACAAGTTACCTGTACTACAAGAAATGAATCAAAGTGAAAACAATACATTTTGCACAAAGCATCAGTACTTTAAATCAGTGTCTACGAAACGTACAAGAGAAGAACTAAAACCTCCTGAGACAATAAAATTGAAGTTTCGTCATCTGAACTGAAACGCAGTGCAACATAATTACTCCACGTATTTTAATGGACAACTTGCTATAGTTTTAAGATTTTATTTTAATAGTTGTAAGATTGTATTGTTTTAAGGCAATATTATGCAATGACCAAATTGCTCAAAGTTACTGTAATTTAAAATAAGGGTAAATATTAAGAATAACAGAAAATAGTAAATATGTGAGTCAAGGACTTGCAAAAACTTTTTAAGTATATAGCACCTTTTACGATGTAAATCAAGGAATGTACTATGGTGTAATGATTTTTATTATATACCTTAAAAAATATATACAATACAATAAAATACTTTTGTAATTAACTCTTTACCCAATGGCAGAGCTCAGGCAGTTTAAGGCCCAGAGGTTTCATTGGTCCAGGATTCAGAGATACACAGCATCTCCATTTTAGGAGATTCCATCAACAAATACATGTCCTCTCCTTAAGCAGACAATGAATGTGAGAGAGCACAAATTTGAATAAAAATTATGTATAGGCCATATTTACAACCATATCATGAAACGTAGGAATGAAATGTATATCGTAACATGAAGTTGACGCTTATAGTATAAAAGTCAACGGAAAGTGACAACATGGTATAGGAAATGTATAACTGTATTCATATCAGAATGTATTAGATCTAGAAGGCCCGTATACGTAGTGGGCTAATGTAGAAATGCCTACGAACAGTAGAACGTGCAGAGTAGAATTCAAATACGTGTGTGACTTTAAATGCAGAAACGGCGAGAAATGTAACATGGAGAAATGTGCAAGGAGCATACACATAACGATGTAACCAATGAGAATATAAAGTTATGTTCCATGTATAGGGTTTATATTCTATGTATGAGATTATATTCGGTGTGAACTTTATATTCTATATATTAAGGTTTATATTCTACGTAATTGTATTCTAGGTAAGATGTATTCACACATGAGCAAAGTATTTGCTAAAAGCAGTCATATATAAATGTATGTTAAAGGTTATACAGTGTAGAAGAAGTTTGTAAGAATGTTAGAAGAGTTTACGTCATTTGTGATTATAACCTGACTAACCAAGAGTTCGCAGGAGCATAGTACAATGTATGTAATTTAGTGGACTCGCAGGAGTCGTGAATAGTCTTCACTTGAAGGTGCGAGCCGAAGAGTCTAGCATTTGTTAGATTTAAGGTGACAAATGTCGAACGAAGTTTATTGCCTAAACATGAGAGGAGGCGATTGGAATTTGAGCTTTGTTTTGAATGACCATTCACAGGATCTAGTAAGGTCAAAGAAATAATTGTAAGTTAAAGTCTTGTTTAAATTCATATGACTTTTGATCTGAAAGTGTCAACTAAAGTCACCAACAAGAAGATGAAGATGACATCTAAGGAGAAGGGTCAACCTAACGGACGACGCAAAGAGATGAAGCAATGGAAAGAGCCAGAAACTGACATCATCGGGGAAAGTCCATGGTGGGCGTCAAGGGGCGTTCCACCCACACTGTGATTGTGTATTTTAGGGACAGCACCCCGGGGAGGAGGTAGCAATGAGCAATTGGAGATTAGGAACAGCGAGGTGAATTGCTCAGAGCAAAGGCAAGGGTAGATGCCTTGAGCAGATGCGCTGAGAGAGATCAGAGCGCAAGGGAGCAGTAGGCCGAGGACCCTTAGAAGAGCGGATGGGTAGGCAGAGAGGGTACTGCTTCTTACACTTAAGTTACCTTTAGAGGCTAAGAGAGTTTGAACTTCTTTGGAAGTCAAACTGCTGACACCTTTTTAGGGAAGAAACTTGGGAAATAGGGATGTCACCTAGTATAGAGTAGGGACAGATTTAACTTGATTATTTTTCTCTTTCTGTAGATGACGCAAAGGAACCACTTTACATCGAAGCTTTAAATTGCTGAGTTTGAAATTGATTTTGTATTCTTTGTATACGTTGAGATTTATCCTGAGAGGATTGTAATTTGCATTCAAATTCGATTTTATATAAAACTTTTAAACTTTATCAGTTGTAAGTGGTTCTTCAGAGTGGCGTCATTTAATGGGGCTGAACTAAACCTGTGTGGGGGTGGTCTTTTACTCAATGACAGATACTAGCGGTCCAAAATTAACGAATGAGATAAATTATTAAATTGATTATAAATTGATACCAAAATCTCATTCCCCGCAGTTGGTAGCAGAGTAATGATGGTTATCTTCTTGAGGAAGACGACCTAGGCCAGGTTTAGTTTACCCCAAGGTCCCTAGTCATCGACGACCAGAAGAAGAATCCCTGCCGAAGAAGGTGCTGACGGTGCGTCGAGAGAAAAGCAGCAGAATCGGTCGAGAGTGAGTATAAGGGTCATGCGTTGTAAGATTGCGGTGTTTTATGTTGTTCCTGTGTTGTAATGTCAAGCGGAGTTGAATGCCTGTAGTGTGATTGAGGGAAGGTTGTGAGCGCGCGCAACCGGATAAAATCTTATGTCCAGAGGGCTTAAGTGGTTCGGGTGTATCGAACACCCAGAGTAATTTGTCTACCATTTAATGGGGGTCATGAGGTACCATTGATCGCCCACAGACCGATGATAGGGGGAGCGTTTGAGTGAGTGTATGAGTAAACGCATGCTGGTCGTACGTTTACTGTGTGTAAGTAACCTATCAGTTGAGGTGAACGTCTGACCGTACGAGGAAAGACGTCTCGCCAGTTGAGGTGGCAATTACAGTTAGACTGTGGCCGTACAGTCAGAGAAAAGTGATCGCTTGGACGGAAGTAGTCATTTTTCGGCGTATGAATGAAACGCATGCAAGATCGCGAGACGAGTTGAGAAAGAAGGAAACTGCTGTAGAGGGAACAAGTGACGTCAGCGTAGAGCCGCGCTGAGATTGGTCGGTCAGCGTAGAACCGAATTGGGATAGGCTGATTAGCGAGAGTCGCACAGGGATTGGTGGTTGTCATCAGGACGTAAATAAGGAAGAGAATTAATAAGAGAAAAATCGTAGATCATCAAAAATGAAGTGCTTTAAGGGTTTAAGAAAGATCTTTAGGAAGAATAGAAGAAACTTATATGCCGGAGAAGAAGCTCCACCAGAAGGCACACCAGCTTATCATATGGCAGTAAATGTAGGCTTACACTCAATAATGTGGATTTCCGAGTGGAATAGGCTAACAGAAGGGGAAAAGGAACTGATGTTTCCGAGATTCGGAACGTTTAAACTAGACGTGTTGAACCAACTGAAAGCAGTAATGCTTGCGACAAGACCTCTACCGAGGCCAACACAGTTTGAAGCTCTTAGTGCATGGTTTAGAGCAGCACACGAGAAGAGTTTAAAGAGACGCCAAGAAAGAGTGAGACGATCAGTAAAGGCAGTGCAGGATGCCAAATGGGATGAGGAAGCTAAGAAGTGGAGAGTGCAAAAGATAGAAGCAGACAAACTGTTCACCATGATAGAAGCCACGGGAGAAAGGAAACCTCTAGAGGAGGAAGATGAGGAAAGCGAGACGGAGGAGGATGTAATAGAGAGGCTATTAACAGATAGACCACCTCCATATAGCGGTGAATCCGCAAGTCCCATATTACAGCAAGGGGACGGAGCTAGATGGGGAGAATATAAATCGATCCCAGTAACGGAGTGGGACTCCAACAAGAGTGAGGAAATACCCCAAGCTAGTTCCGAACAGAGAGTAGTGGGAAGATTCGTGGTCCAGAAGGTGCCAGAGACGCAATGTGCAAGGTCGTACCAAATGCCAGACGCTTTACAAGTACCTGTTACCATAGGCCCTATAGTGTCAATCTACAACCCAGAAGGGGTCCAGCAGGAGGAACAGGCACGATGGGACAGGGAAAGGGCAGAGATGGAGAATGGGAATAACATGGTGAATCCTCAAAGACAGAGGCTAGCACCAGTGAGTCGGAGTACCCCATTAGATTCCGCGACGGGTCCCTGGATAGAACAAGGGGGTCAAAGAGGATCAATGGATTTGAGGGGACCAAAACCGAAATCCTATAAGGAATTAAGGGAATACCTGAAAGAATGGGATACTGCCGAAGAGGCTCGGAATAAAAGTTTAGAAACAGGAGCAGAGTGGAGAGACCAAGATAATAAGATTCTCTCTCATTGTGGAGCTGGCGAAAGCAGCCCGGAGTGGGAGAGAGGGAGTCATGGAAGCAGGGGAGAAACTTGCCCTACTACCAGTGGCAATCGGCAAATGTGTAACGATAGGAGTGCAGGGTGTGGCGAAGTGCCTCGCGTCACTTTCAGTGAGGGAGAACGAAGGACGCAGGAATACCGAAACACTTTCAGATGCACACACCATACTCCGGATGAAAATGTGCAACATTGGAATCACGGGAACATGGAGATTTGCGAAGGGTCTCGCCATGCGTCCGGTGATCAAGAACGAAGTCACGAGAATATAGGGAGTCGCGAAACGTCTCGCCATACATCCGGTGATCATGAAAGAGATCGCGGGAGCATGGAGAGCCATGAAGGACCTTATCGTTTGTTGAGTGATACCAGACAGCAAGCGAGTTACAGTGGTTTAGAGCAGCACGGAGGATCTTATCTTGTATCTGGAGAAACCGAATCGAAAAGACGGAATGTAGGGTTAAAGGATGGAGCATTGTTCCACCACACCCCAAGGGAAGATGGAAAGGCTTGGGATTTAGAGAGGTGGGAACAAAGAGATGGAAGAAAGATTCCTCATAACTCACCTGTGCTCAGGCGTAGGGCGCATAGTGGAGGAGAGAGGGATATGAGAGAACAACCTAGGACAGACGTACTGAAAGCCGAAATAAAAGCAAGACGCATAGATGTAATGAGTTTGAAATCAGACTTAGATTAAATAATTGACGGCACAGTGGCAATCGAGAGGTTAGAGCTGTACGCACCAGATGAGATACTGTTCTTATCTAAAGACGTTACTCGGAAAGCGAGAGCAGCTCATGAGAAGTTATCTGAATTGGCAGAAAAGTACATGATAGACATATCGCGAACTAAAGCTTTGCAGGCCAATCATAGGTTGAATTGCACGGATCTAGACTTAGATGAGCGCAGAACGATTGGGCTAAGAGTACACATAAGAGAATTGGTCATGTGTATTAGGATATGGAGAGATCTGGATAGATGGGAGGAAAGATGGTCCAAGAAGGGATCTGTCAGACGGAGTACACTTGTGAAGTCTCAGGATACAGACCTAATGCGAATGGAAGCTTTTCCTTTGCGAGAAATCGCGAACGGAAACTACGTGCATGTACCATGGAGTAGGGGGGATTTAGCGGCATTCACTAATTCCTTCCCGAAGCTTAGAGAAAATCCCGTTGAGTGGTACAAGCAGGTAGAGAGATTCGTGAAGATCTCTAAGGTACTGTGGATTGATTTGAACACATTGTTCGATATCGTAGTACCCGGAGACTTGTGGACGGCATGCAAACTTAGTATTGAATGGCCCACTTGTGAGCCTCAGAGAGATACACAGACAGGTGGTCCATCAGACAGGGTCATGGAAAAATACGAAAGAGTAATAACATGGCTAAAAGAGAAAGTGCCGGTGCAAGACATAGACTGGGTTAAGATAGATCGAACAACTCAGGAGCCTAAAGAGACAGTTCACGAGTTCTATGAGAGATTACTGAAAGCATTCAAACAGTACAGTGGGTTGGACGTAATGGATCCTAAAGACATAGGACAGTTTGTGTCGAAGTTTGTTCTCGGATTGAGACCAGACATAAGCCTAATGATTCAACAGCACTTGATCTGTTGGCAGAACAAACCTTTAGACGAAATTCTGAGGTATGCAAGATACTGTAGCGATGAGATAGACTCGAAGGCAAAGAAGCTCAAGGAAAAGTTAATGTTAGTACAGATGCAAGCAGCTGGAAAGGGTGGACAGCGACAGCAGGGAACAGGAGCGCAGGCAAAGAAACAGAATAACCAGAGCAGAGAAGAGGAAGAAAGACCGAGACCGAGAATGGATATCGCAACACTGAAAAGGACAACCAGGTGTCATCAGTGTAACGAGGTGGGACATTGGAGACGCGAGTGTCCTTATAATATTGAGACAGGGGAATTAGAACAGGAGGAGGAAGAGGTACAGAATAACGTGGTTAAGGGAGCGACAGTCCCGAAGGGAAAGTTTATCAAAGGGGGGACTCAGACTCCTCGAGCCCCGTTTCCTCAACCGCCTCGAATTGCAAATGGAGGGAAAACCTATAGACAAATGCCATTATTCGTAGGAGGAGAAGAATGCTACTACGTTGATCCTCTTACAGGGCAACGAGTGAATAGGGAAGAAGATTGTACTTTAGGAGCAGCCCTGGAAGTAGATCAGAGAGGACCATACGTAGAAGCTGAAGTAGCTGGATGTCCTACGACCTTTTTGGTGGATACGGGAGCCACTAGATCCACGTTGAGATCAGCGGTAGTCCCAGGTCTGCCGATATCAGGAGAGATGACTCAGGTGGTAGGAGTCGCAAACAAGAGGATGACGAATCCTCTGACGGAACCAGTGTCAGTAAAGATAGGGAATTACAGTGACGAACATCAGTTTGTGATCTGTGATTCTAGTCCGGTGTGCTTGTTAGGAAGAGATCTGTTGTGTAAACTGAATTGCACAATACATTGCACACCTGAAGGAGTAGAAGTGCAGACCAACGATGAAGATGCTGATTTCAAAGTTGTGAACTCGCAGGAATGTGTGGAACTATATCCTACCCTGACAGTGGAGGAGCTTCCACAGGATTTGAGGGAGAAAGTGTCAGCTGAGGTGTGGGATTTTACTGGAGAAGAAATAGGCTTGATTAAAGGAGTAGAACCAGTAAAGATCTTGGTAAGACTCAATGCCGAATATCCAAGAACACCACAGTACAAGTTGACACCAGAGACGATTGCAGGAATAAAGCCTGTGATCGAATCCATGATTAAACAGGGAATACTGAAGGAGATCGTGGGTAGTCCATGTAACTCACCGATCATGGGTTTACAGAAGCCTAGTGGAAAATACAGAATAGTGCAGGACCTTCGAAAGATTAATAATATTGTTGTCTCATGTTGTCCAGTGGTACCGAATCCATCAGTGATATTATTTCAGATACCGTTCCAAGCTGAATGGTTTACAGTGATAGATTTGTGCCAGGCTTTCTTTTCGATACCTTTAGATGAAGATAGCCAGTATCTTTTCGCTTTTAAGCTGGAAGATCGCGTTTTAACATGGTGTCGTATCCCTCAGGGGTATACAGAAAGCCCATCGATCTTTAACCAGTTATTAAAACGAAATCTTGAAAGTCTAGTACTGCCCAAGAACTCAGTTCTAGTCCAGTACATAGACGACCTCCTAGTTGCGTCAGAAACAGAGGAAGCTTGCAGAGAAGACACCATCACCTTGTTAAATCACTTGGCCGAGAATGGACACAAGGTGTCACCAAGTAAATTGCAATATTGTAAGACTGAAGTGCAATACTTGGGCCACAGGATTGAAAAGGGGAAACGGAAGGTGTCTCCAGACAGAATAGAGGCGATTATGAAAATGAACGCGCCTACAACACAAAGAGAGGTCAGGATGTTTCTAGGCATGGTCGGTTATTGTCGACAGTGGATAGCTAACTTCTCACTGAAGGCAAAACCTTTATTACAACTGACGCACAAAGGAGTGAGTGATCCGGTACCATGGGACAAAGTCTGTTTGATGGCATTTTTACAGCTGAGGGAGGACTTATGTCGCGCCCCGGCGTTGGGAATGCCAGATTACACAAAATCATTTTTGCTTTACTGCTGCGAAAGAGAGGGATGCGCTTTAGCGGTTTTAGCTCAGATCCATGGAGATGCGCGTAGGCCAGTAGCGTACTTTTCGGCTACATTAGATCCAGTAGCCGCAGCGTTGCCCGGATGTCTCAAATCCGTAGCTGCAACGGGTGTCAGCATTGAAAGATCGGAAAGTGTGGTAATGGGACATCAGTTAGTGGTGTACGTACCGCATTCTGTGGAATTGCTAATGACCAGGACTAAGACTCAGCATCTGACGAATAGCAGGCTCACACGCTACGAGCAAGTCATACTGGCTGCCGAGAATGTGACCCTAAAAAGATGCTCTGTCTTGAATCCTGCTACGTTGATGCCACTTCCAAATGAGGTGGATGATGAAAATTGTACAGATCATGACTGCCTTGATGTGACTGAACTATGCACCAAACCGAGACCCGATATCGTAGATGAGCCATTGACTGACCCTGATGAAATTTTCTTTGTTGATGGTTCATGCGTAAGAGACGATATTGGCCAGCTGAGAGCAGCTTATGCAGTTTGCACGATTACCCGAGTTATAGAAGCCGCTTGCCTGGAAGGAGTACACTCCGCTCAGGTAGCTGAAATTGTTGCTTTGACTCGTGCTTGCTTAGCAGGCGACAAACTTCGAGTCACCATATACACCGATAGCCAGTATGGTTTCGGGGTAGTTCACGATTACGGGCAGTTATGGTCTCAAAGAGGTTATATGACCTCCTCGGGTTCTCCCATCAGGAATGGAGAATTCGTGAGACTATTGTTAGATGCATTGCAAGGACCGTCAGCTATTGCGGTTGTCAAATGTGCTGCGCACACGAAGAACGTAGACTTTGTGTCGCAGGGCAATCGTTATGCTGATGAAGTAGCGCGTTACTGCGCAGAGCAAGGTTATTCTCAAACTGAGGTGAAAGTGGGGGGAGTACAGGAAAGAACTGAATTGACAATGTTGTTAGACACTGTAGATACGTGGGATGAGTTAAGGAGTGTTCAGGAGAATGCACCAGATGTTGAGAAAAAGGGCTGGGAAACAGCGGGTTGTGTGAAAGGCGAAATGAATTTTTGGGTCTCTGCCGATGGGAGAGCAGTTTTACCAAATGAACTTGTTAGTCCAATGGCAAGGAAATTGCATGGATCAGCACACATAGGAAGAGATGCCATGGTGAGAGTATTCAGACAAACGTGGTTTAATCCTAAGTTTAGAGTAGCGGCAGAAGCAGTATGTCAGCGATGTGCGATTTGTCAGCAACTAAACGTGGGAAAAAGAACACCAGTTACATTGAGTCACATTGGGAGGTCTGGGGGGCCTTTCAATAGAATGCAGCTTGATTTTATAGAAATGCCTCCATGTAACAGACTCAGATACGTTTTAGTGATTGTCTGCATATTTTCTAGATGGGTTGAGGCTTACCCTACACGTAGATGCGATACACTTACAGTAGCAAAACTGTTACTTAGAGAGTTAATACCGAGGTTTGGGGTGCCATCCTCTTTGGAATCGGACAGAGGAACTCATTTCAACAGCGAAATAGTGAAGATGTTGTGCTCAGCTTTGAATATTGATCAAAAGTTACACTGCAGCTATCGACCCGAAGCTTCAGGGATTGTAGAGCAAATCAACAGTACAATCAAGTCCAGACTGGCTAAAGTTTGTTCATCGACATCCCTGAGTTGGCCAGACGCACTTCCAGTGGTTCTTATGAGCATACGTAGCACAGCTGATAGGAAAACAGGCCTCTCTCCACATGAAGTGCTAATGGGGAGAGCTATGAGATTGCCATCGGTTCCGACTGCAGCGCTATTGAACATCACAGACGACTTGATTTTGGACTACTGCAAGGGACTATCTGATGCCATTAATTCTGTGTCCCTCCAGGTCCAGGCTGCAGAGGTTCCATCAGCACAAGACTTGTGCCATGACCTGAGTCCGGGAGACTGGGTCCTGGTGAAGAAGCATGTCAGGAAGAACTGCTTAGACGTGCGTTGGCGAGGACCATTTCAAGTTATACTTGTCACGAACACTGCGGTGAAGTGTGGAGGCCTGCCAAACTGGATACATGCCTCACACACCCGAAGAGTGCCAACACCTCTAGAAGAAACAGCTCCTCTCTCGGATGAGAATCCAGCGGAAAATGGAGAAGCCATAGAGGGGGAAAGCCAAGCTGTAGAGGTGATCGAAGAAGTTGAGACTGTGTCAGAACAAGTCGACGAAGGTCAAGACACTAGCGAGACCGAAGCCGCCTCAGGAGAAGAAAGTAACTGGGAGACTGAATCGGATACTGAACAAGCTGAGAGTGACCAAGAGACTGGTCCAAGAACAAGGAGCAGAAGAACAAGGAGTGACGAAGCCAGTTGGCCGGAGAGAAAGAAAAGGCCAAGCTCGGAAGAAAAGCAAGGAAGGACTCTTGTCCCGATCGCTGAAGAGTCGGATCAGGAGGAAGAAACGACAGACTCAGGAACTGAGAGTCCACGAAGGTCGAGAAGGGTACGTGTGCCCTGCAGAAGGTACGCCACCCCAGAGTGGACTTATCTAGCAGATGTCTTGGGGACAGAAATCTGGGAGAGTGAAGAGTGTGAAAGTAATCGATCTCGATCCATTTGTGGCAGTGGAGATATGGATGTTGACGCCTGGACTCGAGACTGAGGGGTTACTGACTTTCACACTTCCCATACCCCCATACTTGAGTCGGATTAAGGATTTAGTGTTGAATAGATTACAATTTCCAACATTTGGTCATCAAATATCAGAGGAAGAAGACAAAGTCATTCGTTTTGAGTTGTTGGAACTTGTTGCAAGAGCTGCAGGTACAAGAATAATTGTTGATGTATAAAGACTTTTGTATATAAGCTATAAAGAAGAAGATAACCTAGCGCCGAGTGGAAAGAAGAATAAAATTAGGGTTTACATTTAGAGGACGGAGAAGGGTTAGGGTTGTCTGTTGTTAAAAATAAAGAGACATTGTTGCGAAAAAGAGACTTTGTTGATAAAAGAGCACTTTACAAACGGAGAAGAAAACAAAGCAAACAAAGGACTGAACTGAAAAACTTTTTCGCAAAAGAAAGAGTTGCGCTGTTTTTGACAACATGGAGAACGGCAACCCAAACAGAAAAGCTAGATGTATAGTAGGTACACTTATAGCAGTAGTGATATTTCTCATAATTACAGTAGTGACAATATCATACATAGTAGGACATGAAAACGATAAAGAAATAGCAGATGTTAAGCTTGTAACGACTTTGAAACCTGCTCTTGGTGGAAAGAAGGAGGAGAGCAATGTTATACGTGAAAAGGCGTTACTAGCAGATGAAGTTCGTAGATTACATGTAGATGAGTCACAAGGAAACTTTAGGTCAAACGCATATGCTAAACTGTTATACGAATATATCGATGCCATGGAGGCCAAAGATTGCTACGTTTGTATGCAATTGCCGGCTTCTGTAGATGAGGGCATCCGATATCATCATCTCCCATTGACTTATGGGATAACATGTAGTTTACTGCTAAGTATATTTTATGGTAGAGAAGGGTTTGAGTACTACTTTTCAAATTATGATTCGGTACTGCCTGAAGTTCCGAATTATAAGCAAATGAATAAGTGGAACTATTACAAAAAGGAGGATAGACTAGCCAAATTCTTTCTTCCTTGGGATACACTAGATACATCATATGCACGCAGAAATAATCTAACTTGCAAAGTGTCAGAGATTGAGAAAAAGTTTATAGCACAAGTAGATGATCGATACAGAAGGCAGAAGATTCTAAAAATGTCAGGACAGTGGAAAACTGATTGGACCGAAGAAGAGAAGGCACATAAAAAGAAAGGTAGCAATGGTCCAATAGCATTGGATAGAACGCAGAAAGGAAAGTTATGTTTAACTCGAAGCAAGACATATTATGAGAGTGAATTCGTAGGTGAAGTTAATTGTGAGCATGCTTTTAAGTTAGAGTATTATACGAAAGATTTTATGAAAGGGATGCAGGCTATTCCTAATGTATATTTTGTATGTGGGAGAAGTGCCTATGTAAAACTGCCTGACAATTGGTATGGTTCGTGTTACTTGGCAATTGTCTTCCCCAAAATATATCATGCAAAGGATTTAGCGGTCATAGAAAGACAGGCTTCGACAAGAACAAAAAGAGAAGTAGGAGATGCAGAAGTAGTAGGAGACGTATTTGGAGCGATGTTTCCTATGTTGGGTTTAATACTTAACGATGTTAAGATCAGGAGACTAGCTACAGTCGTAGATAGATTATCTGCAAGTACTGCAAGGTCATTAATGCTAATAGAGGGTGAGATGCAATCGATCAGAGCAATGGTTCTTCAGAATCGACTTGCTCTTGATGTGATATTAGCAAAAGAAGGCGGAGTTTGCAAGGCTTTGAAGGTTCAGGAATGTTGTACTTATATTCCTGATAATTCAAAACCACTAGAGAAGGTTATAAGAAACATTACACAGATTCATAAAGAAATCGAAGACATGACAAAAATAAATGTTTGGGAGAAAGTAGGTAATGGAGTAGGAAAAGTTGGAAGTTGGTTTGCTAACCTTGGCAAAAGTATAGTGTGGTACATATTAAAACCTGTATTAATAGTATTAATTTGCATAATTACATTGTTAGGATTTGTGAAACTATATAAATGGTATAGGACGAACCGGTTACAAAGATCTATGAGAGAGCAGGAAAGGAGATTAGCTGCTTTACAAGATCAACAGTATAAAAGCTTGAGAGCACTTGAAATGATGAAAAGAGGGAATGATATAACTAGTTCGGTTTAAAAAGGTGTTATTCAAATTGCTTTTAGTGATGACTCCTAAAAGTCATCAAAGGGGGGACTGAGAGAGCACAAATTTGAATAAAAATTATGTATAGGCCATATTTACAACCATATCATGAAACGTAGGAATGAAATGTATATCGTAGCATGAAGTTGACGCTTATAGTATAAAAGTCAACGGAAAGTGACAACATGGTATAGGAAATGTTTAACTGTATTCATATCAGAATGTATTAGATCTAGAAGGCCCGTATACGTAGTGGGCTAATGTAGAAATGCCTACGAACAGTAGAACGTGCAGAGTAGAATTCAAATACGTGTGTGACTTTAAATGCAGAAACGGCGAGAAATGTAACATGGAGAAATGTGCAAGGAGCATACACATAACGATGTAACCAATGAGAATATAAAGTTATGTTCCATGTATAGGGTTTATATTCTATGTATGAGATTATATTCGGTGTGAACTTTATATTCTATATATTAAGGTTTATATTCTACGTAATTGTATTCTAGGTAAGATGTATTCACACATGAGCAAAGTATTTGCTAAAAGCAGTCATATATAAATGTATGTTAAAGGTTATACAGTGTAGAAGAAGTTTGTAAGAATGTTAGAAGAGTTTAGGTCATTTGTGATTATAACCTGACTAACCAAGAGTTCGCAGGAGCATAGTACAATGTATGTAATTTAGTGGACTCGCAGGAGTCGTGAATAGTCTTCACTTGAAGGTGCGAGCCGAAGAGTCTAGCATTTGTTAGATTTAAGGTGACAAATGTCGAACGAAGTTTATTGCCTAAACATGAGAGGAGGCGATTGGAATTTGAGCTTTGTTTTGAATGACCATTCACAGGATCTAGTAAGGTCAAAGAAATAATTGTAAGTTAAAGTCTTGTTTAAATTCATATGACTTTTGATCTGAAAGTGTCAACTAAAGTCACCAACAAGAAGATGAAGATGACATCTAAGGAGAAGGGTCAACCTAACGGACGACGCAAAGAGATGAAGCAATGGAAAGAGCCAGAAACTGACATCATCGGGGAAAGTCCATGGTGGGCGTCAAGGGGCGTTCCACCCACACTGTGATTGTGTATTTTAGGGACAGCACCCCGGGGAGGAGGTAGCAATGAGCAATTGGAGATTAGGAACAGCGAGGTGAATTGCTCAGAGCAAAGGCAAGGGTAGATGCCTTGAGCAGATGCGCTGAGAGAGATCAGAGCGCAAGGGAGCAGTAGGCCGAGGACCCTTAGAAGAGCGGATGGGTAGGCAGAGAGGGTACTGCTTCTTAAACTTAAGTTACCTTTAGAGGCTAAGAGAGTTTGAACTTCTTTGGAAGTCAAACTGCTGACACCTTTTTAGGGAAGAAACTTGGGAAATAGGGATGTCACCTAGTATAGAGTAGGGACAGATTTAACTTGATTATTTTTCTCTTTCTGTAGATGACGCAAAGGAACCACTTTACATCGAAGCTTTAAATTGCTGAGTTTGAAATTGATTTTGTATTCTTTGTATACGTTGAGATTTATCCTGAGAGGATTGTAATTTGCATTCAAATTCGATTTTATATAAAACTTTTAAACTTTATCAGTTGTAAGTGGTTCTTCAGAGTGGCGTCATTTAATGGGGCTGAACTAAACCTGTGTGGGGGTGGTCTTTTACTCAATGACAGATACTAGCGGTCCAAAATTAACGAATGAGATAAATTATTAAATTGATTATAAATTGATACCAAAATCTCATTCCCCGCAAATGCACATTCAGAAGCACACACCTTAGAATAGCGGTGGTATCCTGCATATCCAGTGGTCTTAGTCCAGAGCTTGTGGTGCCCTGCAGATCTTGTAGCCTGACGAGGATGCTGTTAATGATAAAACTCACCAGGGTAGTTGAGGTGAGGTTAGAGTAAAGCTTATCTTGAGATCTGAGGTAGCAAGCCTGGTGCCTGGCACTTCCAGGGCATGGAGAGGCCCAGATTGGCCTGCCTTTGGTGCACCCCTCAGCGCCTGCTGCATAGACGCTCAGCCACTGTCTTTATAGTCTACTATGGTCTGGCACATCAGACTGGACCATCAAAAGTGTCTTTAGAAAATATCAGTTTTAAAGGAAAAAGTGAGAGAGAGGCAAGATGGCGCCAGAGTGAGAGGACGCACCAGCATCGCTCCGTGGGTCTGGTCCTTCTTTATCTGTGCTCTGTGCTTTGTTCTCCCCATATGAATATTATTCAAGAAGATACAGATAAAGACATGCTGCTTTAACACAATGAAATTCGCGAAGCTGAGCTGAACATAACTGGAACTGGAACTGGTGGAAAAAAACGCGGAAAAACTGGGATAGCTGAGCAGAGGAAGGAAGAGTAAGAGCTGAAAATCCGGGAGGAGAAGGAAGTGGTAGAAAGAGGAATCAATGAGGATCGTTGGCTTCGGCAAAAGGAGAGGAGCGAGAATAGCAAGAGCCGTGAGGAGGAGACCGCAAAAAACAGAGAGCAGGGGGAAGTCTGCGCAAAGGGGGAGCTGAAAGGGACATTGGAGAAAGCTGCTAAGAGGGCTGTATGACGGCGGAGGCAAAGTGCAGAGGCATGGGCGATATGTGACAATATCGATATCGATACCAGCACCCTCCGACATTTTCTTCAAGCTCATCCCTCTGAACACACTTCTGAGCGGTGCCTCGGAATCGTGAGTACTGAAGTATTGAAGCATTGAATCAAACAAATATTGGTTGTTTCCCCTGCCTCCCTGCTTTACTTGGGATCATACTTGCACGTATTTCTCCTGAACTGCACTGAATCGTATTGAACCATATGTGACTACCCAAAATTAAAGCACATGAAAAAGGGAAGAGAAGGGAGCCAGGCGCTGCACAATCGATGTAAGAAACCGAGCGGGACTGAGCTAGACAAGGGGCTCGGTGTCAGCGTCTAGCGATTTAGGAGATTAAATATTAGGGCACATGTCCTCCCCTTTTTTTTCTTATCGCTTTCTCTCAACTATTCATTTACTGGGTACTTACTTGGGCTCTCACCACCAGCTCCACGGCGCTCGCCAAAAATACCTGCTTCCCCTGCTCGACACCAAGCGTCATCTGCAGACTTGCAGGCAACTTCTTTAAACCACGTGGGTTGCGTGTGCTGCGTGCTGCATACAACGTTGTCAGGGAGACATCGAAGACACTGAAGTGCTGTCCGATTAGCCGATTTGCCGACAGCCAATAATAGCCAGTTGAACACTCGGGGGGAGGGGGAGAAGATAAGCTAACAAGAAGAAAATTAAGAAAGGTAAAGGCAACACTAAGGAAAAGATTAAATGAAAGGAGAGCAGCCACAGCAGCTACAGCAGCCACAACAGCAGGAACTGAAGCATGAGGGCTGCACAGGAACAGCTACAGGAACGGTGCAGCAAACAGTGCAAGCAGCAGGCCCAAGGGGGCACGGTGCGCTGCTAGACTCAGATAGCACAGATATTCCCTCCAAATCTGTGACCAAATTTGAGGTGGAACTAAAAATCTACATAACCAAACAAATCTATATTCCTACATGGGCTCAAGCCCTAAGCTCCCTCAAAGCTCACAGCCGATCTTTTACAGTGCCTAAAAAAAGAGCCTTGGCTGCCCTAAAAGCAATAATAAAAACAATAAAAAATAAAAAAACAAATAAAGGATCGTCAGCACCTGAGCAAATACAGATAAAGGATATGGCTGGAATAAATGGAATAGTTGCCCAAAACTCATCGCTGCTTAACCTAGAAAGAGGGGGGAAAGGAGTGGAGGGAGAGGAGGGAGCAATCCGAAACATGCAAGAGATACAGACGCAGGTGCAGAATCTTGAAGTCCTAGACAGAGACTTAGAAAGCACAGAAAGTCCAGAAAACCTGGGGAACAGAGAAGATGTAAAAGCCACACAGAGTATAAAAAGCCACACCCTGCAGGAAAACAAGGACATGCAAAGATGACCTGAAACCAGAGGATCTAAAGCCAAGGAAAATAATGCGGATAGAGCTACATCTGATGAGACTGATAAAAATAAAATTAAAAATAAAAGCAAAAATACTGAAAAGGACAAGGACAAGGATAGAGAAAAAGCTAAACAAAAACAGAAAGAGAAAGAGAACGACAGAGAGAAAGACAAAGAGAAGGGAAGCGATACAGCGGACAAAACTAACCTGGGATTAATGGCTAAAAAGGCTCAGAGGCTGCAGACAATAAAAAACGTGAAAGCTGCTGCTAAAAATACTGAACCCCCAACCTTCTCTCAGCCTCGGAAATCTAACATCTTCATCCCGGTAGCCAAGGAAGGAACAAGCGAGCCTACTGATATAATTAAACAAAAAAACAACCAAGCAGACAGCGCGAAAGGTACCAGAGGGGTTGACCCAAACACGCTTGTGGAGCGAATCAGTGTGGATGGGGAAAATATAGCTCAAAAACAAATCTCCACTTCATCACGCATGCAAACACTCCCCCCTGAGCTTGGTAATACTGCGCTTTCTGAATTGGACTCGGATTCAGACATATATGAAACAGGGATGTCCACGTCAAGTAAAACAAGTGAAACAAGCGAAACAAATGATGAACAAATATTAGAAGCAACAGTCTCCGAGATTCCAGACTCTAACGAATCCAGGAAACTTAATGAAACATGCCAAAGCTCGAACTCAAGGAAAAAAACGGGGAAAAAAGAGGGCGAGAGACAAAAGGAGAAGAGCTAACTTAATCAATGAAGAGACCACAGATCCTGGCAGCAACAATGAATATACCATAACAAGATCTAAACCTGTATGAAAAAGCCCGACCCCAAAGCCTCTAGGAGAAGCAGAGCATGTTCAAGTCCACACTTTAGCTGAGCCAGAAGGAAAAAGTCAGAAACAATCCGGAAAAGGACATAGCTCAGGAACAAATACAGAGCCTTTGTTGAGCGAAGTGCTGAGCTCCATAAAAAACTTCCATAAGGACATTAAAAAGGAAACCCAAAGGAATCATGTTGCTATTGAGAAGCTACAAGGGGCAATCAAAAAAGTTGGCAACATCTGTACCGAGACCTCGGATAGAATGGCCTCAGTGGAAGCACGTGCAGAAAATTTGGAAATGGACTTAATCAAGCTGCAAAAACAGGAGAATGAGCACGATGGAATCATAAAAGACCTCATGATGAAAGTGGAAGACCACGAAAACAGGTCAAGAAGAAACAATCTGAGGTTCCTTGGAATACCTGAAGGCTTTGAAGAGAGCGACCCAAGGGGCTCTATGATTAATCAGCTGAAATCAGCCTTCCCGGAACTTAGTACCTGGGACATGGACAAAGAAATTCAGCGTGCCCATCGATTCCCTCTGACGCTACCAAAACACTCACAAAAATCACGTCAATATCCCCGGGCAATGTTGGTCTACTTTGGGAATTTCCTTTTAAGAGAAGCCCTCTATGATATGGCAAGGCCAACAAAGCAGAGGAAACATAAAGATTTTATGTTTTTCACCAGACCAGACTTCGCCCACGCAACTGTTGAGAGAAGGTGGAGAATGAGACAACTAATCGCACCTTTTGAAAAAATCGGACCAAAAGTCTACTTGCAAAACCCAGCACGGCTAAAAATAATATACAAGGGATCAACAAGAAGCTTCTCAAGCGAAATTCAAGCTGAAGCTTACCTAAAAGAAATCTCAGCAACCGAGAAAGGGAATCCAGGAATATAAATGTAAATCAGCAACTTGTCTATGAACACAAAAGCATGGGGACCAATCAAAAGGGGTTTTGGAGGGGGGGCGGGAGTAAGGAATAAAAGTATCAAAAATTTGGTGTATTTAAATAATGGTCTGGGGCAAATATCTGATGGCATTATTTGACCCCACCCACCCGATACGACCAAAGTATAAAGGACCTGCCCGCGGGACGCACTGAGGCGCACTCTGACCACACTGACGCCCATACCTGGTTACTCGGGGACCCAGCAAGCCTCATGGGATGGTAAGGGAGGAAGGGAGGGGGACAGAGGGAGGGGAACAGGTAGGGGGGGAGAGGAGCGAGAAGTGGGACGGGTCAGGGGGGATAAGAGAGGGCCGGGGAGGGAAGAATGGGGGAAAAAATTTCATCACATCAGGACATAGAAGAAAATAAAGACGCCAGGCTAACAAAAATTAACTGGGGGAGCGTGAAAAAAAAACAGAAATCACTATGCGGATAGCTTCACTGAATGTTTGCGGACTAAATGATGGCAGGAAACGAAGATCTATGAGGGAATATTTAAGAACATTGCATGCTGAGCTGATTTGCCTACAAGAAACACATATAGAGGCCTCTCAAAAGGGACTCTTAGAACAGCTGGGATACCAATTAGTATCATATACGACGCAAGGAAGAAGAACAAGAGGGGTAGCGATCTTAGCAAAGCATGGATGAGTGGTTGTAAATAGACAAAAATCAGACCGCTATGGTAGATGGGTATTGGTGGAGTGCCAGATACAGAGCTACAATTTCACATTATGCTCATTGTATGCTCCTACTGTAGACGACCCCGAAGTTATGGTCTCTGTTAACGTAGAAATAGCCAATTGGCCCCTGCCATTATTAGTTTGTGGAGACTTAAATGTTAATGGACTGAATGGCTTGTGGAAGAACGACCCAGGGAAATTCTCCGGTCGGAAGAAGAGAAGCCACAGAGCACTGATTCAACTGATGTGTGATAATGGTCTAGTAGATTTATGGGAGCTGCAAAATAACTTAGGGAGCTGTAGTACATATTATTCTGCCCCTCATAAGGTCTTAGCAAGGCTAGACTATTTTTTGGTATCACCTGCTGTAGCATCCACAGCAAAGATTAGCATACTACCCCGGGTAATGTCTGACCATATCCCGCTTATTTAAGTATAACAACCGCTGCCCAGCAAAAGAAGGCGACAAATTGGACATTTGAGAGAGCCTTGTTACAGGACTCAGAGTATACCGCTCTAATGAAAAAAATGGATAAGAATTTTTTTGTACTAAACAAAGGCTCTGCTCCACCTGCAGTAGTATGGGATACCCTGAAAGCAGGTATAAGGGGGGAGACAATCAGGTATTCAATTAGGCGGAATAAGACAGAGAGGGAGGAAGTAGAAACGGGAATAAGGGTAGTTGCAAGACTAGAACTTGAACTTAGTAGAGCAATCAGGGCGAATCAGGACATTGTTAGTATAACATCTGAGCTTGCTATGGCTAAGGCAGCGGTTGGGGAGCTATTCACGACTAAAGCAGCAGGGAAGTATTTGGCATGGAGAAAGGATCAATATGAGTACAGTGAGCAGATAGGCCGCATGCTAGCTGTTCGAACAAGGCAGGCTGCTACTAAAGGGGATATTTCTGAGATTAGGTCTGAGAACGGAAGTGTCGCAACAACACCCGAGAGTATATGTGCTAGCTTTCGGGACTACTATCAGAAGCTATATGAAGAGGACAATACTGCACCTATCGAGGATATAGAGGGTTATCTTGGGAGTGTCAGACCAGAGAAACTAACGATAGAGGACAGGGGGGCATTGGAGATGGCATTTAATAAAACAGAAATACAGAGGGCAGTCTATGACCTACCATCTGGTAAAGCAGTAGGCCCAGACTCTATACCCTTGGAGTTCTACAAAACATTTTTAGCCGAGATAGGAGAAGAACTATATGAGTTGGCTGTAAATATACAAGAGGGTGCGATACCTCCGGAGTCATGGGGAGAGGCAACCATGATAGTCTTTCTGAAAAAAGACAAGCCCGCAACCAATCCTGGATCTTATAGGCCGATAAGCCTAATGAACAGCAACATGAAAATCTACTCAAAGATGCTGACAAATAGGCTACGAGCAGTAATCGGCAAGATCATCTCTCCATGGCAGCACGGGTTTATCCCTGGGAGAGGAACAGCGGAACATGTCAGAAGAGTGCTTACGTTATTTGATGGCACGGCATCCTCACAAGACCCTATGGCGTTGATCCTCTTAGATGCTGAGAAGGCATTTGATAGGGTCTCGTGGGGATTTCTCTGGGCTGCGCTGGAGAAGATGAACTTGGGGGAGTGCTTTGTGGGAGCTCTGAAAGCCTTATACCACAACCCAAGAATAAGAGTTAGAACCATGGGGGAGCTGAATAGATATTGGATGAGGAACTAGGCAAGGGTGTCCCTGCTCTCCACTACTCTTCGCTCTATATATAGATACATTCATTAGGAGGATAGAGCAGAACCGAAGCATTCTGCCCATAACACTGAATAGGCATGAAACTAAAATACTAGGATATGGGGATGACTTGGCTATAACATCAAGCGAACCAAGGTCAGCCCTAAGTGAAATAGAACAGGAAGCGGCTGCATTTGGAAGACTGTCTGGGTACAAATTAAATGTAAACAAAACCCAAGTAGTAATAAATCAGGAAATATCTCCAGTCGATCCAAGAATGGTAGAGACAGCAGTATATCTGGGGGTTCGCATAACCTCAGACCTCTCTAAAGTGGTAGCTAAGAACTTAAGCCCCATTTTAGATAAGGCCAAAACTGATTTTAACAAACTGAATAACCTACACCTAACAACAATTGGGCATTGCAATGTTATTAAAATGGTGTTTATGCCAAAGGTGCTTTAGTTATTTAGGACTATACCGTTGATCTTTAATAATAGCTGGTTCAGGGAGCTAGAAAAGGTGACAAATAGATTTATCTGGGCCAAGGGTAAAACACGCCGCAGCCAAAAATTTCTGTCACTCCCAAGAGAAAGAGGTGGGCTGGCGCTACCAGACTTTAAGGCATATTACTGGGCAACGGTCCTACAATACATCAGAGGTATGCTGGGGGGCAGCGTTTTAGACAGATGGAGAGGTAGAGATGGTGTCCCAGACGCATATGAATTAGTAGTGAAAAACTCTAATCAATGGTTACTCACATATGAGGAGAGGAGCTATCACAAAAAAGTAAGGTTTAAGACCTTGGTGGCCGCAAGATCAGTTTGGTCTGGGATAAGGAGAAAATTAAAACTAGGGAGAATGAATTATTATACCCCTCTGTATGGAAACCCATCACTGCCGGGGGTATTTCACGACCCAATTATGAAGGGCTGGGATGTATTAGGGGTTAAAACTATCGGGGACTTTATAGGGGCAACCGGTCTGATCTCTTTTGAGCAGGCACAACACTTATATAACCTAGGGCGTAGGGACTTCTTTAAGTACCTACAAGTAAGGTCAGTTTTGATAAAGAAACAGGGAGGAGACATGAATTTTCAAAGAATCGAACTGCTGGAATGTGTAAGGGATGAAGGGGGAACCTCCATCTCGCAATTATTCAAAGAAATTTGTAAATATAAAAAGGATGATTGTGAAAGAATGTATGAGAAGTGGAGAGACAAATTAGGTCTAACAGGAAATGAGGCAGAGAAGTCATTAAAACTATCAAATTCGGTCTTAAGTGTGGCAAATTTACAATCTCAACACTACAAGACTATGTTCGAACTCTACTATACTACTCATAAAATAGCGCAATGGGGGGGAAATAGCGGGGGAATCTGTCCGAGATGCCAATCCACGCAAGCAGATACAATACACATGTTTGCATCATGCCCCTCTTTGGATATATATAAAAAATCTTTGGAACAATTTTTTGCCGACTCTCTGGGGATACATTTAACTTTGACAGATGAAGTTATGATTTTGGGTGTAGTGAGGGCGGGTGTAGATGTTCTTCACCACGAGTTTCTGTATTTAGCTATGACCCTTAGCAGATTATGCATAGCCACACTTTGGAAGGATCCCAACCCCCCAACATTACAGCAATGGATCTCACGTGTACTGGCGATATATGTCTTAGAAATGGCCCTATATGAAAAAAGAGGGAATGAAAAAAAGAGGCCAGTCGGAGGATATGGTCCCCAATAATTGAATGGAAAAGAAGACTGGGAGAGACTTAAGACGAATTAAGGGGAAAGTTAGACGCAATTAAGATTATAAGATATTTCTTAATGATGGCTTTCTATTAACTCCAAGACAATTTTTTCCCATTTGTTAGCCTATTTTACCCAGTCTAAAGCCATTTGTGTGTTTTTGGAATAAAAAAAAAAGGGGGGGGAAGGAAAAGGGAAGGGAAAAGAAAAAAAAAAACCAATAAACTTTATTTGTTTTAAACCTGATGATAATGTTTTCTGAATTGTAAGATGGAGTTTTTTTTGTTTTCTTTGTTTTTCTTTTTTTTTCCCGTTGCTCTGTCAATGTATTATGAATCTGTAAATCTGATGTTGATGAAAAAAAAAAAAAAAAAAAAAGAAAAGAAAATATCAGTTTTAGGTGTGAATTAAATTTGGGGACTGGAGTGATAATATAACACTTGCTGCTTCTTACTCCCATCATCATTTCAGATTAACATCAGTACAGCTTCCTCTTGCCCTACGCTAAAAACTACAATCCGGCAGAGCAAAGATAAAATCCTAACACACTCCTGTTAGTCAGTCAGTTTAAGATATGATGCCATAGGTAGGAGAGAACAAAACTCTGTATCTAATCAGGCTATTGGCATTATACAATATATGACCATGCACAGGCGTCAGTGATGTCCTACAGCTTTGTGCACTTTGCCATCTCCAGAAGTTAGAGTGTCTGTATTACATGGGATTCTGAAATAACTATATTGAAAACCCATCTTTAATTTCTTTATACCCGGTGACCTGTGACACAACCAGTTGCCTATTATAAAGAAAAACATAGCCACTCAACTGTAATAACGTACTACAGTTGAGTTCTGATGTCACAAAGCCTGCGGCTAGAGCCAGCAGCCGAGGGGAAAGGCAGTCACAGATCATAAATAAAACAGCTGTTTAAAGAATGCAATACAACACTGCCTTTCTTTCTTCTACTCTGTTTTTATAGCTGTGAAGAAGAAGGAGATGTTTATAACATTATTATTTTTTACACTCTTTATGTAGTTGTAGAAAAGTTAGTATCTTTGTACACGTTTCCACTCGTTCCAGCACCTTTTAAAAAAAAAACGTAACTGACATATACAAAATCAATGCTAATATCTTTTTTGTTGCAAATATCTAACAACTCTTTTGATGTGTTTATTTTTGCACTAGAAATTTTACTTTTATTTTGTTTATTTGCAGACATGCTCTCTCTTTCAAATAAAAGAGATAGCCACCAAGGATGTATGTGATTTGTGGGAAAGGTGATGATGTGACCATATAATTTAAGGAATGTAGTACCGCCTGCCGAATATGATAAGGATATTCCAAGTCACCTCAGTGTTACCTAAGCTTATAAAGGAACTCAGCCTTTGGCCCCATTCCATTACATGGTCATAGAACTCCCTGCTGACTTGCAGTATCCTTTTTATGCATCTCAGGGGTACTTTATCCCATGTGCATTCTGCTTTTTTAGCACCCAGAAGCAGAAAGAACCCCAAGTTCATTTTCACGATGACACAGAGGAAGTGAGGGTCTGATACCACCACCTCACACTTCCTCCTTCGGGTGCGACCACAAGGGTTGCCGACAGCGTTCGGGAGCTCAAGCGTCTTGCTGCTTTCTCACTTGTGTCCCCACCGTGGTCGCAGCACTGCAGATGGCAGGTTCAGTGATCTATGCTGACTTGCAACTACCCGATGGATCATGTCCCATCACTTCTCAGCGGCAAGCAGTCAAGGAGTCTGGTAAGTGCCCCCTTTTCTTCTATGCTGCATGGATTGCAGGAGAATTGTCTTCCTCTCAAACAGAACTGAAATGACAACTAAATGCAGCCCTGGAAATGTTTTAACAGCTGCCACAACCTGAAACAAATTAGCATGTATGACCCTCTCCAGGTTGGTACAAGGGTTTTTCCACCAAGATGATCTTTTTTAAATGAGACTAAACAATTCATTTTTCTGCAGTTTTCCTAGGATATTAGCTAAGACTGATGGGTTTTACAGGCCTTTCAAAGAATGTTACTATACCTCTTGGTTTAGCACTTTCTTAAACTACATAAATTATCGATAGCAGCCAATTAATTGTGTGCATATGAGGCAATTGTGTGCCATTCTTCTTTTGTGCTTTCAGAGCTAGTCAAGATCCCTTACATTTAAAACTGCAGGATTTGTTTGCCTGGAGTTGGCCTGTTTCTTATTACTTCCACAACTGGCACATCTGACTACCAAGGCACAGGTAGGCAAAAAATGTGCCTATTGTCAGATGAGCCAGTGCATTATTTCTATGACGAAGCGGCGGCGTAAACCATGCATCACGTTGCAACTTATTTACAATGTGACGTGTCTAGGGAGATGTGTCACGTTGTAAAGCCCTATGCCACATTAAACCTGCGTCATGTTTAATGTATGCAGGGTGGGCGTTCCGTTGGAAAAAACCTTGTAAAAGTAACGCAGTGAAATCTACAAGATTTTCCTAAGTCACATTTCAGAGGCCGCTGCGACAAATCCTTATGCCTGCTTGAAGCATGTGTAAGGAGTGGCGCAGCATGTTAGGTTGGGCAGCCCCTGTGCCTTGCTGGAGTTGCATCACGCATGCGACAAGACTCCAGCAATGCGCCTCCCTTAAGCCATCAGATGCGACATCTATCCCTGCCCCACAGTGCCCCGCATTGTAAATGTTACACATCCGTGGTGGCGCATGGGTAGAATTGTGTGTTGCATCTTTACTGGCGCATCCCTGCTGATATGCAGGGATGCACCATTCCTTGTAAACCTGCCCACCTATTTCCACAGGCATGGCCTTTTCTATTATTTTTGTAAATTTACATGAATGCACAAATAAATCAGTCATCTAACCACTAGACCACAACTCTGCCCGTACAACCTGTGGCTCGGCCAATGTATGCTACAACTACAAACAACAGGTTTAAGACAGACTTTGGAGAAGAGCTTGATCGTAGGATCTCTCTAATTTTTATTTCAAAATGCCATTCACCAAGGATGAATGTTCCACATTGCAATGGACATATAGAGGGTATTCTTCTATGAAATAACCCTTCATACCCCATCTAAGCAGAAAACACTCCAACGCCGGGACTTCATCTGCTAAAGATATATCCTCCTCTCTAGGGACTTTGTGAGCATATGTTTAAAGAGTTCACGCAAAGCAGTGCAGCAAGTGAAGATGCTGTGCATGTTGTGTGAATGGGAAAGAACAGAATTGCACAATATTTTCAACACAATTGCACAGTTCTGCTCTCTCCATGCTCTCACACACTTGTGGCTGCCTTGAGCCAATGCAATCACCCTTGCACCATCATTAAAGAGTGTGGGTGTTAAGGTTAGGATAGTTTTTGTGCCAGAAGGTGTCCCTTTCCGGCACAAAAACTATCCTTTGAGGTGTTTGCCTCTTAGTATGTGTGCAGCAAAATACAGCAGACACGCAAAGAGGAAAGAATGAGGAGAAATACAGATATTTCTTCTCATTATACCAGCCTCGGGCAGATGCACCAACTTGGCACCGGCTCATGTGTACAAGTCTTTGTAGATATGGGTGTATGTCAAAATCCATAGGTGGGTGCACCAATAATAAAATGCCCCCAGACACAAAGTATCACAATGCGCTGCGTTGCCTTACTTTTTTACCAGAAAGTAACATAAATAACCATTTGCATTGCTTTGTAAATGTTAAAGAGAACTTTGTGTAGAGTTTGCGTCAAAAAAGTGATGCAAACCTGATGAAAAATCTTTGAAAACCTGGCCCATGTCTTTCAAACAGATGTCTGTTATGATGCAAACCATCGCACACAGAATCCATAGTCATGTATGTAACCCCAAATATAGACACTCTTGCCACAATACTCCAGCACACTGACTTACTCTTAGCATCACATTCCCCGGCAATTCCTACAATTGTTCTAGTGTGTTACAGTGGGAAATATGGCTGATAACCAGATCACCAGGCATTTGATAGCACTCAACCCCATTTCCTACTGGCACTGACATTGTCCTTCTGCAGAGGATACTTGTACTATAGATACTTCATTTGATACGGATGTCCCTGTTAAAGCAGAGATACTTTGAGTACACTCCAAGTTCAGATTAGGGGACCCTACATAACCATGCCACCATCTCAATATGTAGGAATATCCAATGCAGGCCTGTCATCCTATATAACTTCAGTCAAAGACCATGCCTGCTTACTCTATAGTAGTTCTGGGTGTCACTGAATTAGGATGTGCATTAGTGAGGAGAGAAAGGTAGACATAATGCAGGTGTGATGACCAGTGGAGAGGGATAGTGACTGAAGTGAAAGCTAGTCTTGTGTGACGGCTGATTACACCCCACATAAATAGGGATGTATGGGACGAATACTACATGAGCTGTGCCCTGTCAATGAATAATGGTACATACATAGTTCTGTCTTAGATGGCTGGTACTCTGCCTCTTATGTGCAGAAGGCAGTGTTGCTTTTGACTGTCACTTCTATTAGGTGGATTCCAATGCATGCTTCTGGGGACTGCCAAAAAAGGAGGAACTACAGTTCCAAACTACCCAGAATCATGCAGTCCCACTCAGATGTGGCCTCAAACGTCAAGCCCTTATCATGTCATTATTGTAAGTTCTACTTTGACTTTCAATTAAGCAAAGAACACGATTCAAAGTATTGTGTATCGGCCTTTGAGCTTTACATGTCAACTTCCTGCTGACGTGTCCAAAACTTTTCCTGTCATAGCTTTCAACCAGAAACCTCAGATAAACCTCCCACAGCTTACTAGCCACCTATGTAGGAAGATACAGATATAATAAAGATATGGAGGTAGGCCCTTACACGTCCAAGGCTCCGCCCTCTGGAATGCCTTTGAGGCTTATCTTATCTTAATAGAGGTTCATTTGGCCCTGGAGGGACACCTCTTCCGCTCACCATTTTTGTAGCTCAAGAAGGTTCATTCCCCAGGAAACCTACCTCCTTAGACCATCTGAATCTCCTCCTTCTTCACGTCAGTCTAACGGCTAGGTTCAGCTTGTTCCTACTCCGTGCTGTAGGGCCACACTACCCCAAGCCGTGCTCCACTATTAATAATTTTCCATTTACTCTCATTCATGAGACGCTTGCTGCAATTATCGATGTAACACTTTAAGGCAACAAAACATCAGGTGCGTTACATGTCTACATGCGCTAGGTTTGTCCCACCCAAGGGCTCTGTGGCAGCCAATAGAGGAATGCAACACTCAACACAAACTTGAAACAATGAAATGGTCAATAAATAGATACATTGTAACTTCTTGTGTAGATGTTCCGGGCAGCCACAGAGGGCCGCACACTGCTACAGGGCAGCAGCAGCTCTCCACTCTCTAGTGTAGAGGCAAGCACGGGCCGCGGACAGTCACTTACTGCAAACCTGAGATCAGCCAACAAAGCGGCTCCTTCCCTTCACCACAGAACCGATGTGAAGACCACACCAAAGGCCGAATGAAAAATTAGTACACTACTAGGACAGCGGCATGCAAAATGCCACCCTCCTCAGTCAAGTGTCCACCGATTACATAGTAAAGCCTACTCCTGATGGTCTGGTAGACCCAAGCAATTTTATGTTATCTAGTTATATCGTCATATTTGTTTTTGATTAAGGGACAGAGGGATTTACAAAAGAAGTATTAGCAATCTGCATTATCTCAGTGGAATTAAGTTGCCCACTTTTGCTACTCTGTTGTAAACACAATTTACAGCTCATTCCACAGGTCCCGATTATGAGTTGAGCGGAGCAGAATTCCTGTGTATTAATCCCCTTGGCTCATTCATGAGTGGACCTTTCATCCCGCTACTGAGTTTACTAGGCACAAGGACAACAGACCCGATTTTACCAGAAAACGTAGCTGGTAATTTCATTGGCTTTCGCATGGGCGGTAGCACTGAAACTACAGGTCGGATTTATGGAAGACCCTCCGCAGTGTGCTGACAGAATTGTGCCTGTAGATTTGACTCTCTTAGGGCTATCAGCAGCATTTGATACCATAGACCACCAAGACCTACTGCATAGCTTTGAAGGGTTCAGCATCAAAGGCCCAGCCTCAATGTGGTTCTGCAGTTTTTTTGTCTAATAGATCTTTTCAGACCACTATGAATTCACTTGCCTCTGTCACTAAATTGATGGCCTGTGGTGTGCCTCTTGTTCAGTTTTATCCCCTCTGCTTTATGTTTGGATATGGTTCTCTTGTCCAATGTAATTCAATCTTTCAGACTGATGCTATAAGTACGCGGATGATATTGAATTCATCTTTATTACAGATGGAACCCTGGCATGAGAGCAGAGGATCTTCATACTTGCTTATTAAGTGTTGAATTATGGATGTGCCAACCTAAATTAAAAGGAGGCAAGACAGAAATTGTGAGCCTGTTTGGAGATTCTCTATTTTGGAATCGTGCCTTCTGGCCACATGTCTTTAAGTGAGAAACCAACTTTTGGAATGTGCTAAAAACCTTGGAGTGAAATTTGACATGCGTCTTGTCTTGTCTGGTCAAATATATGAGGATTTATACACCTTTTTTTTTTCATTGATTGAAATCCAAAATGAATTAATCACAGCCGGATTAAACTATTGTAAATCTAGATCTCTCGGTCAAGATTTTAAAGAAATGTCAAATTGTACAGAATTATGCGGCAACAGTGGTGCTGAATTTGCGAAGGAAGCACTCCATACCGGCAGGACTCACCAGGTGACTCTGGTTTCCATTCAAAGAGAGAGCCATGTTCCAATCCCCCTCTTTGTTTCACAAAGTACTGTTTGATCCCCTCCTGATCCGTTTTCGTGGGGGTTCTCTTGTTATAAAGCTAACCACAGTCTGAGATCAGAAGAGGATTTACGGGTGACTACCCCTAGATTCCGTCGCGCCACCTAGGGTGGTAGGGCCTTCTAGGTGGCAGAGGTAAAACTATGGACTAGCTCACCCACCTCCTTGTAGGCTGAGCCTTCTTTGTTGAAACTGCAAATGTGTCTCTTTCCTCCTTGTGTTTGTCTGCTGATGGAGTGACACATAGTCAGCAGGTTAGTCTCTCAGCACCAAGATATCCTTGGGTGAATACCGCACTAAAAGAATAAGTAAAAGGGAACGCAGTGTTAAAGGTAGCAGCTGTTACATGCATCTTCTGCTCAGAATTCTTCCTGGCACATTTTTGCTGCTGGAAAAAGCATGTAGAATTACAAGTCAGTTCTTCCTCAAATGTGCAGAAAGAGAAGTAACCATGCGGCAGGGGGCTGCGGTAACCAGGCCCAGACTGACTCTATTGGACACTGGGCGTTTTGCATATGGGTTGGCAGAGTGAGGGCTGGTTTCACTGATTAGTGGGGACTCCTTTCTTGTACCAGCGTTTAAAAATAAATAATGCACAACAACTGGTTTTAAAGTGAGCTTCGAAGCAATTTGTTTTTGCATTGGGTTGGTTCCTGTTTCCTGCGGGGAACCAGAAGTATCACTGATCTTTAAGGAGAAGGGGGGTGGGGAGCTGCTGGTGCTTGGCTCAGGGTGTCCAGTAGATGTGTGAGAAAGACCCGTCCTACCTTCCTAATGCAAGACAATCTATTTCTTTACAATGTGATGATTTTAGCAAGCAGTCCAGTTACCATATTCAATTATGCCACGACCTTGAATGACAATTGTTAGAAGTAACAGATTGCATTCATGAATCTAGAACATTTCTGTCCCCACCACCCCCCTTATGACGATGCTGTTAGTGAACCAAGTGGAAAGCCGTCTTTTGTCCCAATACGTGGCAGTGGGGTTACCATAGATGTAGTAACATCATGATCTTTTGCTCTCGTGCAGCACACACAGAACCGATGATTTGTAAAGTCCTCTTCTGATGATGAAGAAAAAGGAAGAATTGTACAATAAATATTAATTGCTTAGGATCACACAATGTGGTCAAGTAGAAGCCGGGAATTGTGCAAGTTGTATGTGCAATTCAAACACTTCATGCTATTTCATTATTTATTGTCAACGATTCTTTAATTATTTCATCCTTACACTTCCCATCATCCAACTATTAATTGATTGAGCAACGCAGCCCTGCCTCCAATCTCCATTCATCTATTCAAGGATTGGACAAGTTTTAATAATGGAAAAAAGTGTTGTAATATGCACCATATATATATATATATATATATATATATATATATATATATATATATATATATATATATATATATATAATTATTATTATTATTTTTTTTTTTGACGAAGCCTGTGAGCGAAACGCGTCTGTCGTGGGTGAAGGGGGTTTGGAAATAAAATTAACTTTGGATTACAACATCGGAGTGCTTGCCGTTTTTCTGGACGCAACAGTTTGGGAAGTGTGTGGCTATATATATATATATATATATATATATATATATATATATATATATATATATATAAAAATGTACAAACTTCCTAGGAGGCACCCACCATTCCTGCCCACCAGAGATCAGGCTCGCTTCTTGCTCTCGCTCACGGATACAGGATAGGGGCTGGTCTGACAAAATGTGCTTTTGATTTCCAGTCCAGCCCTGCCGGTAATGGTATTATAGACCAGTGCTCGATATGAAGCAGTGGAGCCCACCAGCAATCAAATTTGGGAACCAGCAGTTATTTTTCCTCATGAGACATTCACCCACAGCAAGAGATAGAAACATATAAAAATGGGGTAAGAAGAGAGAGAAAGATGGAAAAACAGTGTCAAAGGAAAACCTAAACTAGTGAAATAAAGGTAAATAGAGTGTCAGTTGGTGGATGAAAGAGGCATGAGCTGAAATGAAGACTAGGCAGACTTGGGGTTAGATTTACAAACATTTTGTGCTGGTTTTGCATCAAAAGTGACTTACGGCAGCACACAATAGGGCATATTTATGAGATTTGTGGCCCGGGGCAGAGCAGCAAGTTATCTTGCAGCGCTGACTTGCACAAAGGTGCAAGGGTGCCTGTGTTGTAGCAAACTGAATCCTGAGTGGTGTTTGCCTCGTTCTATATGTGCTGCAGAATACCCCGAATCAAGGAGGCCTTCCATGGATGGTACATGGGCATTCAAAGGCAAGCAACCATGGATTTTGATGCAAAACCCTACTAACACTAGTAGACAGAGTTTTGAACTCACTCGAAAGCAAGCGTTTGAAGGAGAAATCTTTTCATTTCTACTTGTCTTTGCTACTTTGCGTGTGCTGCACTGTACAGCTCACATACAAAGTAGGAACATTTATAGAATGTATCTAGACATACAGCCAGATTCATGAAGCCAAATTGCGATCGCAATAGCTGCGAAAAAGCTATTGCGATCGCAACTTAATGAAAAAGTATTCAAAAACAAATATTGCGAGTTCGCTAACATAGATTTGCGATATCGCAATTGAATTAGCAGAAACCTGGTAGTAGCCCATTAGCGATTCTGTAAATGCGAGAAACCACGGATTCTGCGAATAAATCTGCGATATCGCAAATAAATCGCAATCGCTATTCAAGAAATATCGAAATTTGCGAATAACCCGAAAATCGCTTTTTGCAAGGCGCAATTTAAGGAGAACCCAAACCAGGTGGTAACCAGTAATGATTTTTTTTTTTTTAAAACCTTTTCCTAATCAGCAACAGGTGCTGGCCTGACCAAACACACTTAAGGAGATGCAGCTGCAGCATTAGGACACTCACAATGCCAGGACTCTACATGGTGGTGAGGCGGCGAAGGCTACAGCGAGCAGCACGGAACAGACGTAGGATCCAGGAGAGGATATTCCGCCAGCGGGTCACCCTGCTGGGCCAAACAGAGAGCAAATATACGCTAAGTACCGCCTGAATGGGCCAATGATCATCAAGCTTATCCAGGACCTGGACCCCCTGTTGCAGCACTCAACAAGGCAGACCAATGCCGTGCCCACACATGTCCGGGTATTTTGCAGCCTGCACCTTCTGGCCTCCGGAAGCTTCCAGGGGATAGTTGCCGTTGCTGGGGGGATATCCCAGCCCACCATGTCCCGCTGCCTAAGGAGTTTCCTAGATGCAATGCTGACCCAGCTACACCACCACATCTCATTCCCCTCCACCCAACAGGACTTGGATGAGACCAAGCATCAATTTTACAATGTAGCACAATTTCCACATGTGATAGGATGCATTGACTGTACACACATCCACATCTGCCCACCAGCACAAACGGAATACATGTACCGCAACCGCAAGTCCTACCACTCCCTCAAGATCCAGATGGTGTGCAATGCTAAGACATACATCACGGACATAGTGGCACAGTACCCGGGGAGCACACATGACTCCTTCATATTCCGGCACAGCTGCCTCCACACACGATTGTCCAGGGGAGACTTTGGTGAAGGACACCTACTCGGTAAGTACACTTGCCCCACGATGTTACACTGTGATGATGTAGATGTGCAGCACAGGCACTCACCCTCTGCTCCTCTCATTCAGGTGACAGTGGCTACGCTCTCCGTGAGTACCTCCTCACCCCATACCTCAACCCTGCAACACCACAGCAACAGCGTTACAATGTAGCACACATACGCACAAGGAATTGCATTGAGAGAACATTTGGGCTTCTGAAGAGCAGATTCCGCATACTGCACAAGACTGGTGTGGCCATGAAATACGATCCTGATGTCTGCTGCCGCATTGTGGCTGTGTGTGCAATACTACACAACATTGCTACCAAGCGCCGGATACCTGTAGAGATATCTGGCAGTGAGTCGGAAGGGGACCACCGGCCACCTGCACATGCGCGTCATGCACGCGGGGAAAATCCTGCTGAAGGACACAGACGGCGCAACCACATCAGAATGAACTGTTTCTAGTGCACCCACTCCCCTCACCCAACACTTCACTCATGCATGACAATGGAAATAATGACATGAGTCCGATGTTCAATCCTTGAATAAATATTATTGTTGGTTGCACAATAATAAGGTATAATTTGTATCTGTTACATATGAGGAGTATTGCGCTATACTGCTCAATATTTCAAACTGGACATGCTTATGTCAGCAGCATGTCCCTGCCCATGTACTGAAATGTCATTGGCGCCTCCGGCGCGCTGCTCCCAGTCGCCTCTCAGGCTCCTCCTCCGGCGGGGCACGTGATCCCGCACTGGGCCTGCTGCTGCGGCGTAGGACACCGACCTGTGTCGCAGACAGGCTGCTGATACTCGATGTCCCCTCGCTTGTGTCATCCCCTCCAGCATTGGCTTGGCCAGTTGGTTGTAGAGCCTGGACAGCAGTGGTCACCTGCTCGAGTGCACGTGCCACGTCCTCACAGCATTGTACCATCTGCAGCTGCATTGCCAGAGACCTACGGGACAGCTGGGAGGTGGCATTTCCTATCACGTAATTTGAACGCGTGTACGCCGAGAGGCGTGTGAGTAGCTGGCGGTGGCTGTGGTGGGTGAGGTTGCGCTGGTTGATCATGGCCGCAGTGTTTGCCTCCATGGCAGTGGACATCCGGTCAATGCGATCAGACAGATTGGCAACATTCCTGCCTGTGTTGTGCAGCTGCAGGTGTATAGCACCTAGGTGTCGTGCCTGCAATTGGTGCACGCGCAGCATGCGGTGCTCAATAGAGAGCCCTGGCACACGCACAGCCATCCCCCTCCTGCCGGTGCGTGGTGTACTCTGCCACCGCTCCCTGACATGCCTGCTGTGCTGGCTGGGCACAGTGGGTGTGCGCTGTGTCACAGGTCTAGCAGCACCTGATGTTGATGGTGCCACTGGAATGGGTCTTGCAGCTGGCAATGGTGGTGTGCCTGATGTAGCTGGCGTTGCAGGTGATGGTATGCATGGTGGCACTGGTGCTTGGCCAGATGGAGCTGGTTGTGTGGATGTTCCCTCTTCCTCACCCTCAGGCTCCTCTGGTGCGTCATCTATCTGCAGCCTCTCGCTGTCACTGCTGGTGTTATCTGCGCCACCTGTTACGGAAAGTAGACGTAGATTAATTACATGTATCTTTGACATGTGCAGTTGCTACATGCATACTGGCTACCATTCCCAGACTGGCTGTTGCATTGCGTACATTGCGACATGTCTGGCTGCATGGGAGTTTTTGTACATTGTGGTCAGACGACATGTCCCACAATGCAATAGGGATGTTCTGATGTGCATGGGCTGCATGACTGGGGTTGATTATGGGAGACTATAGGGTCATGGCCATTGTTAGGGGACAGGGTCGCAGTCGCATGGCACTTACCTTGGCTGTCTTGGGTTGGTCGGGATGAGTCCAGACGGATAACCCCAACACATGCCTCAGGCTGCAGTGTGTCCTCCACACGATCCTCCAAGGGGGTGTTGAGAGGGACTGTAGGCTCTCCCCCTCCAGTTGCAAGGCACTCACCCAGCCTCTCAGCCACCCTCTCCTTGGTACGACCTCGGAGGTCGTACCACCTCTTTTTGAGGTCGTCTATGGACCTCTGTGTGACTCCTACTGCATTCACTCTGGCGGTGATGCGCAGCCACAGTCGCCTTTTGTTGGCCTCAGGCACCCTCCTGGAGTCCTTGCCGAAAATAAAGTTTATCGTGGTCTTTGCAGACTCCATCGATTAGATGCTCCAGCTCCTGCTCTGAGAACTTGATCTTGCGCTTTCGCCCGGTGTCACTGGACCCTGCTGCTGCTTCCTGTGCCATAGCTGCAGTCTGCAGTATCCAAAATTCCAAGACTGGAGGTGGTTTGAGAGGAGCTCTGAGTGGTGCTGCTTCAATGTCTGCCTCAGTGTTCTCAATGGGGGAGGGAACTGCCTGCTTCCTGGTTGTGATGTCATCACTGTGCTCGAAATGCGACTTCCCGTTTTTGCGATCTCGCTATTAGCGAGATCGCAATTTGGGATCTCGCTAACTGCGAGATCACAATTCCAACACGAAAATGGACGGATTTAGCGATTTTACTGCCATTTCGGACAATCGCTATCGGCTTTTGCGGCCGGATGCGATTCGCTATATTTTCTCTCAGTTTTTCATGAATCCCATTCTGCGAATTCTAAATTGCGATTCGGTATTAATCGCAATTTAGAATTCGCAGATTTCGGATTTCATGAATCTGGCAGATAGTATTTTGTGCTGGAAGGGAACCCTTCCAGTACAAAACCTATGCTAGACTCACTCAGATACCCTTGCACTAAGCTGCAAAGGTGTGTTCTTGACGGTCAGCAGCTAAATTCTGCCCCGGTGCTGGGGAGAGGGAAGGAAAATGCCATATTTCTGTAGATATGGGACTCTCCTGCTCTCTCTGCAACAGCATATTTGACTACTGCGCAGCGTTGCATGACACTTTTGTAAATCTGGTCCTTAGTATTTGACACCTCTGACATTCAGTAGCACCAGCAGCAGACTTCAAGCAAACTTTGAGCACCTGGAGCCCTTTTATGTACAGGGCACACTCAACATAGCCACCTTCTTGTATACCTGAAAACAGACCACAGTTCTTTCTCTCCTAAAGAAACCCTCAGCAAAACCTTAAATCACTAGCCAACTATGGGGTCCATCACTCTGCAACCTTCCAAGTTATGGAGAAGATCATAAGCAAACATCTAGTCTCACATATCAACGACAACAACCTCCTTGACCCCACTATTACGGCTTCAGACCCAGCCACAGTACTGAAGCCACCATCAATGCAACCATGGATGAAATCCAACTGATCATGGACAGAGGAGACACTGCTGTCCTCATCATTCTGGATCTGGCCACAGCCTTAAATATCATCTCCCTTCCCATTCTCATTTAATGCATACACAATACTGGAATTCAGGGACCAGAGTTTGGTTGGAGCTGCTCTTTTCTCACAGGACTCATCCAGTTGGTCAGTCTGACTCCCTTCACCTCAGCTGCAGCCAAATTAATCTGATGAGTAACACAAGGATTCTCACTCAGTTTCACACTGTCCAATCTCTATATGGCCATTTTTGCCAGCATCACTCACACCCACAGAATCAGTGTTATATGCTACGCCATTAACATGCACATCATCCTCTCAGATAAAACATTGAACACCAGAACCAACTTCTCTGCCTGCATGTCTATAGTCACCAACTGCCTTGAGTTTAATAAAGATATTGGCCGGGAGGCAAGATGGCGGCCATGGCGTCGGTTGTGTGAGCAGCTCTACACTCCAGCTCCGCGCTCCTGAGAGAAGGCATGTTGGATACGGACTAAAACTGCTGCCTAATATCGGATTTGCTTTCTGAATTCGCCTACTATCATCCTGGCTTGACCCGATGACAACCGGAGGGGAGAAAAAGCTACAACGTGCAGAGAGAGAAAAGTGAATCGTAACCTGTGCAGCAGCGGTATACCGGACTCTGCAGACCCGGAGCAGACTCGAGTTTAGGACCCGGGATCCAGGACCTGGCTGTGGGCGTGGAAGCCCTCGAAGGTTTTGTTTAGTTCGGACGCCGTCTTTTCAGCGGCGTTAATCCGAGTTTACTTACGGATGTTGCTTGACATTTTCCGACCCCGAAAGCATTTCCCGTTGTGGCGTCTTTCCTGGTTTTTCACAGGATTTCAGTGCTCCGTTGTGCGTGTGAGCGGCGGGTCTCAGAGGAGGAAGAAGATGCCTCCGAAAGTCCAGACGTAGGCTCAGACCCGGAGTATCAAGACGAAGCAGCCAACTGAGGGAAAGCTGGCCCTGGGTAAGGATACCGTAAGTGAATCTCTTCTTCCATCAGATATCAAGACTATTGATAGAGAAGTGAACGTTATGGGTGCTGACTTGCTCGAAAAAGCTCCTCTGCCTCAACGTACTTCTAAACAAGGCACTTTTCCACTCCACGTTTTTTTTGAAAAAAAAACAATAAAACATAAGGATACTGTATCCTTAAACTCTATTACATCTATGGCAGTCATATCCGAGCCTGTAACTGATGCTATTGTTGCTGTAGCAGAGGGGACAATAGACATAACAGAAGCTATTATGGATTCAGATTCACAGGCTCTTGGCCCGCAAGGGAGTATGGAAGATAGAGTCCAAACTGTTCTACCGCAGTGTACAGGGACCGCTTAGACTCTTTTGAGTATTGACTCTAACATTCAAGAGGGCGCTGAAAACTTCTACTCCATGTCTGATCACACTTCTGACGATAGTCTAAACCGAAGTAAGGACTGGGGGGACTATACTGCAGAGAGTAGCTCCCTAGGAGAAGACGAAGAGGATGGGGGCCCAAGAGCTATCTCAGTTTCACCTAATGTAAGTGTTGCTACAGTAAAGAGGCGTAAAAAGAGGGGGTCTAATAACCGTACCCTTACCAAACCTATGGTAGAAGGCCACGAGAATATTGCGCCAGACTATCTAATCAGGCCCGATATTCCTTTAGAAAACAATCTAGTGGCGGAAACTGGGACTGCAATTCCAGAGACTTCTGCTAATTCTGAAGGTGGAAATAATTTTGTTGAAACCCCTACTGAAATCACGTTAACTACCATATATAACACAATGATGGCGCACCGGGCAAAAAGTCAATCTGAAAATCTCCGCACTCAAGCCACCTTTACCAAAATGAAAAATGCTATTCTTCGAGCAATTAAAATTTCAGCTGAAACTACCGACAGAGTAACTGAAGCTGAGGCACGCATTTTGGCTTTGGAGGAAGAGTCTATGTCCCAGAAACAAGAACTTGAGAATGTTAAAGCCCATAGGGACGACCTTTCCTACAAATTAACGGGCCTAGAAAATCAGGCCCGCAGAAATTACTTAAGATTTCGTGGAATACCTGAAAAGAAGGAAGGGACGGATATTAGACAATTTGGTATTGGAATGTTAAATGAGGCTTTTCCTGACTTAAAATCATGGGACTGGGCAAAAGAAGTCCAAAGAGCGCATCGTTTCCCCTTCTCTGTTAAGAAACCTCGTCAGGGTGAGACAGATTATTCCCGGACAATCCTTGTTAGTTTTAAAAATTTCCTCGCTAGAGAGGAAATTTCTGCCTTAGCCAGACCCGAGAAAAGAGCAATTGCAAAGGGATGTACAGTTTTTTGTGCGGCCGGGCTTTTGTCAGGCAACGGTGGCCCAGCGGTGGCATCTTAGACAACTAATACCTGATTTCCAGAAAAAAGGGGCCACCGTCTACCTCCAGAACCCAGCCAAACTACAAATTTTGTGGAAAGGACAAACAAAATTCTTATTATCAGAGATTAAGGCTAAGGAGTTTCTACATACATTATAAAATCTAGATTGTTATCAGGCAGGATACTATGTTTTCATTTATCTTGTAATATCACTATACCAGACCTAACTCTTAAGTTACTAGGGTTTTATTTGAGTCAAATTTTTTGTCTGCTTCTCCTTTTCTCTTCTCTTGTGATGTGCTGAGCTGGAGGAACGCGGCACTCCATACTTTACAGGAACTGAGAGTTCCTGAGCCTCAGGTGTGGGGGAGGGGGGTGGGTGGCTGGTCTTGGACCAGGGGGTGGTGGTGGTGGTGGTGGTGGGTGTTGGGGTGTAATGCAGCAATAATAGCTAACCCGAGCATTATAAAACAAACTAGCTGGACTTTTAAATGCTATAAGAATAATAAGAACCAATTAAAAAGATTATTGTTCATTGTCTTTCCTAAAATTCTAAAATGGGGAGAAAAATTAAAATTTGTTCGTTAAATATCAATGGCCTAAATGATTTTTAAAAGCTAGGGATTCTGCGGCATCTTATTCAATCTCTGCAAGTTGATATTCTGTGCCTACAAGAGACACATATTCCATGGTCTAAGAGGAGTCCATTGAAAAATTTGGGTCTCGAACTTCTAATCTGTTCTAAACAAACGGGTGTCACAAGAGGAGTTGAAGTTCTCATAAAACAAAGGATTGGGAAATGTGTTAAAACCTTAGGCGATAAATGGGGGAGATGAGGACTAGCGGAAATTATTATTGAAGGGACTAAACTCACTGTTGGCTCTATATATGGTCCAAACTTAGACGATAAGGAGGTATTTAATCTAATTAATTCTGAGTTAGCTGATTGGAGTCAACCTTTAATTATGTGTGGAGATTTTAATATCAACATTGAAGCTAATTGTAATATTAGGAATACCTGGAATACAGGGAACTAATTTTAGGGAACGGACTGATAGACATGTGGAATAAGCTAAGACCCACGGAACCAGGCTTTACTTATTTTTCAGCTCCACACCAAAAATGTGTTCTTTTAGATTATTTTTTTATTTCTGCAAAGTTTACTGAAAACATAAGTATAGACGTTTTACCACAAATCGTTTCCGATCACAACCCTATAGTACTAGAACTATTACTATCTCCTCAGGATTACTTTCAAAAAAGGCAATGGTCATTTCAAAGAAATCTACTGTTAGATCAGGACTATCTAGTTCATATGAATATGACCATAAAGGAATTTTTTTTAACAATAATAATACAGCTTCTATTCAGACAGTTTGGGACACTTTTAAATCGATTAAAAGAGGTGAGACCCTGAGCTATTCGAAATACCGTTTTTTAAAAAAACAAGCTGAATTTAAGGCCGCCTTGGACAAAGTAACTCAGGCAGAATTAAAGCTAGCTTCTTGTATTAGACTTGGTTCTGGTGTACAGGAAGCTCAAAAAGCTCTGTCCTCTGAGTGGTCAGCCGTCTACTCACTCCTGGCTGAGCAGGTAGCAGTGAAGTATAAATTATTTAAAAAAGATTGCTATGAATTAAGTGAGCAGACGGACAGAATACTAGCGCAAAGATTGAGGCAGAAAGCAGCTATCACTGAAATCATTAAAATTACTGATCAAGATGGTGTAAGTCAAGAGACTAGGTCTGGTATATTGAAGGCATTCCGGGATTTTTATCAATCTCTGTATAATAAATCGAATGATGGCACTAGTGTAAGGAGCGATGCGTCCAGTTATTTTTCAAACTTAGATTGCTCCTCTTCTCTCACTGAAGATCAAAAAGCAGTGTTATCCGTACCAATCACTTGGGAAGAGATAGAAAGGGCTATTCTTGGACTACCCTCTGGTAAACCTATGGGTCCGGACAATATCCCCTTGGAATTTTATCGTATGTTCCGTACCATCCTGAAACCAAAGTTACTAAAAAAAATTCAAGAAGCATTTTATGGCAGGTCTCCTCCCTCATGGTCATTAGCAACTACAGTTGTATTTAAAGAAAAAAGGAAAAGATTCTATGGATCTTGGGTCATATCGACCAATTTCTTTAATAACTTCTTACAGCAAGATCTTTTCTAAAATATTAGCAAATAGGCTAAACGACCTGATGCCTAATTTAGTTGCTAAATTCAACAAGGCTTTATAAAAAAGAGAGACACAACGGATCATATAAGAAGAATTATTGCCCTCTTGGATTGGGCGCAGGCCTCGGGATCCCCAGTTGGAGTGGCCCTACTGGATGCCAAGAAGGCATTTCATAGGGTCGACTGGGGGTTCCTTTGGAGTGTTCTGGCTTGGAAGTGCTTCCCCGTGGAATTTATAACGGCCTTGAATGCTTTATATAACGAACCGAAAGCCGTAATCCAAATAGCTACCGATATTTCTACCACATTATCAATAACAAGGGGGACCAAGCAAGGGTGCCCTTGTTCCCCCCTGTTATTCGCACTTTACATAGAACCATACTTGCAAAAACTCACAAACGAGGATAGCATCCCCCCGGGTATAATCCATCAAATAGGATATAAAATCCTAGCCTATGCTGACGATGTTGCGATCGTCACATCGGATATCAGTTTGGCATTCCCCAAGATCATAGAACTAGCTCGTGAATTTGGCCTATATTCCGGTTACAAATTAAACATTGCAAAAACACAGATAATCCATTCTGCTGCCGGTTCACCAGCTGATCTGACACTATCAACTACAGCTCTGTACCTAGGTGTGAAATTGTCCGCTAAGGTGGAAGATATTTTAGGGCTTAATCTTGATCCATTACTTGCTTCTACTAATAGATCTCTCGAAAGAATAAACAACTTACATCTCTCCCTTTATGGCCGTACCAATGCCGTCAAGATGCTTTTCTTTCCCAAATTTCTTTATTTTTTTGTACTATACCCTTATTGTTTCCCTCTAGCTTTTTTGTAAAACTAGATAGAATAATCTCAAGATTTTTATGGGGATACAAAAGAGCTAGGAGGTCTCTCAAGTGGTGTACCCTACCTATGTTTAGAGGAGGTTGGGGAATGCCGAATTTCCCTCCATATTATCTGGCGGTATCGCTCAGGCTCATGAGTGTTCTAATCTTTCAAGGGATATCTATAGATGAGTCCACATATCCATCCATTTATGAAATGATTCTTGGCACTCAAGCACGACAATGTCTAGTACGGTTTACTGAACCAAGCTATTATAAAAAAACAAGATTTAAAGTTATGTTAACGGCTTTCCAGATATGGAAGCAATTTAATAAAAGATTTTGTTTGAATAGTAATTTTAGTTATTACGCACCACTATTTGATAATCCGATGTTGCCAACAATATTCACAGATTACATTATGCAGCGTTGGCAAAGTTCTAACATATCTCGGTTAGGGGATCTTTACCAGGATGAGCAATTTGTAACATTCACGTATTTACAGCAACAGTATAATCTTCCCAAAGCCGATTTTTTAAAATATCTGCAAGTACGCAGTTTTCTAAACACAAAAAACTTATTGAACACTAATTAAATTAAGAAAATCGATGTATTGGAATGCTGCTGGAAGCAAAATGGAATCGGGGAGATCTATCAGAAAATGATAAACCGATTAGAAGACAACCTTGAATTATTTAACACAAAATGGCAAAGGGATTTGGGTATAGAGAGTATTAATGTATCTGATGCATTGGCATTGTCCGCTCAAGTTTTGTGTAATGGATCTTTAAGAAGCCAATTCTTTATGAGCATATTCGACCTATACTATACCCTTGATAAATTATTGAAGTGGAAAGCCAATAGAGGCGACAAATGCAGCTGATGTGGATTTCTTGGTGCAAATGCTATTCATATGATTTTTCTTTGCCCTAATCTAACCCAATTTATTTCTGAAATTCAAAAGTTTTTAAATAATATTATGAATTCACCAGTAACACTTTCTGCTGAACTCGTAATACTTGGAATCCAATCAAATCCTGATAGGCTGCAGACAGGTGCTGAAGAAAGTTTTTTATTTATATCTATTTCTATTTTCAGATATTGTATAACTTCTCGTTGGCTTGACGCTGATCCTCCTTCATTTTTTCAGTGGCAATCTAAATTGTTAAATATTTATCAATTAGAGAAAGCTGTGTATTGTCTAAAGGGGAAGAAAAAGAAAACTTTTGGTTCAAAAATTTGGGCCCCTATTTGTTGTTGTTGATTGCTTTATTTCGATATGCATATATCATAAAAGCATTACAAAGAATAAAAACAGCATGTCGAAAAATGTGACTGTACATTAAGAATAAAAAGAATAAAAACACAATTGGTCAGAATAAATTAGCTAAGACAGAATTAAATTGATATGGACAGTCTTTTTAGTCGAATCAACCAAGCCCATTCTAAAAACTTGGAAACGGCACAGACAATGGGAGGGGCTGTATTAGTTAATAGAATCCGGAAGGCGACCGTATGCTGGCAGGTGCCCAGTTCTCTGCAAATTGGTTTGAGCCATCGTGATCTGGGGCGCCCATAGTCCGGACATTCGAAAAGAAAATGTGGCACAGTCTCTGGTTTGTCTGAACATAGGGCACAATGGCGTGATGCTGGCTGGGACTTGTTCCACCTCGAACAATGGTCGGCAAGGGGTAGGGCTCCTAATCGGAATTTAATGTACAAAGACCGGTCCATGGCGATGGTAATTAAATCCATGTAGGGCTCGAAGGCAACAACATCTTTTATTAACAAAAATGCTGCGGTGGCTTTGCAGTGGTGCTGGTTGCTGATGCGCTTCGCGGAGACCCAGTCCCAATAAAGTTTTTTTAGGGACTCCTTTGGGGGGGCTGAGTGGCTGAGCCAACAGGATTCCAGACCTAGATCCCCTAAAAGTTGTTTAATGACCCTGAGCCATTTAATCTTCTGCCAACCATCAGAGCGCATCACCTCTGCTAACCCGTCAGCGTAGGATTTTAACTCCGGAACCCTCCACAGGCGAGCCCAAAGCAAGAGAGGGCGAAGGCGTGCCTGGTCCCCAACTGCTTTGCAGCCTACATCCATTAAGACCGGAACTGTCGGAGTACTCATCGGGATGGCAAGGAGGTCTTTAATGAATTTGTTCTCGGCCTTGCTCAGAGATTCCAATTTACCTAGGCCCCACAGTTCGGCTCCGTAAAGTGACGCGGATACAGCTCGAGCTTTGTAAATGTCTATTAATGGGGCAACACAATGTTTGGTTGAATTGCTGTACTCCTTGAGGAGGGCCCCCCCACCCTTTTATGGCCGATTGTCATTTTATTGATGTGGGCGGACCAGCTCATCGCATCACTTAAACGGATTCCCAGGTAATCGAATTCTGCCACTCTTTCAAGGGGGGTGGAGTTCAAAATAGGGGGACGACCAAGTTTACGAGGGGGGTGCATGACTAGATACTTGGTTTTGTCCACATTGATGACTAATCCTCTGATGGTGCAAAAGTCCTGGAAGCGGTTCAGGAGTTTCTGGAGTCCTTGGGGGGTTTTCGAAATGAGGAGGGTGTCATCGGCGAACAGCAATGTTGGAATTTTTACGCCTCCCAAAGTGGGGGCGTCTGCTGGTTCGCCGAGCAGGTGCTCTACCACCCCATTGATGTAGAGGGAAAATAGGGTGGGAGCCAGAACACAACCCTGCCGCACTCCCCTCTCGACCCTGATCTTTTCAGTTTTTTCCCCATTCAAACCCCATCTAAGCTGGGCATAGGTGGCATTATGCAATTTAATGAGAAGGTTTAAGATGTACGGGGGCATCCCTAGGCCATACAACACCCTCCAGAGTTCCTCCCTAGGAACCAGGTCAAAGGCAGTCTTCAGATCTATGAAGGCCAGGTAAAGACTGTCTTTGCCTAGCTCCACCACCTTCCAGTACAGTAACAGGAGCATGAACACTTGTTCAATAGTTCCGGTTCCTGAACGAAACCCGGCTTGCATATCAGACAGAATGTGGTTGTCATCCACCCATTGTAAGATCCTCCCCAAAATGGCTTTCCCCGCCAGTTTCTGACTTGAGTCTATTAGGCTTATGGTCCTATAGTTCCCAGGTAGGTCCCGGCAACCCTTTTTGAAAATTGGGACTACCTCGGCCCCTTTCCAGGAGTCTGGCACAGATCCTCCCTCGATGATTGCATTAAGAAGGGCCGAGATCAGTACCCCCCATTCTTCTGGGTAGGCTCGGAGGATGTCTCCAGGGAGACCGTCCGGGCCAGCTGCTTTTAATGGCACCAGGGTTTTAATCTGCTTTGTGACATCCTGTACAGAAAACAAGTCCAGGTCTCTATCTAAGGTATATGGCGGAAGGATAAAGGGATCATTAAGTGGGCCTTCGATGGCGGAATAGAGTGTTTGAAAGTGGGTAAACCATGTCTGGGCATTAATGCTACAGGTCCTCAGTGTGTCATCGGGACGATTCCTATTTCCCACCAAGTCCCAAAAGCCTTTAGCATCTTTCCCTCGACTGGCAGCCAAAAGGTCCTGCCAGTAGTTATCCTCCCACTCCTTCTTAGCATTTTTTTGGCAGAGGGAATAGTGCCTTCTAGCCACCCTGGTCCTAATGGGTATTTTAGATTTAACTGCTTCGATAAGTAGCGACTTCGCCTCCCTGCACTTCTGGTTAAACCAGCCCTGTCTAGCCCGTGTACGGGGTTTCCTCCTGTTGGTACTAGCTGGGACTACGAAAAGGTCACTGATAGCCTGAGTTAGGGTACAGAACCTAGTAGTCAACTCCAACAACCCATCCTCGCAGGAGTCAAGGTTATCTAGAGCTGTGGTAAGAAGCTGCCTTATGGCAGAGGTTTTCTCCTCTGAGAGCGACAGCTTCGCCCACCTTAATCGTCGTCCACAATTGGAGACTGCTGTCAAATCCGGGGCGAGATTGCAAGCGGTTCTACTCTCAGTGCCAGATATCCACCTATGGGACAGTGTGAGCGAGAGGAGGTTGTGAACACTCTCCACAGATGGTAAAATCACCATATCATTTACCATGCTCCACAAGTTTACGTCAAGAAGAAAATAATCAATTCTTGACGTATGTCCAGGCCTGTTGTAAGTGTGGGCTCCTGCTTTATCAGAACCAGTCCTGCCATTAGCGGCCCTCAGACCAAACTCCATAGTTAAGGAATTAATCTGGAGGGCCACTTCTGTCCACTTTTTGATTGAGCTGAGTTCTAAGGACGGTATCCCCCACCTATTATCTTGATCCTCTTGATCTTGTAAAATTTCGGGGCCCAGGGGCTCAAAGGTGCAATTAAAATCGCCCGCCACCAGAGTGCAATGCTTGTGAGGTGACGAACGAAGCAGGGCTTTCAGGCAAGCTATAACTGGGGATTCTCTACCCCCCTTCGTGCCTCGGGCGTAAATGTTGAAGATGTTTAGAATGACTCGACCCTGAGGATTTTTCAGGGAAATATTGAGGAGGTCCGGGCATTTAGTATCCCGCTCCACCACCCTGCAGTTAAGTTCAGAAGCCACCCAGATGAGGAGGCCGCCTGAGGGGCGACCTCTACCAGTTACTGAGTGGACAGCTGGTAAATAGTGGGTAGAGTATCCTGCCTTGTGTAGGGGCTCCTTGCTCCAGGTTTCCTGGAACAGGCATATGGAGTATTGCTCCACAAGCGAGTTCCAGTCGGGCAATGCCAGCTTTCTCTCGAGGCCTGCTACGTTCCAGCTGAAAACCCTAATGAGTGGGTCCGCCACAGCCGCAATGCTACAGGTCTCAACAGGAGCAGACAAGTCCACAACACCCGCAGTTGGGGAGCCAGCTGAGGGGTCAAGTGGCGTCCTCACCTCCCCTGGTACCCCTGAAGTCTCGACAATGACCTGATCTTCCGGTGTGGTCGGAGGGTTATAAATTTTGGCAGAAGGGGGGGACTCGACACCGGGACTCCTAGTCACCAAGGCCTCCTCAGGAGCGTCACAAAGTAAGCAGCCCCAGAAGCACCAGTTCGGTAGTAGTGGAACTGTATGCGACTGCGCTACAGTAGTTCCTGGGAAAAGTTGGCCATGGACGTTGTTTTGGGGAAGGGGCCCGGGATGGATGAAAGGGATAGTCGGGGCCGGCCGCGGGTAGAAGAATGATAAATCAACTGCATCAACTCCCGGGCCGGCCACGGGTCGCCCTTGGCAACATATTGAGTGGGCAGCTCTTGTGTCTTGGAAATTGCCCACCACACAGTCACCCTCAAAAGGTTTTTTCCCGTGTCCGATCCAGCCCACCCTACATACGCCAAGAATCAGGCCATCCACGCCCAATGGAAGGGGTCTATTGGTTTTCAGCCAGTGGATGACCTTGTTCTTTAGCGCCTGGTGAGTTTCCTGCTGGGTATCTTTTGAGGGGGAACTTTGATAAGGACAACAACATACGGGTGGCACTCAGGGGGGAGGTTGACCGGGGGGCACTTACGTGTCGGTTTCTGCGAAATGGCCACTGGGGAGGGATTTTTAGGCGGAGAGGTGGTAGGTTTCGCCTTAGAGGTTGTGGCTACTCCGCTAGCTTTAGCGAGTGGAGCAGCCAGGGATTGAGAGTTTGGACCAGTCCCTCCCTTCTGTTGCTTCTTATGGGCAGGATTAGGCCCAGGTATTATCACTGCTGGGGAGTGAGTAGCATGCACTTGAGCAACATGAGTGGAAACACTCGGCCTTGCCTGCCTCGCACCGGCCTGGGAAGCTGGTGTAGGATGTAGATGTAGATGTAGATGTAGATGTCCATTTATACCGCGCTAGCAATCGCTCCAGGGAGCATCTCGGCGCCATTAAAGGGTCAACCAGATGAAAAAAGTTGCCTTACTGCTTAGGGAGACTAAGACCGGAGTCATACTAGTGCTCTGGCCATTGAGTCTGGAAGGTTGTAAATCCAGGTTTTCAGATGTTTACGGAAATCAGATTCCTTGTCCAGGGCTCTTAATGGGGGGGGGAGCGCATTCCATGCCTTGGCACCCAATACCGCTAAGGATTTACCCCCGCGGGTCTTGAGTCTGAAACCTGGAATGGTCAAGAGATTAGCATTTGAAGATCGTAGTGTGCGGTTTGGACAGTATTTGACAAATTTTTTTCTCAGGTACATTGGGCCTGAATTATGCACTGCGCGAAAGGTGATTGTCAATACTTTGTGGAGGACCCTTTTGGTTATAGGCAGCCAATGTAGTACATTGAGGGCTTTAGTTGCTGAAGATTTTCTTGGCCATTTCAGAACAAGCCTTGCCGCCGCATGCTGTACCATCTGGAGTTTGTGGGTAACTACCTTGTTGGTACCAGCGTACAGGCTGTTGCAGTAGTCAATGCGGGATGTGACTAATGCAATCGTGACAGTTTTTCTAGCTTCGAGGGGCAGTAGGTCAAAAAACTTTCTGAGCATTTTTATTACCCCGAAGCAGGTGCCTGCCACTTTTGCCGCCTGATGTTTGAAAGATAAGTCGGCGTCAAACTGCACCCCAAGGTTACGAGCCGAGGAGGTGGTGTGAGGTGGTATTTCCGCATTCTCGGGCCACCACAGTCTGGGGATGAATTCGTTGTTTGGGCCTATGGGCATGATCTCAGTCTTGCCTGTGTTACATTTTAAGTGGTTTTTTCGCATCCACTCAAAGGTGGCCGTCAAGCAACACTTAAGTTTTTCTTCCCAGACCTGGTTTTCTTTGTCCATAACCAGGATCAGCTGAGTATCGTCGGCATATGCTATTACATCTATGCCGTAGGACGATATCAGCTGTATCAGGGGTGCAGTATAGACATTAAACAATGTCGGGCTCAGACTGGAACCTTGAGGTACTCCCGTTGCCAGTGGCTTCTCACTGGAACGATAATCCCCCAAGGTCACCACTTGTCGCCTGTCACTAAGAAAGTTTTTTATCCACTCTAAGGCAATACCTTTGATGCCAGATGTTATTAGCCGGTCTATTAAGATAGCATGTGAGACCGTGTCGAAAGCCGCCGACAGATCTAATAGTATCAAGACGGCCTTCTTGCCTTGGTCTAAAGCTGAGCGGATGGTTTCAGTAGTGAACAGGAGAGCCGATTCGGTGGAATGCTGAGTCCTAAAGCCAGCTTGATTAGGGTGCCATGCCTCATTCTCTTCCAAGAAGTGGGTCAGCTGTTTGTTCACTGTGGACTCAGTGATTTTGCACAATGCTGGGAGTAGTGAAATCGGACGTAGATTAGATAGTGTGGTGGGGTCGGGGAGTTGTTTTTTTTGTAGAGGTTTTACAGCTGCCAATTTCCACTCAGGGGGGACGTAAGCAGTGGACAGAGAGTTATTGACGATAGTGTTTATGTCTAAGTTTACAATATCGGCAATAAGATGAAGGAGTCCTATGGGGCATGGGTCGAACGGTGATCCTGACTTAGTAGCTAGGATAGCCCGTTTTGACTCCTCGAGGCTGATTGTACGGAACGCCGTAAGCTGAGGGACTTCCTGCCTAATATTTTCGTCCTCATGAGTGTGTTCGAGGGTGGGAACCTCAAAGTCCTTCGTCAGACCCTTAACCTTTCCCTCAAAAAAGTCTGCGATGGAATCACAAAGTGATTGTGAGGGAGGGATGTCCTGCAAGAGACATTTAGGTTTACTGAAGTCTTTAACAATATTAAAGATTGTTTTCTGTTTACTATTAGCTGTTGCTATAGCTGATGTATAGTACTTTGTTTTGGCTTGTTTGATTAGTGCGTGGTATGCTTTCTTGGTCTTTTTATATTTACAGCGTTCTATGCTTAGGTAATTTTTCCGCCAGCTACGTTCGGCCCGTCTAAGTTCCCCCTGTTTATTTTTGAGCTCTAGATCAAACCAGGGGGCGGATCTCTTTTTATTTCCGGGTTTACGCTTGCGTCTACCCTGTCCAGTCATGTTTTTTAGTTCCGTCATCCATTCCCTAAAGGTGTTTAAATTTGGGGGTCCTATTGACTTAGGTTTGCACTCTGTGGCTATGGATAATAATTCGGGGTGCTTCATGGTGGCTTTCCAGTCCTCTTGTGTGGGCTGATTATTTTTACCAATATGCTTATTGTTGACATTTGATTCTGGTATGATTGAGAAAGATATCAGTACGTGGTCAGTCCATGTTTGGGGTTTCAGCAGACCTATTGATAAGGTATCTGAGTTGGTGGCAATACAATCGATCGTGTGTCCCGCCTCATGGGTGGCTGGGGTATCACATATTTTAAGACCCAGCACTTCCATGGTTTCCCTAAAGGAGGCAGTGGATGCCTCAGTTATGGACTCCAGATGAATGTTCACATCCCCCAGCAGGGTAAAGTTTGAGTATCTGAGTATCAATGGACTTAACGCTTCTCCCAGGCTTCCCAAAAAATCAGTACTAGTGCCGGGAGGGCGGTAGATGAGGGCCCCAGAGAAAGAGAAGTTGTCGTGGATTTTAAGACTGAAACCCATCCCTTCCGCATCCTTTATGTCATGGAGTTCTGTCATTACACACCCAATGATATCTCTGTGTATAATGGCCACTCCCCCCCCCCGTTGCTCGTAACCTCTGTCCACCCTCTGGATGCTATACCCTGAAGGTAGGGCATGTACCAGATCAGGAGTGCACCAGGGTTTAAGCCAAGTCTCAGTAATAAAGAGACAATCTAGGTTATCATCTATAAGGAGGTCATGTATGTGCAGAGCATGTTTCGGTAAGGACCTGGCATTAATTAAACCCGCCTTTATAGTATGGGTGGAAGCAGTATGTGTTGTGAGGGTGGATACCTGAGACCATGAAAATGCGTTATGACATTTATGGCAGCTCACCGGACCTGTCCAATCAGAAGGGTTTAAGTTGTGGCGCTCACAATCAGCGACTGGTTTTAATGCTAATAGTTGTTGCCTGCTGTAGTATCTATTTTTGGTTGCAGCAGTGTCCTTTGCCCTATGCCCGGCCCGTGCGCGGACGGGCGCAGACGGGCAGGACTCTGGCTTGACTCCGGCGCGAGTCCGGCGCGCCCGCTGATCGCGTCCGCTGCGCGGAGTCATGGCCGTCTCTTTTTATAGCGCTGCCTCTCTCCCTAAGTAAGGATCGCCCTACTCAAGATGGCCGCCGCAATAGTTCCACCCTTTCCAGCACCTCAACAACCCTAAACTCGGCTGTATCGACTGTGGGGGGTAGCGCTATGCAGGAGGAGTGCACCAATCGATTTTAAAAAATTTAGTGATTATTAAAATTGTGACTCTGCCCGAAATCGGCAGAGACACCACAGCGTCGCGCTAAATCGGCGCGCTGGTGCAGGGGGGAGAGGAGCATTCCCGGTAGCTAGTGGCTTAGCTGGGCCCCTATTTATAATTGGATTCATTGTTAAAAGTCTAAATCTGTTTACTCATGTCAACGCTGTTAAAGTGATTCTAAGTTGTGCCTAACTTTTATTTTCATTATTTGTCTGACCTATAATGCTCGGCTAACTATTTATTTGCTGCTATAAAAGTCAATAAAAATATTTAAAAAAAGAGTTTAATACAGACAAGATGGAAGCAGTCATCTTCGGTATAGATACCTCGCTACGGGACCCTACCTGGTGGCCTGCAGATCTTGGAAACACTCTCAATCCACCCACCCGTGCCAAAAACTTTGGAAAAATAGTCAATAACCAGCTTGCTATGAGCGGCCATGGAAATGTATTATCCACCTCCTACTCCACATACTCAAGCTGCTCAAGAAGATGTTCAAGTGACTTCCCACAGAACCGTCACCCATGCCCTCTTCACCAACAAGTCAGACAACGGCAATGCACTCTATAAAAGAATCAACACAGAACTGACCAGAAGACTCCAGATCATACATAATTCAGCTGCAAGATTCCTCAGACTTCCCACCCCACATCCACATTACCCCACTACTCAAAGGCATCCGCTGGCTCCCTATTCACAAACGTGCACTCTTCACACTCCTCATGCAAACATAGAAAGCCTTCACAACTGTGGCCCTACCTACCTCAACAATCACATTAACTTCCACATACTTACCCAGCACCTCTGCTCAGTCGGAGCCTAACTTGCCCAGGCCCCCACATAAGCAGAACAAGACCCTGTGGCTGAGCCTTCTCCTACCTCTCTTCCACAGCTTGGAATGATCTACTTCCCTCCAAAACACCAGGAACGGAATAAGGCAAATGTTGACGTTGCCAAGCCCTGCATGGAAATGCTGCACTAAGCTGCTACCTGCTCAAATTGTCACCCTGCATGTGATGCAGACAGCCTATACTTTCTCATTTGTACACAGATGTCAACAAGAACACACCGTCTATGTTTCTAAAGTATTGGCCAGGTGGCAACCGTACTCATGATGGAAACAGGCTTAAATTGCACAGTAATTCATGCTCCATAATATTGAGGTGTGATGTTATTTAATAAATTATACTTCTCCATAATCTTCTGGTCTTAATTTGGCAATTGGAATAAGCTATTAAATGGATGACCAGCTTCCTTTCCAATCGCTCCCAGACTATTAATTTGGGCCCATACCTGTCTAATTCAAAAGAACTGACCAAGGGGGTACCCCAGGGTTCATGCCTAAGCCTGACCATATTCAACATCTACATAGCCCCCTTGGCAGCTCCATTGAGGAACCATGGGTTCATCCCAATATCCTACGCAGACGACACCCAACTTACCTTCTCCTTCAAAAAAACATCTCAGACAGTCTAATCCACCTTCTCTTCCGAAATGCTGGCCATCGCTCAATGGATGAAAAACACCTTCCTACAGCTGAATGATGGAAAAACAGAAGTCTTGCTCTTTGGAGACATCCCACTTCTGTGGGCACCACATTGGGGGCCTCCGGAACTGGGAAAAGCCCCAACCCCCACAACATCAGCCAGGAACTTGAAAGTGTACCTCGAACAGACCCTCACTATGAAAAAGCATGTAACACACATGGTGGGTTCATGCTTCCACGTATTGGGCCTAGTGAGAAGAGTCTTCCCCTATCTTTTTGACTTCATGAGAAAGACCCTGATTCAAACCCTGGTGCTGAATAAGCTAGATTACTGTAATACATTACTGATCGCAGCCAACGAGACCTCACTAAACCGCCTTCAGATGATACAAAATTCTGCAGCACGTTAAATCTTAATTGCCCCCCACAGATTAGCTTCACTCCCACTCCTTCACCAGCTACATAAGTTGCCTGTACTGAAGCGTGTGAACTGCGAAAGATTGTTTTAAAAATAAATATACTGACTTGCTCAATCTGAATTGCTTTTCAACCTCCAGCCAGCTGTAGTGTGCTAGAGTGTCTTCCTCCACTGCCCTCATTTTCCAATAATATTTGACAAGGGCCCCTTGTCTTGTCGGTATCTTTTTTTTTTAACCCAAATTCCAATCTGATCAGGGCTTCTGAGATATGGCGCAGAATCTAAAATAGAATATTGAAAAGGCTGGTTTGTGCGGTGTTTAAGACTGTTGAGTCCTTTGTATTTAGGAGTTACGGTCCATACGTGATTGATGGGCGGAATTTTGCTGCCACAACCTTAGGTAAATGAGTTGTCGAGCAGTCACTGAGTTTTTTTTGCAAGGTTTTAAATGCAAATAGTAGCTGTTTTGCTTTTACTTTCCGTAGTTCTAGATAATGCCTGTAATTAAGGTGTCGATCTAATAGTACACCCATATATTTATATGTTTCCACCTGATCCAGGGTGTTCCTGTTCTGTTAATCGTCCAGGGGAATTTTGGTTGTTTTTTATGTGAGCTAGAAAAACACATAACCTTAGTTTTTTAAAACTTTATTACTAGTTGAGCTGAGGCTGTGTATTCTGCTAGTTGGTTTATTAATCGCTGTAGGCCTCGAGGCGTTTGAGAGAGCAGCACAATTTTATTAGCATATTGCAGGCTTGCTATTCGAACTTTGCCCAATTTTGGAGGGTCCCCTTGTATTAGGCGGAGGTTATTGTCTAGGTCAGCTGTATGTATGCATAGGCATTTATATAGCGCACTACTTACCCGGAGGGTCCCAAGGCGCTTCGACCGCTGCGAAACCCTTCCTGGCTTCCCTGAGAGATGGTCCCTTAATGGGTATCTCCAGGGTGAGACCAGGCATCCCCGGCGGTCTGGTGGGGCCGTTAGTGAAGATGAGGCAAGCTAATGCCCAGAGTTGCCGAGTGTGATCGCTGATCAGAGTGGGCACCGAGGCGAGAGAATTATCAAGTCCGCTGACCCTGGTCCAGAAACCTGCCGCGCCGGGAATCGAACCCTGGTCCCGGGCCGTCCTCTGCTCTCGGGTCTGCCGCCTCTAACCAGTGAGCCACACTACCTCACTGTATGGATGTTGAATAAACAGGGGGCCAATACGCACCCCTGTTTTAACCCAATGATGGTCATAATTTTGTTTGTAAGGCTTCGACCGTCCCTCATTTTTATTTGGACCCATGTTTTTGAGTAGAGATTAATAATTGCATCTAACAATTTTGTGGGAATATTTCATTTTTGCCCATAACATGGATCTTGGAACCTTGTTGAAAGCTGTTTTAAGGTCTACAAAACAGACATGCAAAAAATTTGAGTTAGCAATGGCTTTATTGGCCAGGAGCGTGACAGAAGATAAATTTGTTAGGGTGCCCATCCCGGCTCGAAATCCTGTTTGTGTGTTAGGGATACGTTTTTTACTATCAACCAAGTCCTCTAGTTCTTTCAACAGGTTTGTGGCGTACATTTTTGCCTCAACATCAATAAGGGCTATCAATCTATAATTGGATGGATCTGAATAAGTCCCTGATTTATGTATTGGTTGTAGCATACTTCCTTGCCATGAGTCTGGAATAGTGCAAGTCTCCAAAGTGTGAGCAAACAGCGAGGTTAGATGATTGGACCAGAAAGCAGGGTCTTTTTTAAATAAGGCATTAGGCAACCCATTAGGACCAAGGGCTCCATCGGATCTTTGTTTTTTTAAAGCATGCAATACCTGCTTGTGTGTAATCTGTAGATGATTGTCTAGTGGGTCATACTCTGTTATTTCTAATAGATCATACCCTGGTGTTTCAAATCGACCTGACTGGCATTTGCCTTCTGGCTGTTTCATTTGGGGATAGACGTGGTTTATCGATTTTGATGTGCGGGTCGCGAAATCTATTTTATAGTTGATTTTGGACTCTGATGTTTCATTATTGACAGGTGTGCTAGAGACAGTCTTGGTGTACTTGGTGGCTACTATGTCAGCTCCCCATGTATGTTCAGTTATGTCAGAATTATAGTGCCGGTTTTTACCGTTTGATAGGAGATTAATGTGTGCCCAAAACTGTTTTGAGAAATGATGGATGAGGGATGATCTATGAGTAACGATCAATTCTGGATGAAGAATGATCTTTGAAGAATGATCAATGATGGAAGAGGAATGATCGATGAGGAATGGTCTATGAGGAAGTTCAATAATGGATGAAGAATGTTCTTTGAAGAATGGTCAATGATGGAAGAGGAATGATGGATGAGGAATGGGGAATGATCTATGAGGAATGATCAGTGATGGACAAGGAATGGTCTATGAGGGCCAATTAATGAGGGATGAGAAACAATGGAGGAGGAATGATGGTTTTCAGATGAGTGAAGGATGAGAAGTGAGAGAGAGAGAGATGACGAGTCAGGGGTTAAGGGCCAGATGTATCAAGCGTTTACTCGTTTGCGAACGGGAAAAAGCCTTTGGGGATGTATCATCCCAAAAGGCATTCGCAAAATAGGGAATCGCACATTTTGTGATTACCTATTTTGCAAATGCATTTAAGGAATTGCAATTTGTGATTCCTTAAATGCTATGCAGGAAAAAAAAATTGCGACCTGGCTGTAAGGAATCACAAACTCCAAGTTGTTGTTAATTTGCGAATTCCAAGAAAAATGCACTTTTTTGCATTTTTCTAGGTGCCATGTTGTGCAAGGGCATGTATGTGCACCACATGTGCACACATGCAAATTTCAGGGGTGCAACAGGGTGTCCATTTGGCACCCTTGAAATTGCATGCGCAATTTACGAGTACCTATTGGGTACTTGCAAATTGCGCATGCAATTCCCCATTCCTTATTTGTGACTCACAATTTGCGAGTCGCAAATAGGAAATATGTAGGAATCGCAAATTATTATTGTGAAACCTACATACATTGCATTTTGCAATTCCGTAATAGCAAATCGGTGAAATGCGCTATTATGGAATCGCAAAATCCAATATTGATACATCTGGCCTTAAAAGTGGTGAATGCCACATGAATGCTTTACAGGTTTGCTAAATGCCAGTTGATATAGTGTTACATTTGTAAAATGATGTCTTCTGTGTGTACAAGACCCAAAAGTTGTGCCTTGACCGTTCTTAATAGTTGAAATGCCATTTGAAGGTCAAACAAAAGTGTGATATTTTAAAATTAGTCTTGCATATAGCAAATCACAAATAGTTATGGTGGATGCTCTGTTTGCATGTAATTGTAAGCAAGATATAAATCAAGATGAGGAATTCCCAGGGATGAGTGTTCTTGGGTATGCTCATTTTTAAGTAAACCATGGTTTTACACTGGTTCCCAGTGCTTGAGTGTGTGTATGGGTGCCTATTTGTTGGCTGATCTACGTGTTTGAGTTGCTGTTGGTGTTAGTCTGTAATGTATTTTGTAGGTATTCTGTTCTGGCAGTATATTTGTCAGTTGTGCCGTTTGTGCATGAAAATGGTGTGTCTTTTTGTATGTGTCTATGCACTATGCACTATGCAAAAGTCACACCTATTGGCTTTGTCACTGCATCTTTACTTTTACAGTACAACTAGGGGTGGGTGGTCAACTCCGCGTGGTGGAGTTTTTGTTCTCGCGTGTGCCTCCCCAATGGTAAGTTGGCTAGCACGAGTGAGAAAATCAAGCGTTAGAGCACCTCCCGGCGAGATTTCTCAATGTGGGGGCTCGCGGCAGGTTGCAACTGCTCGCGCTGAGAAAGCTGCCACTTGCGGTGTGAAAACTGCTGCTCAAGTGGAAAATCCACATGAGCGGCAGAAAGAAGCAGCACCCTCTGGTGCGATGGGTGGTGCTGCTTGCTCTGATTTTTCAAGGCTGGACAAGCTCCCGGTGCTAAAAATCAGCGCAAACAGTGGACTGTCTCTCGCGGAACTCTGTGGCGCGTCACAGAGTTTTGGGGAACTCTGTGGAACTCAGTGGATTGAAACTCAGCCTAAGTGCAAAACACAGAATTTCATAAACTCTAATCTTGAACTATTAATGTTTAAAAAGGGATTCAATGTCGCCAATATCTCCTGTGAGGTCATGCCTTACTATTAGCCCAAGAGTGTTCAGGGCAGTGCCCCTTCATCTGGGTTTTCTAAATGGCATCTCTTGGTTTTCTGGGATTCCTAATGTTCCATGTGTTGATGGTTTGGCTTGTTACTTTGCACCTTATAAAACATTTCCCATTCGCTGCTTTGATAACTGCGCGCTCAGCACAGGAAATAACAAAAATAGCAACAATAAATGCCATCAACATACACGTTTCATGAAAAAACGTATTAAACGTCATTCTGGTGGAAACTGTATCAATGAATCATAGTTGTTTGTTAGGTACACAGAGCTCATTATACACCGCCACTTGGTTCAAACCCACATCCTCTGGTTTCAAGGAACAGCCTCTCTCGGAGGTCAGAGATTCTCTCTCGCTCAGTGTTTCCATCAGTCTTGTGGAGTTTATTTTAAGGTATTACAAATACCATTACTAAATGAGGGTGTATGTATTGCATTTTGTCTTATTGTCATACATCACAATGTGTCATTACAAATAAGAGACTCTGGATGTGAATCACATCTGCAGGACCCCTACACTCACTCTGCGTGGTTGAGGCCCCTTTCCCTTGCCTGGCATCTGAAGGATTTTAGGGGACCCTGGCAAACATAATTTGTGGCCCCTTGCTCGAAACAACTCTACACTTATCATCCATGTTCACCTCATTCAAGCCCTAAACAATTATAGTCTTATCATAGGCAATCCTCTTTGCAGCCCCCAACCTTTAAAGGGACCCCAGTCCTTCAGGGGGTCCCCGTTAATTGCAAATTATTTGAATGTTTATGAGATATTGGAGACCTGGGAGCCCCCTTTCATATTGTGAAGGAGGCTCCATCCTTTTTGTGTTATGCCATTGTCTGAGACCATCCTGAAAGCATAATGATGGGGCTCCTAGAATGTTAGGGGCCCTGTGCCAGAGCCCAATTTGCTCATTCCTTAAACATCTACGGTGTAGCACCACAAAAAGTGATGCAACCCGATCCCCAGGCTTGAATTGGGCTTTTCTTTCAAGCCCACATACTGATTCGGGCTGGAAAGTAACTCTATAATAACAAAAAGTTACAATTTGAATTACTTTGCACTATTTTACAAAAAGGTGTCATCCCACAGACAGTGCATCAGTATTTCCACGCAAACATCCTTGGTTTTTTATGCAAAGCCCCAGGAAGTAACGTTGGATAAAGTTTGATTTTCTACAAACCTTTGTACCTTTGCTTGTGTGATGCTACAGCACAGCACACACACAAATATGGAAGCATTTTGCACTGGAAGGGTGTGCTTCTATTACAAAACCTATGATAGCGCTCACACACACCTTTGCACAATGGTGCAACACTATGGGGGATATGTACAAGGAAGTGGCAGAGCGTGTCGTTAGCCTCCTTGGCTTAACGACACACTCCGCCACTTCTGAAATGCAAGGCTGCACCATATTTACAAGAAAGTGACGAAGCCTTGCTTTTCCCACTGCACTGGCGCTAAGTTTAGCAACTTTGCACCAATGCAGGCACCCTTGCACCAGAGTGCAAGGGTGTCTGCCTGCAGGGGAGGATTGTTTATGAGTAGGAAGGTGTCCCTTCCTGCACATAAGTAATCCTAAAATGCCATTCTGTCAATTTCATGTGTACTGCTTCATGCAGCACACATGAAAGTGAAAAAATTGAATTGTTTTAAAGGTTTAATTATGTACAGGAAGGGACACCTTCCTACACTTAAACAAACCATGACGTTTTGCTCATTGTGCAGCACACATGGAAAAAACAAAAACGAGGAGAAATAATGCATTTCTCCTCGTTTTGACAACTTAAGACCAGGGTTTTCCTGGTCTTAATTTTGGCGCTGCCATCTATGTACGCCATCCTTGTACATAGGGGGCAGCATCAAAATCAATGGGTGTTGCAGTGAAACACCCACCACAACACCCACTGCACGCCCCTTTCACGCTAACCATAGCGTGAAAGGGTGCCTTATGTACAAGGCAACGTTCAGCCACGTTCAGTGGCTTAACGCTGCCTTGTATATAAGGCGCAGTAACTATCGCCACTACAACATTTGTAATAGTGACGTAATGGTGGCAATAGGGGCTTGTACATATGCCCTAATGTGCGTGGTGCAAAGCAGCCGAAAGTGTACAAGCGTAGGGGGAGCACTTTCATGCAACCCAGCAAACCAACTTTGGCTGCTGCACTGCATTCCAGCAAGTATATCGTCCCCCACGTGGTATCTGAATTCCAGACCACATACAATTGTTCTAACATTAGACAAGGTTGGGCAATGATTTGAAATTCTACCCGCACAAAAATGTGTATATTTTTTTATATGGTGCTTTTGTAGTGTGTTGGTGTCAAATTTCAGTCCAGTACCAGAGAGGCTATGTTTCTTTGTCCATTGGTTTTCTACACTCTCCTTTGCATTCAATGTACTTCAATGTTTTTCTAGCCAGTGATTGCAAATAATCACATAAAAGTTGAAGCGGACTTTGTTGCATAAGTACAAGAACTGTAATGAATACAATTATAAATGAATGAACAGTTTTGCAACATGACTGACCAGCGTTTGATGTCTTCCTTTTATGCATCTTTCCTGTCATTAGTATAAACTTCAAACTCTAGCCTCAAGCCGAAGTCCAAATCCCCAAGGGGCATTAATGTTAATTTTTTAGTTACAATAAATAGAAAAGACAATGGTAGCTGTAAGTCAAAGGCCCTAATTCTGACTTGGTCGGAGTTTTCTTATCTCTGTACAAATCCAGTTTGTGCAGGGGTTGGAATTCTGAAGGTCAGTGGTATTTATCACTCCCAGTAATATGAGTTAAATATCTCACCCTTCATTACATTTCAGTCACTTAAAACTGCATTTTATGTCCCATAAAACCTGGGTGCGATAAATGCCATCTACTCCTCTGATGCATTCAGAATAAAGGTCTCATGTTATTCTATGATAATCATTAAGAGAGGCTCACATTAGTTTTATAAGATGTTTATTTAAAACATCAAAAATGGATGTCTAAAATTATATTTCCATGCATAGAAGCATATTGTAGCTATTCGATAGGGTATTTTTTAGGTCTCGCCTACAGACCCCTTTACCTGTCTGTCATTAAGCAGACCTAATGTATCCCATAGAGGTTTAAACTGGGTTTGTGTCTGCCCATTGCTCATAATTTCATTACTTTGTTATCAATCTTATTTTCCTGCTCCTGATATAATGGCCTTTTACCAAACATACCTAGTGTATCCAATGTAGACCTAGGGCCTGATTACGAGCAGAGGTGCTATATATCACACCTGATAAATAAAAATACCACAGAGTAATATATTTATCGGGTTCGATAAATAGCACTTATTACGAGATTCTAGGTAATAACATGAGGATTTTGTGTTCAATCTGCTTGGAATGGTAAAAACAATACAGATTTCCCCTGTTAAGGTTTGGGAGGTATGGGAGGTATGGCCGGCTGAAAATGAATGAAGGTTCAATCAATCAGTCAGGATTCATAAAGCGCAGCTGATCATCGGACAGGGTATCCAGGCTCCTGCATGCCCAAGAAGAATATTCGAACAGCCAGGTTTGGAGACCCATTCGGGATTCCAGAAGTGAGCTGATGGTCCGGAGGTGCGTGGGGAGGCTGTTGCAGGGCTTTGCTGCAATGTGTGAAAAGAAGCATCCTCTACTTCTGTTTCTGTAGATGCAGGGAGTGTGGACAAGTGACAGGGAGGTGGAGCGTAGTCTTCTTAGTGGTTGGTGGAAGTTCAGGCAGTGGTTATTGTAGGTAGGTCATTGGTTATGTAGACCCTTGTGTGCGTGGGTCAGCATCTTGAATTAGCATCACTTCTGTATGGGGGGACCAGTGGAGTTTCCTGAGGTGGGTTGTGATATGGGTTCATCTGGGAAGCCTGAGCATGAGTCTGGCTGCGGCATTCTGTATGGTCTGAAGTCTCTGCAGAAGGTGTGCGGCGACTACTACATAGAGGGCATTGCCATATTCCAGTCGGCTGGTGATGAGGGCTTGTGTCTCGTTGCATCTCGTGTGTAGGGGTAGCCACTTGAAGATCTTATGTAGTATGCGCAGAGTGAGGAAGTAGGCAGAGGAAACGGCGTTGATCTGTGATATCATGGTGAGCTTGTTGTCAATGAAGATTCTGAGGTTTCTGACTTGGCTGGAGGGAGTAGGTGACGGTCCTAGGTCTGATGGTCACCAGGAGTCATCACATGTGTTGCTGCTTTTGCCCAAGATGAGTACTTCCATCTTGTCTGTGTTCAGCTGCAGGCAGTTGTTCTCCATTCAGTCGGTGACGTTTGTCATGCATCTGTGGAAGTTGGTTCTGGAGGTGGTGGGGTCATTTGTGAGTGCGAGAATGAGTTGGTTGTTGTTTGCGTAGAAAATTATGTTGAGTTGTTCAGCGCATCGGATAATTATTGGATATGTTACATACCTTCCAACTTGTAATTCTAAACCATGCATACATAAGGGTTTAACCACAGGTCTGAATACACTGACCCACTTGTAATTAGGCCCCTACAGTAGGTTTGTGTGTGCCCACTGCCCATGATTTGAGGACTTTCTTGTCTATCTCAGTACCTTGCTGCTGATTCAATGCCTTTCCTCCGTACTCCTGTGTTTGTCCCTCCCAAGGAGCATTTCGGTCTCACTGTGTTATGAGTGTGTGAGTTGTATTCATCCACTGCTGATGTCAGCACTGTGAAGCAGGCAGTGAAAAAGATGAAAAAAATTCCCTTGTCTGCAGGGAGCAGCATTTTAAGCTGCTAATTGTGGGTGGGAGCAATGCTGGCTCCTGCCAGAGGCGGGAAGCCAGATGAAGCCGCAGGGTCATTAGGGCTCCCCAATGGCCTCCATCAAAACCCAGTGGGTGCCCTGGGTGGACTCCAGCGCACCCACCATGTAGTAGCCAAGCCCCGGAGGATGGAATAACCAAGGCCATTTTTTTTACCTGGGAGGGGGGCTGCTTCCCCTCCCCCCCTTTAGTGTCTGGCAAGGCCCCTGGAATGGTGTCCTCAGGTTCAATATTGGTCCGGGAGGTGGGCTGCATGCCCCTCCCCCTTTATTTAGTGTGCATGTCCAGTGGATGGGGTCTCTGGGGCCCATATTGTACGTGCAGCATGCCCGCCTCCCGCTTAAGTATAAGGTTGGGCCCTGGGGAAGGGGTAACCAGGGCCAATATTGGCCCAGGGAGGGGGCTGCATGTGTCCCCCCTTTAGTGTTTGGCAAGGCTCCAGGAGCACCTCAGCCTATATTGGCCTTGTTATGTTATGTTATGTTATGTTAAAAGCATTTGTTAAGCGCACATACACCGACGATTTCTTGGCGCTCAAATGAGGATCACGGCAGTGGCAGGGAGATCGCTTAATTAGTATATGCTTGAATGAACAACCATGTCTTTAGCTGTTTTCTGAAGTGGGCAAGGGAAGTCAGAGACCTTATCTCAGCCGGGAGGGAATTCCAAAATTGTGGCGCAAGGACGGAAAACCTTAGTCTGCTGTACTTCTTCCGTCTGGCTGAAGGAATTTCCAACAAATTCAAATGGGAGGATCTAAGGTTTCGAGAGGAAATGTAATGGTGTAAGCGAGCCGAGATAAAAGCCGGACTGTTACAATGTAGTGCTTTAACCCCTTCACTGCGGTGGCTATTCCGCCGCAGTGCTAAGGGGGTGGGGGGGGGCCGGGTGGCGGTCCCGTGCTCGTGACGGAACCGCTCCGTCACGGCACGCGGGTGAGCTGTGCTTGTGACCGAACGGTTCCGTCACGGCCCGCCCGCGCTTCAGAACGTTAGCACAGGCGCAGAATTCGCGCCGCGCAGGCGCGGCGAGAGGGCCGTGACAGAACCGTTCCATCATCAGCACAGCCCACCCGAGGCTCGTGACGGAACCGTTTTGTCACGAGCATGGGAGGGGTTAAAAATGTTGTAACCCATCTTAAACGCACAGCATTTACTCACTGGAAGCCAGTGGAGGCTTTTCATTAGTGGGCTGATATGGTGCCATTTAGGCTGATGAAAGATCAGCCTGGCCACCTGGTTCTGAACTAGTTGGAGACGCCTCAGTTGGTATGCCGGAAAGCCAACATAAAATGAATTGGCATAATCCAGGCGAGAGATCACTAAGGCAAGAGTGACCAAAATAATAGTCCTGAAATCTGGGTGGGTATCCACCACCAGGAGAGTGGAGGCTGTAGCCTATGCTGACATGCCAGGCTAGTGAACCCTCCACGAATCGCCATATTTCCCCTTTTATTGCTTTGTAATTCAGTACATTTGTGCCTGATTTAGTGCACTGGGAGGCCAACAATGCTCATACATATAGTTGTAACATCAATATATTACTTGTCCTGGTCCAGCTTTGGTGAATAGTAAGACATTGGGATAGATGAATGAACCTTTTTGAGGTCACAAATGCCCTGATTTGCAGAATCAGGCCTTTTGTGCATGCAAAAGGGCATTTCCAAATGCACAAACTCCAACTTGCAATTTCCTAACCTGTTACCGAATCGCAATTTGGGTTTGTGAATAGGTATTTGTAAGGAGCGTATTTAGGGCGTCCATTCCAAATACTGATTTGCATTGGTAATTACCAATGTTTTGCAACAGAAATGAGTTGCAAAACATTCACCCTTTACCGTCACCTCAAAGTTGATGGTAACCCATTCTAAAATGGTAAGAGGTCCCTAATGGACCCCTTCCCCTTTGAGAATGGCTAAAAAAATATGTTTTAAGAACAGGCAGTGGTCCAAGGGACCAATGTCTACTCTAAAAAAAACACATAAACATTTCATTTTTTTTTTTTGTTATTTCTTTTTAAAAAAAATTTATTTCTGTAATTTTTTATTGTATAAAAATATATATTTACATGGAGCATGTTTTAAACGCATTCCGTTTTCATTTCAGGAAATCGGGCTGCTTTAAAAAAAAAAAGATTGCTTGATTTAAAAGCAATCACAGATATGATGGTCTACTGACCCCAACATGCCGCCATCCCTGTGATTCCAGCGAATCATAGTGGGTCACATACCGCGACCTACCTCATTAATATTCATGACGAAGGTGTATTTGTTACCCACTAAGAATCACTAGATGAAACTCAATGAGTTTCATACATTAGAATTGCTGAGGCATATTATCAAGGGGGTTTATCTCCGCTTTTTTAGCTTTAAAAGCCAAGAAAGCGGAGATAAAATTATCTCCCTATTACCTAGCTGTCGCTAACACCAGTTAGCGACAGCTAGTAGGAGATAGCGACCATCTTGGGCCCCACTTTGCATGTCACTGATATTTATCACTAATGACATGCAAAGTGGGCGTGCCAAGATGTTAGCGACTGAAAACAGTCGCTAACATCGCTATCTCCTATTACCAATTGTTGGAGATATTCGCACTAAGCGCGAATATCTCCAAAAGCTAACACCTGCCCTCAGCAGTTCTTAGCCATGTTATCCAATGGGAGGTGGATAACATGGCTAAGAGCATTAGCTCGGTAATGCATGAATATCGCTGACTTTTCAGCGATATTCATGCATTGCGGCGATTTTTATCGCATTTGTGATAAACCTTGGTAATACCAATGTTTATTTGCGGTAAAAATCGCCGCAGCTCAGCGGTACATTTTTGTCTCTAACCAAGCAATAGCGATAATTATCGCTATTGCTTGGTAATATGCCCCACTGTTTCCTAATTCAAATCGTAAATAATCGCTATTCCTAACCTTTGTACATCTTGATCCATTCTCTCTATTGTTCTGCTGCTAAAGAGGTGCTATGCTATAATTGCGATATTGCCCATGCAGAGTAAAAAAAACATTATTGAGCTCTTTTTATCAAAATACAAAACCCCCAAGAAGTTATGGTAGCAGATTTCACAAGTAATAGTTCTGCACTTATGTAATTATTACTAGGGAGTCACAAATGCAATGTTTAGTTGTAGGGCATGAAACAATATTAATCAATAGATGTGTTTTAAAAGTCATTTTATCATATAATGAGTTTTCTGTTTTAGTATTGGATAATGATGTAACTTTCTTCATCAGATCACAGTGACTGTACAGTTTCTTCTCTAAAAGTGTATAAAAACTCTGGGAAACGAGCCAAGTCTTCCCCCGGTCCTCTTTCAGAACAGATTCCCTGTTAGTCTGTCGATATTTTTTTTTCTCACTCCAGCCTTTACTGAGCAGTCCTTATGACAAATGTCGTTTAATTTTAATTTGCCATGTGCTGGACAATAATTGATGCTGGCATTTGACTAGATTAGCATACTGAATCTGAGGCCAAAGATATTCTACAATTATTTGTATTTTAAAAATGCAAATTGATTGACTAACTACTGCCTTTTTGCCTTCTTTATTGATTTTTAACTTTTAATAAACCTTCATAGTTTGCATTTTGAACCTTATCTCGGGTGGCGCTTCCTGTGTGGATTTTTCAATGTGATTTCTCTGGCTTTGCATGACCTTGTGTTAAGGGCTCTCGTCTTTACAAACTCTCACTTCCCGACCCATCAATCAGCCCTTTAGATGCAGGAAAGCATCAACAAAGTTCAAGCATATCTCTTTCTAATTTAGTTATCTTGTCTGGAAAATCTATTCTCTGCCACTGCAAGTACGTGTTTGTTTCATTATGATGTCTACTTTGATCTTTTTGCCATTGTCTACCTAATTCACTTATACACTTGTTATATCTTACAGGTGGCCCTCAGTGTCCCCGCTGGCACCGAAATGTGATCAAAATTTCTGGAGCAGGGTTCTTCTTTTTCTTCCTCAGCACGATTGCCCTAGGTTTTTTGGGTAAGGACTGAACGTACAAAGAAGTTACATTTTTGGCATATTTTGAAGTGACGTGTATGCATCATAGTTTGGCAAAGTTTGTAGCCTGGAAATGGAGTCACTGGCATATTGCTAAAGTCACATGAATGAGCATGAACAGATATATAGTATCCCAATATAGGACTTTCCTTTAGGTCTTGTGAGCTCAGAAATGCCTCAGGCTGTGTTATTTCAGGGAAAAGGGAATATGCAAAGTGCACGTGCATGTTTGTGAGGGGATGGAGCAGAAGGGGGTAAGCGAGTTTTAATGTGTGGATTGTCATGGTTCAGTTCTACTATGCCTGTGTTCCTATTAGCAGCCCTTTTGTCTCGCTGTCTATCCCTGAGAACCTCCGCTTTTAAATAAGTTGTCTTCTCAAGGAAACTGGCACTTTTTGTGCACCATTATAAACGGCAAAAAGAAGTTAGGAACTCTTGCTGGTACTTTTTTTCTCTGGGACAAATGTTGTCTGCTGTGTGCTCAACAGTAAATGTTCCCCTTAAACAAAAAAAATTGCTTGGGAGAATGAAAGGGAAGGGTGGTTTCTTGCAATGCTAGATCATAATTATGCCAGCTTGAGGAGGGTGACTGCTATGTGTAGTCTTCTTTGCACTGAAGGAGGGAGTGTTACAGGTACACTGTTTGCCCTGGTATACCTGTTAGTTATACCTTAGCAACAGGAGTGGACTGCATTAGGCTGGGTGGGTGGTGCAGAGTGTCAGTATGCCTGAGGTGTTCTTTGAGTTGTGTGGTAATTTGGTAAAAAGATACATAGATGATTTCTGTAGCCTGATGCACTAACATTACAACCCAGGCTGTGCTGCTGAGGGGGCATCAGTGTTTTTTTTCTTTTAACTGTGGCCAAACTCTTGGCCAATGGTGGTAACCCCTGAATGAGGGCACCCAAGCATCACCACACTTAGCCTCTCCCAACAACTTGTCCTAAATGCTACAGCTTGCAAATGAAAACTAACAATGTCACTGGTTCTATGGTTACGAGTAACAGCTTTAACAAATTGTTGTCAGTGTAAGTCGGCTCTAAGGACTCCATTTGTATGCAATGTTTTCAATAAGGAATTGCAGAAGCACTCTTTTTACAATGGGAGAATCCATGGATGACATGCTCTCATGCCTCGGCCAGTGGTAGAGGCCAATGGTGTTTGTCAATCGTGCATGGAGGTGAAGTCTCTGCCTACCTTCAGCTCAGTCCAACTTCTGATTGGGCAGGACTCCTTGACCAGGTCAGGTCATTATTGACAGCTTCAGGGCTCCTACTTGGAGTGCTCTGTTTGGAAGAACTGAGAAATGTGGAGCCGGGAGGTGCAGAATCATGAATCATTGGGATGTAAGGTGTGGACCTGGGAGTTGCAGAACCATGAATCCTTGAGATTTAAGGTGTGGAGCTTATATGTGTGTATCTGGGAGGTGCGGAACCATGAATCGTTGAGATGTAAGGTGTGTAGCTGGGAGTTGCAGAACCATGAATCGTTGAGATGTGAGGTGTGGAGCTGAGAGGTGCAGAACCATGAATCGTTAAGATGTGAGGTGTGGAGCTGAGAGGTGCCGAACCATGAATCGTTGAGGTGTAAGGTGTGGAGCTGAGAGGTGCAGAACCATGAATCATTGAGGTTTAAGGTGTGGAGCTGAAAGGTGATGAACCATGAATCGTTGAGGTGTAAGGTGTGGAGCTGAGAGGTGCAGAACCATGAATCGTTGAGGTGTAAGGTGTGGAGCTGGGAGCACAGAAAGTTTTCATGTGGCGCTGCCCTGCACCAAAACCTCATAAAGAGTCCCACTTTTTGCATGTCTGCTTCTCACACTGCACCTTTCTCAATAATGGATGCAGCTGTCCAATAAAGATGCCAGCCAGGTGCTTTTATCAGCTAAAATAACTAGGCCTTTTTTCCTGGTGTGTGAACCAGGCCACTATCATTGAGTAGAACAGTACTGCACCTGAAAATCCATCTCCACTCAACCAGTAGCGGCTGCTATCGTGCATCAGTGGTGGGGCAGGCGTGGAGGGATGGCAGGTTTGGAGTGGGGTGGTTAAAAAACAAAAAACAGAGGAAATAAGAATAAAATAAACTTACTTTGCTGGCAGCCGCAGCTCCTCCATTCTTCTTCCACAACAGCAGGAACAGGAAGGACCCATGCTTCCAGAGTCCACTAGCCAATAACAACACTGCTGATAGCAGCATCATGATTGGTCTGGCCGCCGTTGATCGGTAATCATATTTGGACTGCGGGCATGGGCATGTTCCTCACTAGGCTGTGCATTGCAGCCTGGTGAGGAACATGCACAGTGCGCATGAGTGTTTGGCCAGGCCGAGACAGCTGGAGAAGCAGCTATGTGCACTTGAGGAGTGCCTACCACTACTCCTCTGCTCTTTGGGCAACGCAGCCCAGCCCCACCCCGCACCTGAAGATCCGCTAGGGGAAAAAAAAAATAATAAGAACGTGGCGTTATTATCATTTAATTTTTCTTGTGGGGGCAACGCTCCTCCGACTTAGTGGAGCAGCCGCCACTGCACTCAACTTGTAATTTGGCCGGAATGTCAATGACTTCTCTCTGCACATAAAGCTGCCTTTCATAGTCCATAGGCCACCTGCATTCATCAGGACATATATACAAAGAGCATTTGCTGTCCAGGCCCATGGTGTGGGAATTATAACTAAATGTAATATTATTGGATGTCATCGGCATTCCATCTCCTTGGGTAGCACAATGAGTCATCAGTTCCTTACCCCTCTAGAATTTGGGGGCATTGCTCCCATATTAGATGAGGGGGTGGAGAGGAGGGAACTCATTCAATTCCAGCAGCTGAGTGTGTTTTCCTCCTTGGCCGCGCCTTCCCCTCTGATGCAATGCCAGTGAGCACCATGCGTCCTACACACTGGTCTGTCACGGCTGTCTGAGGCTGGTGCATGGTGGGCGCTAATGGGGTGGTGATGGCTGGGACCAGGGCTTTAAGTATGCCGGTGCTCAGCATCAGCAGTTCTAAAAAGCTGGTGCTGAGATGGGTCCCTCTAGTGCTCTCCATTTGTGCCCTCACCCTCGGTGGAAAAAATAAAATCGTAACTCTGCAGCATTACCACCCTTCACTGCATTTGATGTCACTTCAAAGAGACTCGTTATAGTTTTTTCACAGTCTCCTCAATTCAGATGTTTTACATATACATATATAAAACATGTTTATTTTTCAGAAAGACACACATTCACTGGATGGTGTCATCAGTGATGTAATGAGTGATGTAATATGTGATGTCATCAGCAGTGCATTACACGCGCAAGTTATAGTGAGTCCAACTAACTATAACGTGGGAATTTCAATGGTTTTATGTCAGTAAAATTTCCAGGTAACTATAACTGGTGTGAAAGCTATGGTTTTTCAGTGAATATATATATATATATATATATATATATATATATATATATATATATATATATATATATATATATATATATATATATATATATATGACTGGAACTTCGATATTCAGTAGAGGCCAAATAACGAAGACGGACCCAATGAGGTTATTTTAAAGCGTCTTTATTTCACACTGTGCACCCTCATGATTGCCATGACGCGTTTCGGGCCCTGGAGCCCTTGATCACATGACATGGTCAAATTACACCCTGTGATTTGTAGTGCCGGTCCGGTCACATGGTCCCAAGCCTATAGAAATAGAGAAAATACTTCAGCCTGGACCAGACATAGTAACCAATGTTGTTTACATTCATTGTGTTATTGGACTTTTCTGTGACGTTTTGTTAACCCCAATTGTCACAATTATTAAGCGACAAATAATCCTTACAAATGTGCAAATTTGCGCAATAAATATGTTAAAACACTATTTACAAAATATACCAATCGCAATTATTACTATGTACAAACAATCACAGTGGACGTAATATGTACAAACATTTCCTGTGCAATATTTAGCAAATGAATAAAGTGCTTTTGTGCAAAATTTACAAAGGAAGGGGTTGAGTTAATATTGCCCAAGTGGGCATTGGTTAAAATTTCATCTGGACCACTGCGTCTACACTGCTTAGGTATTCATGTTGACTCCAGCACTAATGGAAAGAAATGTGTGATTTCCCAAAAAAAGTGTTTGATACATTCAACATTATTAAAAATCCGGCAGGAAATAATTAATAAATAAATAATTTAAAAACAGCCTTAACAGATGACTGACATCACATTTCCACTAAACAATTTCAAGACTCTGTGTGCAAGCAAGTATACAAGTCTTCTGTCGCGTTCAATCCACTCGGGGCCTTAGTGTCTAATTCCAGAATGTACCTAGTTTCTAGTACGCGCAGACGTGCCTCTCTATTACCCCCTCTCCGTAACGGCTCCACCATATCAATTGCGTAGTATTTCAAGCAATTGACATCGCCTTTATGGCAAAGATTAACATGCCTCGCTACTGGGTAAGCATCGTCTTTGTTCACGACTGCCCTCATATGCTGCAATATGCGCTTGTGGACTTGTAGTTTAGTACTACCAACGTAGCAAAGTCCACAAACACATTCCAAGACATAGATGACAAAGTCTGATTTGCAGGTTATTTTCTTCGTGATGGGTAGTTCTCTTTCACAGAAAGGGGAATAGTAGGTGGTTTTACTTTTTCCTATAGTGCACGCTTTACATACTGCGCATTTCAAGAAGCCCTTACTTTTGCCTAGCCAGTTGCCTCTTGATGGTACCTCAGGGCTGCTACTGACTAGCATGTCACTCATGGATCTGGCACGGCTATAAGTAATAGCCGGGCATGTGGACAAAGTTTTCCCAATCACAGGATCACCTGTGATTATATGCCAGTTTTTCCTCACCATCCTCTGAAGCTGTCTATGCTGGCAACTATAACCAAGAATAAATCTCGGTTGGTCCACGGTCACATTGGTCAGTATTGCATCCACCCCTATTGATGTTCTAGGAGATAATGCTGTCTTGTTTGCCCTTTCCATTGCCTTAGACACTATATTTTCAGAGTAGCCCCTCTGTAGGAACCGTATCTTGCTTTTTTTCTGTGCTTCAAAACAGGCTTCATCGGTGCTACAAATTCTTCTGATCCTCAGCATCTCCCCATAAGGGATGCTGCGGATCAGATGGTTGGGGTGCTGACTAGAGGCATGGAGGATGGTGTTACCTGCAGTCTCCTTCCGATGTAATTTTGTCTGCAGTCCCCCTTTGTCTACAAAAACCTCTACGTCTAGGAAATTTACTTTCCTATCACTGATGGTACCTGTGAAATGCAGATTCAGTTCATTCTGATTGATTTCTTCAATGAACTGTTCCGCTTCACTTGCAGTCCCCTTCCAAATAATGAAAAGGTCATCGATAAACCTGTACCACACTAGCACTTTGCTACTCATGACCTCTTTAAAGGCATTGCCTAGGACCTGCTCCTCCCACAGCCCCATGTGCAAACATGAGTAACTGGGGGCGAAGCAGGCCCCCATTGCCACACCTCGCAACTGCTGGAACATTTGGTTTTGAAACATGAAGTAATTATTGTAAAGACACATTTCCAACATCTCCACAAGCATGTTATTGTGTTCCAGCATACACATGGGCCTTCTGCTAAGATAATGCCTTACTGCTCTCACTCCGTCCACATGATTAATACTTGTGTACAGTGCAGTGACATCAAGTGTGATCAACAAATACTCCATACTCCACACTATATATATTCAGTTTCACAACGCGCAGCCTGTACACTGAACTATATATATATATATATATATATATATATATATATATATATATATATATATATATATATATATATATATATATATATATATAGATATATGTATATATATATATATATATATATATATATATATATATATATATATATATATATATATATATATATATATATATATATATATATATATATATATATATATATATATATATATATAAACATAGTATTAATAAAAAAAATACAATATATTTACCATAGGATAGCCAGAGGGTTAAATTTACTATTACCACTCTAGTGAGTGCAACAGTAGAAAAAGCATTGGATAGCGTAGCAGTAAACATTACTATTCCCACTCCAGTGAGTGCAACAGTAGGGAAAACGTTGGATAGCGGGAGGGTAAGAATTACTATTCCCACTCCAGTTAGTGCAACAGTAGGAAAAGCGTTGGATTACGTAGGGGTAAAAATTACTATTCCCACTCCACTGAGTGCAACAGTAGGGAAAGCGTTGGATAGCGGGAGGGTAGAAATTACTATTCCAACTCCTGAGAGTGCAACAGTAGGGAAAGCGTTGCATAGCGTAGGGGTAAAAATTACTATTTCCACTCCACTGAGTGCAACAGTAGGGAAAACATTGGATAGCGGGAGGGTAAGAATTACTATTCCCACTCCAGTTAGTGGAACAGTAGGGAAAGCGTTGGATAGCGTAGGGATAAAATGATTATTCCCACTCCAGAGAGCACAACAGTAGGGAAAACGTTGGATAGCGTAGGGGTAAAAATTACGATTCCCACTCCAGTGGGTGCAACAGTAGGGAAAACGTAGGATAGTGGGAGGGTAAGATTTACTATTCCCACTCTAGTTAGTGCACTAGTAAGGAAACTTAATACTTCATATATAATTAAAAATAACATAAATATTATTACTAATTACAAATTATTTTAAATATTTAACAATGTTATATAACATATTATTTAACCACATGGCTGCTGGGCGTTTCCCCCCCCCCCTGTGCTGGAAAATGCCATTTTAGTGGCACCATGACGAGCTCAGCTCGTCATCAGCACACGACACCCGTGGGTGATGACGAGCTGAGCTCGTCATCAGCATCGAAAGGGTTAATCAAATAAAAAAACAAATACAATTTAATTATTATTAATAATTACCTACTTATACAAATTATTTTACAATTATCAATAAATTAATTAATAATTTAAAATTAATAAAAAATTAGATCAAAAAATAAAAATTTTAAAAATGTAATTACTTACAATTAAATTACTTTCCACCCTATTCCCCTTTAACCCACAACCCACTACAGAAAATACATTAAAAAAAGAAATATAATGATCAATTAATTAATTATTTAAAATTAATTAACAATTATATTTTAATTATTTACCAATTAATAATTAATTAACAATTAATTCTAAATACATTCCAATAAATAAATTGAAATATTTAACTAATTATAATTAAATTACTTCCCACCCTATTCCCCTCTAATCCCACAACCCGCTACAGAAAATAAATGACTACAATTAACATATTTATCAAATAATTAATTAAAATAAATTACAAATTATATTTTAATTAATTACCAATTAATAATTAATTAACTCAAAATAAATACCAATAAATAAATTAACATATTTAATTTATTTTAATTAAATTACTTCCCACCCTATTCCCCTCTAATCCCACAACCCGCTACAGAAAATAAATGACTACAATTAACATATTTATCAAATAATTAATTAAAATAAATTACCAATTATATTTTAATTAATTACCAATTAATAATTAATTAACTCAAAATAAATACCAATAAATAAATTAACATATTTAATTTATTATAATTAAATTACTTCCCACCCTATTCCCTATAAACCCACAACCCACTACAGAAAATAAATTACAAAAAGTAACATATTTATCAATTAATCAATTCAAATTAATTACCAATTATATTTTAATAATTACCAATTAATTAACAATTAATTCAAAATGAATACCAATAAATAAATTAACATATTTAATTAATTATAATTAAATTACTTCCCACCCTATTCCCCTATAAACCCACAACCCGCTACAGAAAATAAATTACTAAAATTAACATATTTATCAATTAATCAATTAAAAACAATTGCCAATTATATTTTAATTAATTACCTATCAATAATTAATTAACAATTAATTCAAAATAAATAGAAATAAACAAAATAACATATTTAATTAATTATAATTAAATTACTTCCCACCCTATTCCCCTATAAACCCGCAACCCTCTACAGAATTATATTACGCAAATATTAAAAATAGTATTAACTTACTTACCTCAAATTCGATATTTTTGTTGTCTATATTCCGTCCATTCGATATTTTGTCTATTCTATATTTTTGATTCGATATTAATGCCATTCTGGTCGATATTAATACTATTCTATTCGATATTTTGGTAGTCTATATTCTGTCTATTCGATATTATGTCTATTTATATACTTTTTACTTGATATTATTGCTACTCGATATTAAAAACTCGATATTTTGACTACACCATTATAAACAACAAAACCATATGTGTTGCTTCTTCATCTTATGCAACTAACAAACATTGACAAAGCCAACAGTTCTGGTTTGTAGTAGGTGTAATGTTACTTGTTGCATTAAACAGCTGGATGCAATGACAGAAGCAGCAAATTACCATTTTGGCAGCACAATATGCTAAGCACAGATTTTTAGCTTAGTTTTTAAGTCACACCCTTATTATAAAGGCCACACCCCTTTGAACGACTCCTATCACACTTAAAGCCCAGGCTGAGACCGGCCACAGCACTTTGACTTAGAGGATGATCAGAGCAGAATCATGGCCCTCTCATGTGCCGAAAGCCACACAGCCTGTACTCGCATCAGCATTGGCTAAGTTAGTGGTGGCCTGTCGTATCAGAGGAGTCTACAGAGCAAAGAGTTCTCTCGATACTTGCAGACTTATGTTCTTAGACAGAGGCTGTGCAAAATGTATGTTTTATCACAGTCTTGCATTTTATCATAGACTTCAATAGATTCACATTTCCCTCATTCACTGAAGTCAAAGACTCACATCTGCCACCCAGAGTTTAATGGATTTACGGCACCTGTATGTAGTCAAGTGGTCTGATGTTTCCACATAGAATGTCATGGCCCCTGTTTGGAGTGTCCAATGCACACCCATATACTGGGCCCGGCATCTGGGCTGGACACCCTCATGCATCATACATTATCACCAGATCATACAGACTTCAACTTTTAAATAGATGCAAGACACGTGGCAGTGGTAATACAGGGGGGAAACACTTCAGGGGGTTCATTCTGTCTGCATCTTATGGATATCAGTGAGACATGGATGCATTGTGGGCCCCACATTACATTCTGCAGAGTGGCCCCATCATTTTACGCCACCCCACTGGTTCAAGGTCACTTTTAAGACAATCTATGAGGGGAATACAATTATACTAAGGTATCCCCGGTTTCTTCGAGGCCTAAGAGGAGGGGGAAAGAAAATACAAAATAGAGCAAACTCTTATCTGGCCTATCTGATCGGTCGTGGGGTGACGTCGGGTGGAAAATCAGATTCCTGGTACTTGTTACTGATTGCATAGTAACAAACTAGCTGGAGAGCTCCGCGATGGCCTACAGTCCAGTTTCTAAGGCTTGCAAACGACCCAGATCAGTACAGAGTGAACACAGAACCTTCCGGGAAGCGTGGGAAGAAGAGTACTTGTTTGTGGAATGCCCAAAAGAAAAGGCCACCTGTTTGCTTTGCAAAGAGAAAGTAAATGTTCTTAAGAGGTATAACCTTGAACGGCACTACAGAACGCGGCACTCTGGATTCACTGCGAACTTCCCACTGAACTCAAAACTGCATTCTGCAAAAGTGGCATCATTAAAGCAAGCACTTCTTTCCCAGCAGAAGATCTTCCTTTGCCAGATGAAAGAATCTGAGGCTGTTACAGAAGCGTCTTTCAAAATTTGCTACTTGCTTGCCAAACATAAAAAACCTTTCACAGATGCAGAGCTGATGAAGCAATGTTTCCTTTCCGCAGCAGAAATTTTATTTGACAGCTACACTAATAAAGCCAGCATTTTAAAGGAAATTGGTTCATTGCAGCTATCAGATTCAACATGTGCACGCAGAATAGAGGCAATGGGACAAAACGTCAAGGAGCAGGTGATCCAAGCAGTCAGAGAGTCACCGTTCTACAGCATTGCCATGGATGAGTCAACAGACATAGGCGATGTGGCCCAGTTATTAGTTTGGGTGAGGTATCTGGACCAATCGCTTCATCCCAAAGAAGAGCTCCTCTGCCTTCTACCACTGCAAGGGCACACAAGAGGAGAAGATGTACTGGACAGTATGTGTAACTACTTTAAAACAAATGACATACCACTGAACACTCTTGTCAGCATAACAACGGATGGGGCTCCTGCCATGGTAGGCCATGACAGAGGCTTCGTATCTATGCTTAAAAAGAAGCTCATAGGACAGACTGTGATAGACTACCACTGCATTATTCATCAGGAAGTGTTGTGTGCAAAATTAAAGCATGGAGAACTGAATAATGTCCTAAAAGGTGCAGTGAACATTGTTAATTTTATCCGTGCCAAAGCTCTGAACCATAGACTTTTTAAAGCAATGCTGCAGGAATCTGAAGCGGAACAAACCAACGTCTTGATGCACACTGACGTGCGTTGGCTAAGCAAAGGGAAGGTTCTGGAGCGGTTCATCGCATTGCTTCCTGAAATTGTACTTTTTGTGAACAGTAGAGGCCAATCGTTCCCAGAACTAACCAATGTGAAATGGCTTGTTATGCTCCATTTTCTTTCAGATCTTTTCACACATTTTAATACTCTCAATTTGACCCTGCAAGGTAAACAACAGCTTGTGTGCTCCCTCATGAATGGTATTTATGCTTTTGAAAGTAAGCTTGTGCTATTCAAAGAACAACTGGATGAAAGTGACTTCACCCACTTTCCAAAACTGTTGGCTGTAATGCAGAGGTTTCCAGAGGCACAAGAAATTCTGGCAAACCTTGACCCTGGTGCATGTCTTGAGGAAATTTCTGGGGAGATCAAACGATGATTTTCGCAGTTCAGAGCCCTCACCCCTCTGTTCAGGCTGGTTGAAAACCCCTGGATGGTGAGTGCACGGAATCTTGATGTTGTTGCCCTTATTGGCATGGAAAGGGCTCAAGCAGAACTAGAGCTCATTGACATGCAGCACAATTCAGCCCTTGAAGCATCTTTTTTGGGGCAAGCACCAGAAGAATTCTGGAAAATTGTGCCCCCTGACAAGTTTCCTCTTCTTGTTACAGTGGCCCAGAAGGTACTTTGTATGTTTGGGTCAACCTATGCTTGTGAATGTTCATTTTCCACAATGGGACTGTTGAAGAGCAAACTTAGAAATAAACTTACAGACATACATCTGGAGCAGCTCTTAAGGCTTGCCGTTTCCAACTTGGTACCAGATTACCGAAAACTAATTGGTGACATGAAATGTAAAATAAGTTCATAGTGTTTGTGTTTAACATATCTATTTTTGGGACTCTGAAGCCTATGCTGCACTGGGCATGTGCTGAATATCCGGTTGCTGCAAATTGCCATTCAATCCCACTTAAGATTGCCCTTGTCTGCTAATAAAAAAATATTATAAACATGTGCTGCATGTAGTTACATCTGCTTTGGAAATACAGCATTGTCTAGTAATGTTTTGAAACAGGACATTTTTTTTTTTACCCCCTCTAGCCCCGCACCCAATGACCCCGCCCCCAAATGACCCCGCCCCCACCAGTGCGGCCCTCGGCCACAAACCACACTGTAAATTCGGCCCCCGAGAGAAAGTTTGTGAGTACCCATGATAACTACACAAACAAATTCTTAAGGAAACCACATCTTGAGAGAAAATCCTACTACAATATTTCAATTTGCCTTATATCATTGCATTCCAAAAACACAAACATGTGTTTGTCTTTTAGATTTTGAATAATCGTTTTCTTGTTGTTAGAAATGGGATCCCTGGCTGGCCAGGGCTTTCGCCAAAGTCAGTCAGAGACCACCACTCCTAAGTCAGGGCAAGGGAGTTACACGCCAAGATAACCCCTGCTCACCCTCTAGGTAACGTGGCGCGAGCAGCAAGGCTAAACTTGGAGGCGATGTGAGTTAAGTATTTGCACACGCACCCCAGCAACAACACCCAAGGCCCACCACAAAGGAAACTCCACACAAGGTTATATATAAAAATAGCCTTTTTATTGCACCAAAACACATTAGATAAAACACACACTTTACAATGTGCCAGGGGCACGGGCAGAATTTACAGGGAATATTTACAAGACAGGGCCACCTGGACCACTGTCAGGAATCAGCACTTTTAGAAGTAACACTTTTAAAAATAGCACTTAGAATATAAATCACTATAGTACAAAAATAGAACTTGTAACACACAACCAGCCACTACTGGTACCAGGTGAGCACCACCTATGCAATCCTCACTATCCTAGGAGATCACACAAGGAACCTGGGCCTCGCTAGTACCACCTGTACTAGCAAGAAGGAAACCACCTAAGTTTCGCTATACCTGTAGTGGTCTAAGGAAGTAAACACATGATGCATCACAATACATTCAGAGATGTAAAAGCCACAACACACATGATGAATAAACTACCCATTCAGAGGTGCAGGGGAGGAAAACACAATAGCGCAAAATCCACATTAGCCACCACCTGTGGCAGTCCCTGTGTCCAAATGTCAGGGGCCTAAACGTGGCATCTGCCAACGAAGTGCTGGGCAGCTGTGATGACGGGGCAAAGCTGGAGCCTCGCAGGCTCTGGCTAAAAGAAATGCCCCCTGAGCCTCTCTGGACTCAAAATGAATCAATGCAGCCTCTCTGGGCTCTGCATACACAGATGCAGCCTCACTGGGCTGTGAGGGTCCCTCACGGGGGACCTGGAAAACTGGGAGTGCCTCAAGCCTCCCTTAGGCTGGAGCACAAATGGCGTGTTGGAGTCCCCCTCCTAGGGACTCGAAGCACAAGGAAATGCCCCCTTTGCCCTCTTAGGGCTGTACACAACAACTGGCTGCCAAGAGCCTCGCAGGCTCTAAGATCACTGGGGGCCCTCGAGCCTCTCAGGGCTCGGTGATCACCGGTGCGGCCCGTGGGAGACCCTCCTGGACTTTGGAAAGAAGAATATCCCCGTGAGCCTCCTCTGGGCTCTAAACACCACAAGCGTGAGGTCGTGCTACCGAGGGGGGGGGGGGGCGGACACCGACAATGTGTCCCGGCGCCCTCCCGTTTCTGTTGCACTCACCGGCTTCGGTAGCTGCTGCGGCGGCTGTCGGCAGAGAGCTCCCACTCCTCGGGACTCTCCTCACAGGCTGCGGCGGTGGCTAGAAGGCTCCCGCCTCTCCCACGAGACGGGCCAGAAGTCCGGGGCTCCCCCTTCACTCGGGAGCCCCCGGGAAGGACACAGCCGGCACCTTCCTCTCCTCCGGCGGGCACTTCCGGGTCGCGGCTGCAGGATCCAATCGCAGCGCGGTCCGGGGCTGTGGAGGCAGCACTTCCGGCAACGTTTCAAAAACTTCCTGGGCTGAGGTGGTGAAGTTATGGGCAATGCCGGGTGGGCACCGGCCTTAATTACCATAAAGCACGGTGGGCACGCGCTCGAAAGGCGGCAATGTCCCCGGAAGGGTGGGCACCTGCCAGGGGGGTCGAACTCATCACGGAGCGGGGCCAACGCCGGGTGGGCTCCGGCTTCCGACAGTAAAGCGCTCCTCAGCGCTAGATGCAAAATCAAGCGCTCGTAAGCGCTAGAAGGGGATGAAGCGCTCCCAAGCGCTATAAGCAAAGGAAAAGCGCTCTCAAGCGCTAGAGGGCACTCAGTTCAGCAACAAAGTCCCTGTAGGCAGGCAGGGGGGCAAGGCGGGGCCCAGAGCCAGCACACTGGGTCTCCAGGCAGGGAGACTCTCCAAGTGGCGGTCCTCTAGCCCAGCGACAGCAGCAACAGGCCCCTCAGGATTCTGGAAGAGAACAACTTCTGTGGGGACACAGCCACATTTTTATACACCTAAATCCTTTGTTTGGAGGTGCAGGGTGGGGGGAAAACCAGTCGCAGCTGGTTTGGGAGTACCCTTGATGGCCCAACCACCCCTTTCTTTCACTGGCAGGGCTAGGGTCATCAGTCACACCACAGGGGGGCGGAGCCAGCATTGTGTGGGGAAAACCCAGCCCTTCCAGGTCACAGGTACACTCCTCCCACACATCACTCATGCTAATCTCACACTCACCACCGGGCAGACCCATCCAGCCTTCCTGGAGCCAGGCTCACCAGCCAGCTCCAGCCAATCACACGCCAGGCATATTTTACACTAATATGCCAAGTCCTAGAAGTGGCACTTCTACATATGACACACTCATGCAACACACACCATTGCGAAGCATTTAATCACGCGAATCCGCACATATCAAATTTGAACCTGTACACCCCACGCATCAGGAACTACCAGGGACACATACATTCCCCATGCATTCCTATGGGAGGGCAGGCCTATCTCATCACATGCACTCAGAGTGCGCACGCACTTTCCACTGGGACACAGTGAAAATGCGCAGAACCCAAAAATCACCATCACCAGGTCACCATTACAAGCAAAAAGTCTAGGGGTGAACCTGCCAGAAGGGCCAAGTCCAACACAACCCCCTTCCAGCCAAAACGCAGGGGAGAACAATCACCACCGTGATGGTCTTCCCTGCTTGGGGCAATAGAACACGGACGCGGGCCTGCAACTGCAGGGACACCCTCCTTTTCTACGCCACGGTGAACCCATGGGATTCCTTCTCAACACACTGTCTGGACCAACTGGGCTACCCCACTGGTACTCCCGAGCAGTCCGCGGCCAGGACCATGCCCTGGGCCACCCAGGTGCCACCGGTCCTTGCCTATTCGTAGAGTGGGGTGTAGTAACCCCTGGCACATAGTAGCAATTCTCCACTCTTCCTGTCTGCAAGACAGGACTAGACTGCCACTGGTTCTCCAGCCTAGGGTCTACAACCTCAGGCGGACCAGGAGTCTCAGGGAAGGCTCCCCTCCCCCTACCTCTTCTTCTAGGGTTCCTCCTCCTCCTGCGAGGGGTACCTTTACAACGCCACTCCAACCCAGGGTTTAACCCCTCAGGTTTCACCGGGGTCAGAGGTGGGCTCTCCCACCCTCTGCACCCCCTTCCAGAGGTCTGCCCTCTCCCAACTGGAGAGGTTCCTCTAGAAGAAGAACCGGTCAGGACACTAGTTACAGTCGTCCTACCCTTCAGGTCAGGCTGATCCTGAACCTGGCCTCCCAACCTCCGGTCTGAAACCTTTGGTGGAACAATTGCCTGGCACTCCAGGACTTCTGGGGATTCACACACTATCCCCCTGAGGCTAACAAATGACACATATGTTGTGTGACTGTCTGTCTGGCGCAGATCTCCCACCTCCTGTCCATCTGACAGTGCGCAAAGATCCCCCAGACCAGAAGTGGCGCCACCCGGGTCCTCCCAAGAAGATCTAGCCCAACTGGCTAGTCCCTGGTCCTCTGGTGCATCCACTGGGAAACTCATCCCCCAATCACTCCTCACTTCGGACTTCTGTGCACTCCCTCCTGGAGTAGCACTGCCGGACACTGGAACCTCTGGAGCTCTAGTTACAGATGCTCCAGGTTCCCTAGACACTAGGAGTTCTTCCTCAAATGGACTAACAGGACAGCCTAGGTCCCCAACCTGGTGTTCCCTCAAGAAACCATCCAAGTCCTGAGGCAGGGCTTCGGGCGTCTGGGGACCCTCGGTCTCCCCCTCACTCCTGCTCCACTGAGCCAGGCAATGAGCCCCTACACCCTCCTCGCTATCCTGGGACCTAGCTGGGCTACACTGAGCCTCCTCCACCACGCTGGGCTGGAGGATACCTGAACCACTACTTTTGGAGTCACTCCCTAATGACTCTAGAGAACCTCTGGCACTCTCCCAGCGGTCTGCTTCACTTGCAAGCTCCCAAGGATCCATGGTTTCACACCTCAACAAGTGTTGCCGCAATTCCGGCCAACAACGACTGAGCACCTGCTCCTTGAGAATAAGATCAAACAGTTTGTCAAAATCAGGTCCCGTGGGAACCTCAAACCACTCAATCAGTGCACACTGACAGTCCCCTGCAAACTCCTCCCAAGGCTGGTGAGACAGCTTCCTACTGCCCCTGAATTTCAACCTATACTCCTCTTCTAGGGAAACTGGTACCAGACTGTGGGAACTGGGGCTGGGACTTCCTGCACTGGGCTCTATATAGCTGCCACCACTGGACTCAACCCTCCGTGGGGAATCCAGACAATCAAAACTGCGTGCAGGGGATAGTCTACCCTCCAGAGCTACTTTGCCTCTGGTGAAGGCCCTCTCAGCCTCCTCTATCCTTTCCTGTGCTAAGACCCTCTCAGTCTCTAGCTGTTGCTTCTTAAGCTCCAGCTCCAGCTGCGCCATAGCCTGGGCATGCTCTAACCTGAGCTTCTCTAAGGCCAGCTGGTGCTCCCTTTCTCTCCTCCTATCTTCCAGCTCCTCTGGGGACAGGGAAAGGGATGAGGCACTGCCTCCAACGCTGGACCCAGCAAGGGACTCCCTATCTATGGGGTCCTCACTATCTGCTGGCGTCCCAGTGCTATCATTTTCTTCCTCCTCTTCTGAATCTTCAGGGCTCCCCACAGACCCACCACCCTCCTGGTGTGAGGCCCGGGCCCTTTCCTCACTGCGCTCAAGATCCCTTTGTTCCTTACACCATTGGACAAGGTAGTTCCTAAGTTCGTACTTAGTATCTGACCCACCCACCCCTATGTCTCTCTCTCTACAGAACCATTCCAACTCCTGCCTATTGTACCAAACTAGATCACTAAGATCAAAGACAAGCTCCATCTTGGCAGGACGTTCTAGAGACAAGATCACACAGGGAACCTAAGGGTCTGAGCTTAAACAGGAGTACACAATTCACAAAGGTTCAGCAAGCTCTCTACCCCAGAGAACTCACACTCACTTGTCTAGTGCCACACACCACTCATTCACACACAACCCCCCCCTCGGACTGGTAAGGCAGTTTCTACCACCCCTGATTCCTCAACCTGACCACATGTGACACAGGTACCAAACTCTGGGTGCGGGGCAGGGGAATAAATGTACTGGACACAACTGCACAATGATACCTTCAGGAGAAGAAAATAATGGAACTTCAAAAACAATAATCCCCTAAAATGTGGTAATCTAAAATGCAGAGTTTTGTAGTGGCCAGTTGCCACTGTGGTACAACGCAAACACAAATCCTTATCCTCACCGCTGCATCCAATGTTAGAAATGGGATCCCTGGCTGGCCAGGGCTTTTGCCAAAGTCAGTCAGAGACCACCACTCCTAAGTCAGGGCAAGGGAGTTACACACCAAGATAACCCCTGCTCACCCTCGAGGTAACGTGGCGCGAGCAGCAAGGCTAAACTTGGAGGCGATGTGAGTTAAGTATTTGCGCACGCACCCCAGCAACAACACCCAAGGCCCACCACAAAGGAAACTCCACACAAGGTTATATATAAAAATAGCCTTTTTATTGCACCAAAACACATTAGATAAAACACACACTTTACAATGTGCCAGGGGCACGGGCAGAATTTACAGGGGATATTTACAAGACAGGGCCACCTGGACCACTGTCAGGAATCAGCACTTTTAGAAGTAACACTTTTAAAAATAGCACTTAGAATATGAATCACTGTAGTACAAAAATAGAACTTGTAACACACAACCAGCCACAACTGGTACCAGGTGAGCACCACCTATGCAATCCTCACTATCCTAGGAGATCACACAAGGAACCTGGGCCTCGCTAGTACCACCTGTACTAGCAAGAAGGAAACCACCTAAGTTTCGCTATACCTGTAGTGGTCTAAGGAAGGAAACACATGATGCATCACAATACATTCAGAGATGTAAAAGCCACAACACACATAATGAATAAACTACCCATTCAGAGGTGCAGGGGAGGAAAACACAATAGCGCAAAATCCACATTAGCCACCACCTGTGGCAGTCCCTGTGTCCAAATGTCAGGGGCCTAAACGTGGCATCTGCCAACGAAGTGCTGGGCAGCTGTGATGATGGGGCAGCGCTGGAGCCTCGCAGGCTCTGGCTAAAAGAAATGCCCCCTGAGCCTCCCTGGACTCAAAATGAATCAATGCAGCCCCTCTGGGCTCTGCATACACAGATGCAGCCTCACTGGGCTGTGGGGGTCCCTCACGGGGGACCCGGAACACTGGGAGTGCCTCAAGCCTCCCTTAGGCTGGAGCACAAATGCGGGCGTGTTGGAGTCCCCCTCCTGGGGACTCGAAGCACAAGGAAATGCCCCCTTTGCCCTCTTAGGGCTTTACACAACAACTGGCTGCCAAGAGCCTCGCAGGCTCTAAGATCACTGGGGGACCCTCGAGCCTCTCAGGGCTCGGTGATCACCGGTGCGGCCCGTGGGAGTCCCTCTTGGACTCTGGAAAGAAGAATGCCCCCGTGAGCCTCCTCTGGGCTCTAAACACCACAAGCGTGAGGTCGTGCTACCGAGGGGGGGGGCGGACACCGACAATGTGTCCCGGCGCCCTCCCGTTTCTGTTGCACTCACCGGCTTTGGTAGCTGCTGCGGCGGCTGTCGGCAGAGAGCTCCCGCTCCTCGGGACTCTCCTCACAGGCTGCGGCGGCGGCTAGAAGGCTCCCGCCTCTCCCACGAGACGGGCCAGAAGTCCTGGGCTCCCCCTTCACTCGGGAGCCCCCGGGAAGGACACGGCCGGCGGCTTCCTCTCCTCCGGCGGGCACTTCCGGGTCGCGGCTGCAGGATCCAATCACAGCGCGGCCCGGGGCTGTGGAGGCGGCACTTCCGGGTCGCACTAGGCAGCGGCCCGGCAACGTTTCAAAAACCTCCTGGGCTGCGGCGGTGAAGTTATGGGCAATGCCGGGTGGGCACCGGCCTTAATTACCATAAAGCGCGGTGGGCACGCGCTCGAAAGGCGGCAATGTCTCCGGCAGGGTGGGCACCTGCCAGGGGGGTCGAACTCGTCACGGAGCGGGGCCAAGGCCGGGTGGGCTCCGGCTTCCGACAGTAAAGCACTCCTCAGCGCTAGATGCAGAATCAAGCGCTCGTAAGCGCTAGAAGGGGATGAAGCGCTCCCAAGCGCTATAAGCAAAGGAAAAGCGCTCTCAAGCGCTAGAGGGCACTCAGTTCAGCAACAAAGTCCCTGTAGGCAGGCAGGGGGGCAAGGCGGGGCCCAGAGCCAGCACACTGGGTCTCCAGGCAGGGAGACTCTCCAAGTGGTGGTCCTCTGGCCCAGCGACAGCAGCAACAGCCCCCTCAGGATCCTGGAAGAGAACAACTTCTGTGGGGACACAGCCCCATTTTTATACACCTAAATCCTTTGTTTGGAGGTGCAGGGTGGGGGGAAAACCAGTCGCAGCTGGTTTGGGAGTACCCTTGATGGCCCTACCACCTCTTTCTTTCACTGGCAGGGCTAGGGTCATCAGTCACACCAAAGGGGGGCGGAGCCAGCATTGTGTGGGGAAAACCCAGCCCATCCAGGACACAGGTACACTCCTCCCACACATCACTCATGCTAATCTCACACTCACCACCGGGCAGACCCATCCAGCCTTCCTGGAGCCAGGCTCACCAGCCAGCTCCAGCAAATCACACTCCAGGCATATTTTACACTAATATGCCAAGTCCTAGAAGTGGCACTTCTACATATGACACACTCATGCAACACACACCATTGCGAAGCATTTAATAACGCGAATCCGCACATATCAAATTTGAACCTGTACACCCCATGCATCAGGAACTACCAGGGACACATACATTCCCCATGCATTCCTATGGGAGGGCAGGCCTTCCTCATCACATGCACTCAGAGTGCGCACGCACTTTCCACTGGGACACAGTGAAAGTGCGCAGAACCCAAAAATCACCATCACCAGGTCACCATTACAAGCAAAAAGTCTAGGGGTGAACCTGCCAGACGGGCCAAGTGGCGTATTTGTATAGCGCGAACAGTGACCCGGAGGCATCCCGGCACTTGTACTCCTACCACAAGGGAACCCCTCCTGGCTTTTCCTTGCGGGGTGTCCACTCCTGGGCATCCCATGGTTAAACCAGGCATCCCTTGTGTATCAGGGGGCCTTTGTGGAGACTAAGCAAGCTATTGCCCAGAGTTGCAGCATGGGACCCATGCTTAGAATCGGCACTGGGGCGAGAATATCCGGTCAGAGGAATTTAAGACCGAAACCCACCGAGGCGGGAATCGAACCCTGGTCCCTGGCCAGCGTTCTGCATCAAGGTCTGCCGCTCTAAGCATTGAGCCACACTTCTCCACAAGTCCTACACTTGTCATAATTCTTTGGTGAATTTCACAGATGTGTGTTGCTGGCCTACGTACGTTTTGGTGTAAACAGGTTGTTATCACCTTCTTCAGGGCCAATTGCATGCACGTTCCATCTTTAAAATTGTCTGGGGGTTTTTATGTCTAAACAGTAGGCTGAAGACATGTTATCGTTTTCCAGGGTGTGGAGATGTCCACATTGAGCTTTTGGCAGTGCTGTTACGGATGACAACAGATGTTATTGGAAGCCGTAGACTAGGATTTGCTCTTCCTGGATTTAAAATTATAGACACCTTTAAATAGGCAAAAATGAATATTCTCAAAGGACCTATAAATAATACTTAATCCTGATTATATTTAGGTTGCAGTTGAAAGTCACAACATTCTTTACTATCGCGACCATCATTACTGTTTCAAGCATCTTTCATATATTATCGCAAATTTTACGTAGAAGACTTTTTTTTCCAATTGTCTACTGCCTAAATCTCAATGTGGACATCTCCACACCCTGGAAAACGATAACACGTCTTCAGCCTACTGTTTAGACATAAAAAAACAGACATTTTTAAAGATGGAACGTGCTTTCTATTGGCCCTGAAGAAGGTGTTAACAACCTGTTTTCACCGAAATGTACGTAGGCCAGCAACACCCATCAGTGAAATCCTCCAAAGAATTACGACAAGAAAACGATTATTCCAAACATAAAAGATGGACACATGTTTGTGTTTTTGGAATGCAATGATATGAGGCAAATTGAATTATTGTAGCAGGATTTTGACTCAAGATGTGGTTTCTTTAAGAATGTGTTTGTGTAGTATGATAGTTGTTATGCATGAGAGGTTTGAAATGTGAGAATGGATGAATGACAGAATGTTAACCATTTTTCTTCTCTATTAGCTTTGGGGGTTATCTACATATAATCTTATGTCCAGGAAAGTGAAGCCATGTTTTTCTCCTTTAAGAAATAATTTTGTTAATATTTCTTATGTAAAGTGTCTATCAATGTAAAAATCTTTTTATAAAGGAAGTGCAAAAATACATATAAAAAAACTAAACATACAAAAAACTTATTTTTGATAAATAAATATAATGCAAATGAAAACCACTTCACTCTGTGTGACTATGCTGTACAGTGAATATTGTAATTAGGGTTATTGCCGTTTTTTTTTAAATCAGATAGGTCAGATAAGAGGGTGCTCTATTTTGTAATCTAGGAGGGAAGCACAGACAAAAACACGGGCAGATTTACAATTCCTGGCACATCCCTGCAAAGTAGCAGGGATGCGCCAGGAAACTTGCGAAACGCATAACAATCCTTGCTCCACCACGGATGCGCCTCATTTAGAATGCCGCACATCATGGCGCAGGGAAATGCAGATGGGTGTCGCATCTGCCGTCGTAACGTTGGCGCAGTGCTCGAGTTGTGCCGCGGGGGTGATGCAACTCCAGCACCGTGCCAACCCAGCCTATCTTGCACATGGTGCATCACACCTTACGCCTGCTTCAAGCAGGTGCAAGGTTTTGACGCAGTGGGGTCGGAAAAGTGACTGAGTGAAATCTTGTAGATTTCACTCAGGCACTTTTCTGAGGCGTTCCTGCTACGGAACGCCCCCTCCCTGCAACAGAACGCCCACATGAAACCTGAAGCAGGTTTCATGTGGCGCAAGGCTTTACAACATGACGCTTCTCCCTAGGTGCGTCACATTGTAAATACCCTGCAGCATGGCGCTAGCTTTACGCATGCGCTGAGTCAAAGAAGTAACGCAAAGGCGGAGCAAAAGTGGTCCACGGGGCCACAATTCGTTGGATGTAGTCAAAGCTAATATTTGACATCTATTTACATTATAATATGTTCCATGTCTCTCCTTGGAGTTAGTTGCTTATTTTCGCTTTCCAGGAGAAGAGCGAAACCTCTGGTAACACAGCAAAGGCTGCTGTGTCCCATTTTACGAGAGCTGGTGTGCTCTGCTTGCTTGACTTTAGGGGAGTAAGGCATTGGGCATTCAGTATTTGTGTCTGAACCCATGGTGGTGTGTGCAGGGGCTGCTGGGAGTTTACGATTGTTTTCTACATGACTTCATCACGCAAGGAGACTCACGTAACACAGAGGGAGCTGCTCTGTGTTTCCAGGGTGTGGGGATCTTGTGATTTGAGCTATTTATAGGCTACAGCATGCTGTCACAGTCACACACAGGAGAGCTTGAAATAATTCCACGAGGGTGGGTGGTGTGGAGGGGGTTTTACATATAGAGGGCCTACAATGTGAGTGTTTGGCGTCATTTACAGGATACCAATGATGGGAGGTGGGGGGGGGGGGCTGTTACATGCAGAGTAGACAGATTACGAATGAGGCATAGGATATGGTTTGTGGAGCATTTCTATGTCCAATGGCGTTGTACAGAGGCACATCCTGTGCATAAGCAATTTGTCAGTGTTGAATAAGATTACGTGCAAAATAAATTGTCAAAAAAGTCGCCGTTTTCTACAAATGTTTTGAATTGAAAAACGTAGCCTTTGATAAATTACAAAGTATTTGTAAAGTTTCCAAAAATAAACTTCATACACTCCAAATTTATTGGTAGTTGTATACGCTATGACAATCAAAGGGCCCGATTCACAGAACTAACTTAAGACAAAATCCTAAACTTACTACTTTAGGTATTCACAGAAGTTAGGATTTTGTCTTAAGTTTGTCTTAAGACAGACTTAAGTTAGGATTTTGTCTTAAATCTGTCTTAAGTCTGACTTAAGACAAATTTAAGACAAAATCCTAACTTCTGTGAGTACCAAAAATAGTAAGTTAAGGATTTTGTCTTAAGTTAGTTCTGTGATTCGGGCCCAATGTTCCTTTCATGTTTCCTGTCTATGTTTCCAAACTTCCAACAACCCGTTTATGCCCTCTTTAACTTGGTCTGTGCCGCTCTTTCTTTACTTCTTATCTCCTCCATGATTGTTTTCCCTTCTCACCTGTATTTTTCTCTAATTCCCCACAGGTTTCTCGTATTGTCTCCTATACACCTTCTACCTAACAACCTGTTCTCCCACCTATCACGTGCACTTTGTTTTTATTTTTTTCTTATCACTCTTCACTTTTATCATCTTCCTGCCTTTCCCAGTTAGCCTGCTTTGTCACTTTCCTCTGTAGCCCTACCACATCCCACGAATCAGGGGTTAGACAAACACATTTTTGGGCAGGTGTCCGCATCCCCTTATTAAAATGCTAATGTCACGTGTAATTATAGCTCCTCAATGCGTGCCCAGGTGCTGTGGCTCTGCAGGGTTAAATAAACTCAGCTGCCAGCACGCATGCTGTGGTGCTCTAGGAAGTTATTTTGAAGCATCCCAGATTGGGGCCTCTTGTTGTTATAGAAACCCGCCTGGGCCCAGCTAGGTTGTTCTTTCACTGAAGTAAGAGGTCTGCACATTGCCTGTCTGTGAGTCATACTGTTACTTGACTGCGTATTCAACCAAGCTGTAGCAACTCGGCAGATTGGCATGAGTGACAATTGTAATTGCCATATTTTGTGAAGGCGTTACACTGCTGATGCAATGACTGCATTAAACTCAGGGCAAATAAATGTTGTATTTACAGGTATAATAGGCGAGGAAATGCAAGGGAGCGAGAGAAAGAGGGAGGGAGAGAGAGATAGAGAACGGTGAAGGGGTGATGCAAGGAAGTACATCCAGAAAAAGAGAGTGAAAAAATAGTGGTGAAGAGGAAGGAGTTAATGTGTAGGAGAGTCAGATAGAGAATTTCACAAACATGTTGAGGGGAATGTGTCAGAGTGAGAGACTGCTGATGAAAGAGGTATGAAGAGGAGTCCAGAGGAGACCGAGGCACTCGAAAGTGGTATCCCACAGACCTGCTAATATCCAAAAGACAGTCTAATATTCTCAGAATTGAAATATTTTCAGTTCTATTTGTCACAACAAAATCCTTGTTACTACTCAGAGGCAGTAATGGCTAACAAGCATTGGCAACATTAATAGGTCTGGCTTGTTTTAGCTGTATGCTGATTGTTGTGAGATATATCTGGATACAGTTAAAGAAAACATAAGAAGATGCACCTAAGTAATGGCAGTTGCATTGATTTATTCAAGAGAAAGTATCACATGAAATGTCACATTGTAGACAGTAGGTTGTCACTCATACACCGGCTAAAACCATAGAAATATCACAAACATGAGCAATCCGAAAACTAGGCAGCTATAAGTCTCTACCCCGTCTTCCCTCATCTTTCACTCTAGCCTCTACCCATCTAGCACTCTACTCTTAACATATTGATAGGCCTTCATTATGAGTAACAAGTTCATTGTGATGGGGCTGGTAAAGTCAGCCAATGCCTGTTAGACTTGGCCCTCCCTGATGGGTCACCTCCAAACTTTTTGTCTTCACCCAATCCATTTTTCTGAACAAGTTTTTATTGGCTTTAGAACTCTCAGCACTTTCCCACTGCTAACCAGTGCTAAAGTGCTTGTGGTCTCACTTTTAAACATGGTAAACAGCCTACAACTGTTTGGCATATGTAATTTACTTATAGGTTCCTTGTAAAGTGGTACACCATATACCCAGGGCCTGTAAATTAAAAGCTACTTCTGGGCCTGCAGCACTTACATAGCCCCTTAAAACATTAAAACATGTCCCAGGACTGCCATTGCAGCATGTATACAGTTTGAAACTGCCAATTCGACTTGGCAATATAACCATGTTGCCAAGTCAAAAATCTATTTTTTCTTACCTATACGTTACAGCTAAGGTAGGCTCTAGACATCCCAGAGGCCTAGGTGAATTGTAATTAAAATATTGGACATGTACATTCAGGTTTTACCTTTCCTAAATGTGTTTTTCACTACTGTGAGGCCTACCTCTTCCAAAGGATAACATTGGCTTATCATATTTCATTTAATGAATGTGAAACTGGTAGGAAAGTCATATTAGCTGTCTGTTAAGCTGTAATTTAAAACCATCTTTAATGATAACGTCAGATTTCAAGTCACAATTTGGAAAATGCCACTTTTAGAACTTGGCATTTTCCTGCCCTAACCATTTGGTGCCTGCAGCCTGTTCTTGTTCACCTGACTAGATGTAGGAGGCAGTTGGTCTTTGTATCTTCTTCCCAGACAGCCACAGAATAGAGTGATTAGTTGTGCCTGGATAGGCTATCACTGGCAGGATGGGTGAGATTGAGCTGAGTAAAGCCCCACTTTCAAGTCAATAAGCTGTGCCCTGCCTTTACACAACAAACTTTACACTGGCCTATTGTGCCTGTAGGAAAGGAAGGGAGGCAGGTGATTGCTTGATTGATCAAAAGGAATCACTAAACACTTCTCCTACCACAAAGAAGGCACTGAATATTAAATAGGACCATCAAACCCACTCTTCAATACACTTCTGGACCAATGGAAGACTCAGAAGGACTTTTGTGCCGCTCTACTGTAGGAAATACTACTCTGTTGCCCTGCTGTCTAAGTGAGAAGGACTGGACCTGCATCTTGATCCCAGGACCACCAGAGTGCATCCATCGGCTAGTTAGCTGGCCTTCTGATCAGAGCCCCAGGGACAGAAAATGCTCCAATCATCTTGACCTTTCCAACTGGACTTTGTCTGGTGTGAGTCCGAACACCCCAAGTGGTTCTCCTCCAGTCATGGACCCTTTGAAGTGCGGTTAAATGTGCTCAGCCAGTACAACTGTAGTCTCATCAGTACCAACGTAGTGTGATGCAAACTTGGTTCAGCTCCTTGCAGCACCTCATTAGAACCGGCACAGTGCAATGCAGCCTCGACACAAGCCAACTTTGCAGCCTGCACAGCTCAATGGAACTGCTTTTGCATGATACATCCTTGACACAGACCCCTCAGCTCCCCATTGGAACAGACACAGTGCGGCGCAGCCTCCACACAAGCCAGCATCCCAGCCCTCTAAACTCATCTCCAACACGGATAATGCATCACTTCTCGACGCTGCTGCTGTGCATCACAACACTCTGCAACTAGGATTTAAGGTACATTGCTCATCTAGAGTAACTTGGTCCCTGCATCTGGCCTGTGCTCCATTGTAGTTGGCCTGAACTTATGAGATGCGACCAAAAAATCACGGTTGGCACTTTGTGCTTTAAAGCACTGTTTTTTTACCTAAACCTTTAAAATTGTATATCTCCTGTCTAACAATTGGATTTTTGTTATTTTGGTGTCAAATAATTCTACTCTATTTATCTAAATGGGTGTAGTACTTTTCTAGTGTTTTGTCTTCTCTTTATTGCTGTTTGGGTGCTGCATAACACTTTACACACTGCCTCTAAGTTAAACCGGACTGCTTTGTGCCACGCTACAGGAGGGTTAAGCACAGGTTAATTTAGTGACTTTAGTAATTCGCCCTGACACGGATTGCAGCTGTTGCCTGAGAAGAGTTTTCACCGCACTCAGCCAACAACCCACTTTCTCACACTGCCCCATCTGATTTATGAAATGCGGTATACACCTGTTACAACGCATTTGTTACAACGCACTACCATTACAACGCGACTTTTACAACGCATACCATTACAACGCATTGCGCTGGGGGGCGCTCTAGGATAGGGAATAAGTATAATTTACTATCCAACACCTTCCCTAGGGTCCACGGGGACTGGAGTTAGAATAGTAAATTATACTTACCACTATCCAGCACCTCAAAGCGCTATGCGTTGTAATGGTATGCGTTGTAATGGTCGCGTTGTAACGGTAGGTAGTTGTAATAGTATGCGTTGTAACATGGTACATCCTGAAATGCATGGGAACATGTCAGACCTGTTTACTTTCACCATGAACATTTTAGCTGAATGTCTGTGAAGAAATGAGGAACTACAGAGGGAATCAAACGCAAAATTAAATATTAGCCTGGTAATCCCTCATTTCTTGGGGGATTCTTGGAGCCAACTTGCAGGCGGAAATTTCTCCACCAACAGAGGTGCTGGTACCCATGTATCAGCAACTTTGGTAGGAGATTTGCTGATCAATTTTGTAGGCCACTCATGAGGGTCTTAGTCCTCAGTTGGTTTCTGTCTTGCCTCTTGAGGTCTTTGTGTCTCATCTTGTCCAATGTAAACTAATTGACTACTTTTATGTTCTCTTTGAATAACACCAGAATTCTTCAATGATTTATGTCTCACTGTTATTTGAACCCATTTCTCTCCCAGTCTTCAAGCACTATCAAGAGGCATCAACATTGTCTTCAGAGTCAGACAAACAGTGTGAGAACAAGGAGCAATACAATCAGGAGCCAGTGGACTGCATAGGAGCAGGTGGGTGCATTACTGTTTCCATTAATATACGCATTATTCCATGTATTTTTAGTGGATGTAGACCAAGATTTTCAAACAAGTAACGCTTTTCCAACTTTGGATGTGTGCTGCACAGTACAGCAGGCATGCAAAGTTGGAAAAGAAAGGAGAAATAAAAACATTTGTCCTTTTAACGCCTCCTTTCAAATGTCATTCAGATTCGGTGCTGAATCATCTCTACAATTGTTTTTAGATTAGGGTTTTGCATCAAATAGCATGGGTGGTAGCATGGGAATGCCTATGCACCGCCCATGTAACGCCCCGTTGGCGCTAAGTAACACAAAGCAGTGCCTTTATGTAGCTTTGCCTTACTTTCAGGGTACTTTACAGTACAAAACAAGTTTTTTGCTGGAAAGAAAATGGGGAAAAAAACATTTTGTGCTGGTTAGCATCACTTTTGTGACGCTAACCCTGCACAAAATGTTTGTAAATCTACCCCATACTGTCTTCATCTTTGAGAATCCATCCTTTGACCAGGGCCTCACACCAGGTATACCTGGAAGCCATGCATCAGAACCTCACCACTATCCTGGGAGTGTATTTCACACAGGGTAGGAATGATGCTTTGTCTACTTTCTTTCAGAATCGTTTCTGATATTAATGTAATAGGCTTGCAAAAGTGCTCACTTGGTGAGCTGTAGCAGTAATATTTTTTAAGGGTTAGACGCAGGGTTATATTCGAATACTTGCAATGAGACAGGGGAGATATTGCATAATTTAGCATTTCAAAAGTGGTATTCATGGTTTATTTCTTGCATTGAGTTTAAAAAGGATTCACATACACACTCTAGACGTGTGCAATTGACTTCTGCTGGTTTTCCTCTATCCTGTAGTCTATTTTTTAAGTTTGCATGATCGAAAATCATGTATTTTCTACAAACAAAGAGGTATCCTGCCAAGACGACCCTACTAGATGAATTGGTTGATTTAGATTGGCTTAAATTCAAGGATTCGGAGAGTGCAGATGAGGAAATCGTTCAATTTTCTAATTTAAAATTCAGTGGCGGCTGGTGACATTTCAAAGTGGTAGGGCGTAAATGTTCATGATGAGTACCCTGTGGCAAGCGAACGTGGTGAGTGAGCCTGACTGTCATGACAAGGGTTCCGGAGATTCTCCCCTGGGAACATTTTGTAAAAGGTGTGGGCAAATGGTGCATTTTCAAGCTAATTCTAGAAAGCAAGAAGGGTCATAAAGCAATTGTGAAACCGTAGTTATGACATCAATAAAAATATTTCATATGATAATGTCGCTGGTAACTGCTTATTCTGTATAATCAGAGAACTGCTATGCTAACTCACAGGCCTGTTCACGAGAACACAGTGCATGTTTTCCTTTTCAAATTGCCACTAGTGAGTCACAGGGTTGGAAAGCACTGGAGAGGGAAGGTTAGGGCTCTAGAGCTGGCATGAGACTGGCAGCAGTGCTTCCCTGTAACACACCCATGCCAAGGTCCATTTTACCATCCAGTTTCGAGTCTCAGTAAACATAAACAGCACAAAACAACATCACAATCCTGCCTAGGTCAGTACTTTGTACAGTGCACACATAAATAAACTGAAAACCGAATATTCACACAAAAAGATAGACAAAAGCATAATTGGCTTGCTTTCTGCTCAACCGTGTTGTCATAGTCATGTGCACATTTTCTTTTCCTGACCTGAGGTTTGCTCCAAATAAATTAAATGAGCGATTGTCGTGAAATTAGAACTATGAAACCAAAGTCGAAATACAGATTGTTACCAACAGTTCTCACTTCTCAAGTCATCTGCATTGTTGTATGTCTAAGGGCTTACTAACAACTGTTGCAGTCAAAGGAAATCTCACTTTGGTGCTTTTTATCTCATTTCTTTAGGTTTCAAAGTGACTCACAAGTTGTCTCAAATGAAAGCTGCTGTCAATTACTCCCTTCCTCCTACCTCAGACAAACACCAATTTGAACCGTAATCCTCTTCGATACTTGCCCTGTGCAGTTCATATTTGCACACCACCTCTGCTAACCAGCTCATCCCAAAATGGCCTGGTTGTAGCACTACATAAGTAGACAGAATATCAATAAAATAATCCTTTCAACCTGCTGTATCAAAATATTATATCCCCAATTGTAATTGTCCATTGTTTGTAATGAGCAACAAATGCCAAGCTCCAACTTTTAGGCGCAATATACAATTAAAAAAAGCAGAGAGCTAGAACAAGTGGTTGTGTCTGCATTAGGGTGGGTGGCACCGGCGGCGTGTCATTGCAGGCATTGTTTGCACTTCAACGAAGTGAAGGTCTGTTGAAAAAGAAAATTAAGTAACTTCTCTTCCTATGCCGTTTTTGATAGGCGCCAAAGTGCATTTGTTTGCAGCGCATTATAATACACTGGTTGTCATCGGCTTATCTATTATCTACAAAGTGCGGCCTGAAAGTTATTCCAGAGAAGGAACGAGTGAAGGGGTGCAATACAATAAATGGAGGATAGTGCATGAGTAGAATATACGGCCAGGAAAAGTATGTGTTGGAAGAAAGAATGGGGTGCAGAAGAAAAACACTGGAGGAAAACCTCATGTAAAACCCGAAAAGCACACTTCAAAGACAACTCCGATAGCACCGCTTTCCTCCTTATTATCTATAAGGGATTATAATTTAATTTTCAAAGCAGAAGAGCCGGCGAGGCGAGCCGCTGCCTAACGCCTAAGAAGCGATGACCATGCGCCGCCAGCACAGCCCCATGTTACTAACATGATGTTAGAGAATTATAAAATATAAAACACTTACCTTGGCTTCCGTCCCGCGCTGACTCCCGACTCGATGTCCTGTCCCAAGACTGCAGACTCCCGCGCGCCATCCTGGATTTTTTTTTGAATGCCTCGTCACTGAAGGCTGCAGGCAGCCTCCCTCCCCTCCATGGCAGCCGGCGCTGATTGGTTCGGCCGGCTGCCCTAAATACGTCATTCCTCTTGCTCTGCATGCTGCAGAACAGAGAGTGGGAGGAGGCTTGGGGGAGCGGCTTGCCAACTGTTGCTAATACTGTCTGTTTGGACAGCCTCTCAGGCTGTCCAAACAGTCCGTATTCACAACATTGGGCAAGCCACTCCCCCAAGCCACTCCCCCATGCCCTGAGGCTCGAGCAAGTTTGCTGACTGATTTCTCGCCGTGCGAGAAGGGCAGGCAGAAACAAATGGTAGTTATAAATAAATAACTACCATTTGTTTCTGCCTTCTTCTCGCACGGCGAGAAAACAGGGGGGGCGGCGCCCAAACGCCCCCACGGTAAAACCGCCACTGTTAAAATTACTTACAGAAGTGGATGATATACAAGGAGCCGGATGGAGACATTTGTCTCTGAAAACAAGAGCCCGAGTTTAATTGGTTTGCTTGTTCTTTGCAATCCGTTCTTAGGTTTGCCTTTGCTGCTGTTGGGTTGAGTGAAGAGGTTAAACGAATAATGAGTTCTTTTTTGCATGAAGTTACTCTGACAAAAGGTACCATAGTGGCGGTTTACAGTTTTGATACTTCTCAAATAACTATAGCTCCAAAAACGATCATATTTATGTCTTAATGATGTAATTCAGTTTCATGGCTTCCCTTCCCTTCCTTGACAGGCCCTGACTGTGAGCGGTGCCCGAAGGACTGGCTGCTCCATGGTGAAATCTGTTATTACTTCTCAAAAGACAAAGAGGTTAAGACCTGGAGCGAGTGCCACGAAGACTGCTCTTCAAGGAGCGCGCGCATGCTAGTGATTAAGGACCAGGCACAGCTGGTGAGTAAATCAATGGAGATTCAGGACAAGGTTCAGATGGTGAGAGATTAATACAGGGCCAGGGGGAGCTGTTGAGGTGTTAGTGAAGCAGAACAAAGCAGAGCTCGTAAGGCGTTAGTGATACAGAACAAAGCAGAGCTCGTAAGGCGTTAGTGATACAGAACAAATCAGAGTTGGTAAGGTATTAGGGATGCAGAACAAAGCAGAGCTGGTAAAGTGTTAGTGATACAAGACAAAGCATAACTGGTAAGGTGTTAGTGATACAGAACAAATCAGAACTGGTAAGGTGTTAGTGATACAGAACAAAGCAGAGCTGGTAAAGGTCTTGGTGATACAGGACAAATACAAACTGGTAAGGTATTAGGGATGCAGAACAAAGCAGAGCTGGTAAAGTGTTAGTGATACAGAACAAAGCAGAGCTGGTAAAGGTGTTAGTGATACAAGACCAAGCATAGCTGGTAAGGTGTTAGTGATACAGAACAAAGCAGAGCTGGTAAGGCGTTAGTGATACAGAACAAAGCAGAGCTGGTAAGGTATTAGTGATACAGAACAAAGCAGAGCTGGTAAGGTGTTAGTGATAGAGGTCAAACCAGAGCTGTAAAGTGTTAGTGATACAGAACAAATCAGAGCTGGTAAGGTGTTAGTGATTCAGAAAAAATCAGAGCTGGTAAGGTGTTAGTGATACAGAACAAATCAGAGCTGGTAAGGTGTTAGTGATACAGAACAAATCAGAGCTGGTAAGGTGTTAGTGATACAGAACAAAGCAGAGCGGGTAAGGTGTTAGTGATGCAGAGCTGGTAAGGTGTTAGTGATACAAGACCAAGCATAGCTGGTAAGGTGTTAGTGATACAGAGCAAAGCAGAGCTGGTAAGGTGTTAGTGATACAGAACAAAGCAGAGCGGGTAAGGTGTTGGTGATACAGGACAAAGCAGAGCTGGGAAGGTGTTAGTGATACAGAACAAAGCAGAGCTGGTAAAGGTGTTGGTGATACAGGACAAATACAAACTGGTAAGGTATTAGGGATGCAGAACAAAGCAGAGCTGGTAAAGTGTTAGTGATACAGAACAAAGCAGAGCTGGTAAAGGTGTTAGTGATACAGAACAAAGCAGAGCTGGTAAGGCGTTAGTGATACAAGACCAAGCATAGCTGGTAAGGTGTTAGTGATACAGAACAAAGCAGAGCTGGTAAGGCGTTAGTGATAAAGAACAAAGCAGAGCTGGTAAGGTGTTAGTGATAGAGGTCAAACCAGAGCTGTAAAGTGTTAGTGATACAGAACAAATCAGAGCTGGTAAGGTGTTAGTGATTCAGAAAAAATCAGAGCTGGTAAGGTGTTAGTGATACAGAACAAATCAGAGCTGGTAAGGTGTTAGTGATACAGGACACATCAGAACTGGTAAGGTATTAGGGATGCAGAACAAAGCAGAGCTGGTAAAGTGTTAGTGATGCAGAGCTGGTAAGGTGTTAGTGATACAAGACCAAGCATAGCTGGTAAGGTGTTAGTGATACAGAGCAAAGCAGAGCTGGTAAGGTGTTAGTGATACAGAACAAAGCAGAGCTGGTAAGGTGTTAGTGATAGAGGCCAAACCAGAGCTGGTAAAGTGTTAGTGATACAGAACAAATCAGAGCGGGTAAGGTGTTAGTGATACAGAACAAATCAGAGCTGGTAAGGTGTTAGTGATACAGGACAAATCAGAACTGGTAAGGTATTAGGGATGCAGAACAAAGCAGAGCTGGTAAAGTGTTAGTGATACAAGACAAAGCATAACTGGTAAGGTGTTAGTGATACAGGACAAATCAGAACTGGTAAGGTGTTAGTGATATAGAACAAATCAGAACTGGTTAGGTGTTGGTGATATAGAACAAATCAGAACTGGTAAGGTGTTGGTGATACAGGACAAATCAGAACTGGTAAGGTATTAGGGATGCAGAACAAAGCAGAGCTGGTAAAGTGTTAGTGATACAAGAAAAAACATAACTGGTAAGGTGTTAGTGATACAGAACAAATCAGAACTGGTAAGGTGTTGGTGATACAGGACAAAGCAGAGCTGGTAAGGTGTTAGTGATACAGAACAAAGCAGAGCTGGTAAAGGTGTTGGTGATACAGGACAAATACAAACTGGTAAGGTATTAGAGATGCAGAACAAAGCAGAGCTGGTAAAGTGTTAGTGATACAGAACAAAGCAGAGCTGGTAAAGGTGTTAGTGATACAAGACCAAGCATAGCTGGTAAGGTGTTAGTGATACAGAACAAAGCAGAGCTGGTAAGGCGTTAGTGATACAGAACAAAGCAGAGCTGGTAAGGTGTTAGTGATAGAGGTCAAACCAGAGCTGTAAAGTGTCAGTGATACAGAACAAATCAGAGCTGGTAAGGTGTTAATGATTCAGAAAAAATCAGAGCTGGTAAGGTGTTAGTGATACAGAACAAATCAGAGCTGGTAAGGTGTTAGTGATACAGAACAAATCAGAGCTGGTAAGGTGTTAGTGATACAGGACACATCAGAACTGGTAAGGTATTAGGGATGCAGAACAAAGCAGAGCTGGTAAAGTGTTAGTGATGCAGAGCTGGTAAGGTGTTAGTGATACAAGACCAAGCATAGCTGGTAAGGTGTTAGTGATACAGAGCAAAGCAGAGCTGGTAAGGTGTTAGTGATACAGAACAAATCAGAGCGGGTAAGGTGTTAGTGATACAGAACAAATCAGAGCTGGTAAGGTGTTAGTGATACAGAACAAATCAGAGCTGGTAAGGTGTTAGTGATACAGGACAAATCAGAACTGGTAAGGTATTAGGGATGCAGAACAAAGCAGAGCTGGTAAAGTGTTAGTGATACAAGACAAAGCATAACTGGTAAGGTGTTAGTGATACAGGACAGATCAGAACTGGTAAGGTGTTAGTGATATAGAACAAATCAGAACTGGTTAGGTGTTGGTGATATAGAACAAATCAGAACTGGTAAGGTGTTGGTGATACAGGACAAATACGAACTGGTAAGGTATTAGTGATGCAGAACAAAGCAGAGCTCGTAAGGCGTTAGTGATACAGGACAAAGCATAGCTGGCAAGGTGTTAGTGATACTAGACAAATCAGAACTGGTAAGGTGTTAGTGATATAGAACAAATCAGAACTGGTAAGGTGTTGGTGATACAGGACAAAGCAGAGCTGGTAAGGTGTTAGTGATACAGGACAAAGCATAGCTGGTAAGGTGTTAGTGAGAGAGGACAAAGCATAGCTGGTAAGGTGTTAGTGATACAGGACACATCAGAACTGGTAAGGTATTAGTGTGCAGAAGAAAGCAGAGCTGGTAATGTGTTAGTCATACAAGACAAGACACAGGTGGTGATTATAAGGATGATAAATATTTATAAAGTCTGAAACTTTGTACCCTAATAATGGTGTCCCAGTGTTGTTTAACTGAAAGAGTGAAGTTGTGTCCTTCAACAATTCCTGGAATTGCCAGTATCTGTTTTCAGCCTTGAGGGAAAAGGGGAGGCTTTTCCATAGCTTTGGAGCCAGTAAAGAAAAGGCTTTACCACCCTTCCTCTTTAGTTTAACTCTAGGAGTGGTGAGGAGTACAGCTTCTCCTGATCTCGGTGTCCTCCTTGTGGCATATTGCTGTAAGATAGGCCCATCTGACAAAAAAACTCAATGCAATAGACATGCTGTTTCAAAGTGAATTTATTGGTTTATTACTAGCCATTGTAACCCCTTTAGTGCAGCTGAAGCAGAATCATCGTTTCCCTTCCTATTATAAACTAAACTGCCCATTTTTGCACTTGAGTGTGTTAACTGGCAGTCCAATCAATCAAGAGGATTGTATAGCGCGAGCTACTGAGGAAATTGAAATTTTATATGGCCAATGTGTCCCCAGCATGTACCCCACGTTTAGTGTATGTTCATGTTACTCATGCACTTTCCCTCTCATGCCTTTAATAATAATGCCTCTGCATTTCCGTCCAACATTAGAATGTCAGTTACCAAGCCTTCCATGAAAGAAACGTTAATTCTGCACTGAGGCCTATGTTGCCAATGTATTTGCATGGTGCACGTTTAAAAGTCGAGATGAACCCGTCTTTGTGGCTCAGCCGAGCCAGGACCCGAATTCAGGCTCCATTTCTATTTCTATTTTGGGGTTTTGTAAAGCGCATGGTGACGCACAACGGCGTGTCCCCGCGCTGAGGAGCTACTTTATTCCTGGACCCTACAAAAGCGGCACACCTACTGGGCGAATAGAGCAGTTTTGAGCTTAGCTCTGAAAATTGACTCAGATGGCTCTAGTCGTAGCGCCATGGGCAGCTGATTCCATCTGGCGGCTGCAAGGTATCTAAAAGATCTACCCCCCATCCGAGCTCTGGATACCTTAGGGACATGCCTCCCAGACACGCTGAAAGCTGCATTTTAGCTTAGCTATGTATCCCTGACCTCTCGCATACTTCCTGCTTAGCCGAGAGGTGCCCAACCCATCCTGCCAAGACAGTATTTTGCTTACAGTTATCTGCTCTGCTCCACAGAAACACATTCCTGCTTAGTGAAGAAGGTAAACATAACCCGCCTGCAGAGATAGAGCCCAGCCTTTCTGTCTCCATTCAAGTGATTTACAGAACTCGCATCCATAGAAAGCCCATGCCCCCACATATTGCACGAAAAAATATATGCACATACTGGCTCTTAGTGATGAGCAACCTTTGCTCGAGCGACCTTTACTTCAGATAATACATCCTCCAAACTCAAGATATCATATAATATCAGTCGTGCAGGTCATCCTGACACTCAAGGCTTCTCTACTAGAATGAAAGTCAGCTCCCCCCAGCTTCCCCCAGTTCCATGTCAATTACACGTCATGACCAAGTTGCGCACACAAGTAGGGTAAAGGTTCCAGCTGCCCATGCAGACCCCCTCAATGTATCCACCCACCTATGACACACTTATGACTCCTCAAGAGAACGCCCACGTGCACGCCTTCTTGCACGCCCTTTTGCACGCCCATGTGCTCTTATCTCTCTCCTTCGCTTGCTCCGCCTTCTCTATGCAATATAATGTATGTTTAAATGTATAAATAATGTACTCTGTGAATAAAGTTCAGATGACGATCATTCCTGAACCTTAGTGGTGATGGAACCCGATTCTCCCTTAACTCGAGTTACTGAAATAAAGCCCTTTTGAATCGGACACCACGGACTCTGCCTCTCATTATATGCATGACCCATTGTTTAAGTATAAAAATTCCGACAGGGTAATATTTTATTTACCACATAATCTGGCCCCCGAATAGGGACTAGTCCCCTTCCCCACGCGCCGGTGATGTAGGTCCAGCCCTTGCCCCCTTTTTACAGCCGTGACGGACTTCAAAGTGTACACGCCAGCGGGTCTTCCTGCTTACTCCCTCAGGCCCACGAGGAGGACGGACTGCGACCAGGCATCCACACGAGGCGGTGAGGATTGCGGATCATCCCAACCAGAGCCCAAGCCGTGAGAGAGCAAGGTCCGAGGTATCCAGAGGCCCACCTGTTCCGAGGCGCATGCGCAGCACCGCAGTCACGCAGTATCGAGTTTCCGAGGCCTTCAAGTTCAGCTTCCCGGTGAGTACCGTTATAGGGAAAGCATATAGTTCAAGACGGGTTCATTTATTTGAGCTTGGTAAAGACGTGTCTGGTCACACAGACACGGTAAAGACGGGTCCATTTCGGTGGACACGGTAAAGACGTGTCTCTTTATGAGACCGGTATGGTTGTACTGTCTTACAGTGCATAAAGTTAACAGTTTTCAAGTTCATGTTTTTTTTTCCCCATGTACTAGTCAGAATGTATCTGTTTTCAATGTTTTAGCGTTGTAGTGTCAATGGTTGTTTTCAGTCTATTTTTGTGTATATTGCATTTTCGTTAAGTTCGTTTCAACATGCCAGTGTTTTCGAAATTACGTCAGATAGGGACCAGGAAAGGGATACTCGAAGAGTCAATTCCCGTCCCGCCTAGAGACACACCTGGTCATTTTATGTACCAGAAACATGGGCTAGATGCCATATTGTTTTTAGACTTGTGGGTAGATTACACGAAGGATCTAGAGGAGAAGTATAGATAGCCTGCTTCAGGAACATGGGATTCTGAATGCATTATGAAAGTAGAGGAAGCGCTGTGGAAAAGGAAAGTAAGACCGTCCCAGAAAGATGCCATTGAGTTATGGCGTAAAGAGTCACATAGGAGAGCAGAGAAAGAATTCCACCAGGCAGAGAGAAGTAAACACGCAGCGGAGAAAGCCAAAGAAAAGGAACTGCGGGAAGAGGGGGAACGGGTCAAGGCAGAACAGGCCGAAAGAGAAAGAAATGCCCTCGTTGCTGGTATTTATCCTGTCCTCTCAGAAGAACTAGCTAAAGCGACCCCCTCAGAAGTACCCAGTAAGTTGCCACCACCACCAGTACCCTTTAGAGTACGTAGAGCGAAGCCGACAGCAGCTGAGGCTTTTATTTCCTCCTATCTAGAGGAGCCCGCACCGGACTATGTAAACGCACAATTCCCACCTCCCCACAGTTTCCCTCCGCCCCCATCACAGGATCAGCTTCTACAGATACAGCTTCCGCAGGCCGTGAAAGAGGACGTAGGTCAGGGGGCAGTGGGAGGGGGGTCACCGCCAATGCCACGAACTCCGGCGGGGCCACCGGCAACGCCACAAACACCGACAACGACACAAACACTGCTAGGGTTAGGGCTAACACGTACGCCACCAATGACATCAACACCATTTAAGCATACTGTAACCGTTCCACGTTGTATATACGATCCAGTACCAGGCGAGGGTGCAATGCTCGTATATTCCCTAAGATTAAGACATGCTACCAACTATCTGATCACATTACCAGGCATGAAGGAACACCTAGACCAAATATACGATTTCATTAGAACGGGAGAGGGACCCGTCTGTATAGAGGAGGCCATGGAACAAAGGAAGGTGGAAGTTAAAAGCATGATTTTACGTTTTTTGATTAACTGCCTGATCAGGGAACAAGACCAACCAGACAACGAAGTAAAGAAGGGTCTGACTGATTGGAGCGACAACATATCTGCCGGTAGGCATGATAAACAGGGACAGACAGAATGTATGTACAGGAAAATACGAAAAGAGATCTTAAAAATACACAGGAAAGAGTCTGACGGGAAAGATGAGTCACCACCGGAAGATGCTGAGCACAAACTGAGGAACTGGACAAAATAAATTATGTAGGCAAAGCAAGACCGTTTGACAGGCCCATATGTCTCGACTACCGTAAACAGGGACATGCGATAAAAGAAAGATTTTCCCTTGAAAATTTATTCCAAGCCACTGAAAAAGCTCTGAAATGACGGGTAGAGAGCGAGAGACCCCACACTCCACACGAACAGGAATTAGTCTGGTCAGCCGTTCAATGGGTGTCCAATTCTAACATATATAGCAGTGATGTAGTGGCCCAGACTTTTTTGAGCCTTCCACCGAACGAACAGCGTTGGGCTGGTATTTACATGGTTCAACATTTGATAACGATGTATGAGAGTCAATATTCTGATCCCGGTCCCTTGTATAAATTACTGGACGATATCCTTCTAGACAGATGGATCGGCCTAGGTACTGATTTAATTAATGTCATTCTGGACCAACGACATAAGTACTTGACTTCTCTGACCACATGCATGCTTCCCGCCCCGCACCACGACAGAAAGAACTTGTACATAGACAGACAGAATCCACTACGAGAGGTGCATCCCGTCAAAAATGAAGCGGGTGAGCTTCAACGAGTGTATGTTTACACACCCTTGACGAAATTGGAAATACTGGAAATGAAAAAGATGTTACCCTGCCATGATAAAGACCCGGGGGGTTTCACCGAGAATTAAAAGATATTCTCCGCATCAGAGATTACACGTACGCTGACATTATAAAGTTATTGAAAGTACTGTTGCCTGCTGGTATTTACGAAAAGCTTAAGGAAAAAGACTGGGAGGTGGGGGAGAAAAAGATCAGTTGGGCAGTATTGGAGACAGAGGATAAAGGCCGGCACCCGGGTGTTGGTCTTGGGGAAAAAGCTAAAGAACTACCTGAACTCCTGATACAGGTCTTGCCGAGACTATTGATTACTAAAAAGGAAGATTGGGATGCTATTTCAGCCTGTAAACAGAAACAAGACGAGGACACAAGTGATTTCTATTCTAGATTCGAGAAATGTTTTTCTATTAATAGTGGCCTTAAGCCCAGTAGCGAGTCATATCCACATCTTTTCGTGAGCAAATTAGTAGAGAATTCCTCACCCTAGATCAAGAATAGAGTACTGAAGGTTGAGAGTACTTGGCAAGCAAATAGTCCTTCGCAAATGTTGCAAATGTTACAATATCACCAGAACAGAATTAGGGAGGAACAGGACCATGAAAAGAGACGCATGAAAGATACGAAAATGAAAGTGCTGGTTGCTGGTTGCACAATCGGTACCAGCCAATGCGAACAAAAAAGGCACTACACTTGTTACTGGGAACTGTAATTATTGCAAACAGCCAGGTCACTTTGTAAAAGATTGTGCTGTCCAGAAACACAATATAGCTACAGGCAAGACGAAAGAACGACCACATGTTCCAAGGCAGAATAGCACCCCACAGAACACAAACCAGACAGTAGCGACCTTACCAACCCCGCCGCCACCTGCTACTGCCCCGACACAAATGTACCAGTACACGCAGTCAGATTATCCAGAATACCAACAGTTCTCATGAAACAGCCTAGAGAGGGAAGTTGGTTTGCCCCTATTGAGGTGCCTGTTGATCAAGAGGGTCCCTATGTACATAGCCGTGTATTGGGAAAAGACAGAAAATTTCTGATTGACACAGGGGCGAGCAGAACTACCATCAGTCATGACGAGGTTCCAGGGGCACCCCTTTCAGGCTCACAGAATGTTTCCCTGGGATTTTCAGGAAAGCCTATTGTTAATGAAGTGTCGAAACCAGTTTCTCTAGGGGTCGGTCCATTGTCACGTACCACAGACTTGTTACTTACTAAGTCATGTCCAGAAAATTTGCTTGGTATAAAGACATTGAAAGAACTAGGAGCAGTTATATGTTGTTCTCCGGAGGGAGTACGACTATTCTTGCGGGATTTTAAAGGACATTATGTGTTGAAAGATTTTGACTCCAGAATGTACCACAGCACTTATGGGCACAAGGTCCGACTGACGTAGGTTACATGCACATTACGCCACATCGTGTCACACTCAAAACAGGAATAGTTTTACCACGAATCTGACAATACAAGTTACCACCTGAGGCCGTAGTAGCCTTACTGAAAATTGTTGACGAGCTCATTGCACAAGGAGTGGTAGTGGAGACTGACTCGAATGTATGTAATTCACCTGTCATCCCTATTCTTAAACGAACAGACCCTAATGCACCACCTGTTTACAGACTAGTGGTTGACCTTCGAGAACTGAACAAGTGTGTAGTTCCTCAATACCCAGTGGTACCAGACATTTCTTCATTACTGACTGCAATTGATTCTGAGGCAACGTTCTTTACTGTAATTGACCTGAAGAACGCCTTTTTCAGTGTCCCAATTCATCCAGATAGCCAATACCTCTTCGGATTCAGTTTAAATGGACGCAGCTTCAAATTTACGAGAGTTCCTCAAGGTTTGTCAGAGAGTCCTAGCATTTACAGCCAAGCATTAAAAAGACACCTGGACAGTATTCACATGCCTGCTAACACTGCACTGCTCCAATATGTAGACGATATCCTAATCACAGCACGAACAGAACCAGACTGCGAACATGCATCACTGACAGTTTTACACTTTCTGGCAGAAAAGGGGCACAAAGTGTCCCCTTCGAAGTTACAATTCTGTGCACAGCAAGTGGTGTACCTTGGACACTTGCTGTCCAAGAGGGGTAGACAGCTAACACAAGAACACATCCAGTTAATTGCTAACCTTTCACAGCCCAAGACACAAAAGGAAGTACGGGCCTTCATTGGCCTCACTTCATATTGCAGACAATGGATTCCCCAGTATGCCTATCTAGCCAAGCCACTTATACAGTTGACAAGACAGGAGGTAAGTATGGGCGAATTTTGCGGATTTGCGAACTCGCAATCCGCAAAATCCGCGAATTCTTGCGAATTTGCGGATTTTTTATTTTTTTTTGTGTTCGCAAGGATTTCTGCCAGTTCGCGAGGGTTTCGTACCAGTTTGCAATTGCGAACTTACATTTCGGCGCGCAACGGTCGCGAATTATGTTGTTTCTACGTCTGGTTCATCATCACAGGTTCCCAGCACCCTCTGTTTCACCACTGCAACCCTCTGTTACATCAATGCCACCCTCTGGTTCATCATTACTGTAGATTATGGGGGGGGAAAGCAAGCACACCAGCCCTGCTTCAACTGAGATGAATTAATTTGGGGTTAGTTTATTAATGTGTCACTGTTTTAAAATTCCAGTCTGGCACCTGCTTCCTTATCTGTAATTTTGCTTTCTGTTGCAGTGCATTTTTTTTCCCCAGGACCTTTGTGGCCTACTGGTAGCTATTCTATGAGCCTGCTGTGAGGGTCAGAGCAGGGTCATACAATTGTTGCAACTAGCAACTGAATTCTGGAGGGGCCCCAGTCAGGAAGCACTACCGGGAATTGTTACTAATGATGAGTTTGAACTCTTGCCCCTGCCTAGTGCTTTCAGTTTTGAAAAACTTGTTTTTCTGCAATTTCGCGGGGTTCGCGGGGCGCGAACACACGCGAGATCGGATTCGGAAGCCGCAAATTCTTGTGAATATGCAATTTGTTTTTTTAGCGGCGTGTTAGTTGGCAAGGTTTTGTGCGTTTTTGCGAGCTGCTCGTAGCGCAAGGCGCGAAGTTACCCTCGTGGTCGTTCAAGGGCGCAGCCATCTTGTTTGCCTGACGTATTTCCGTTTCCGGGCGCGAAGTGTAATCTCGCAAAGTCCGCGGCTTGCCAGTACAGTTTCGCGCGTGTTCGCAAGGAAAATCTCGCGCGAACTTACCCGCGTGGTCGTGAACGGGCGCGGCCATCTTGTTTCTCATTCATTGCTATGGTTCTGGGCATGGTCTTTGTATCCTCTGTCAATCTCTGCCATCCTTTGCTTGTTTGAAGTTTTTTTTGATCTATTTTACTTATTATCTATCCCTCTATTTTTCTATCCCTAAATTTTTGTGTTTACTGCTACTTTTGGTTAATTTTAAACTACTTTTGTAAACTCTTTTCTTTTCTTCTCTTCCCTATTCTATTTTCTTTATTCCTTTCCGCCCAGACCATGGTGAAGGGAGCCGGGAAGCATCCCGAGAAGGGGAAGGGTCCCGCACCCCGTGTCCGGCTCCCGTGCGGGCGTTTGAGGGGGGAGCTAGTGATGCCACGGGAGATCTTTACCCCGGAGGAGGTGGCCCAACTCGTTTTTTATGTTCAGCGCCGCCACCCCAGGACCATCATGGGAGGCGGCAAGATCAGTGCCGGGTACGGGGCCCGGGAGCGCCGGAAGCGGTGGGAGAAGGTGTGCCAGGCCATTTACCACCACTCTCGGGTCTGGCGCACCTACAACCAGGCCACCCACCGCTGGACGGATGTCCTGACCCGTGAGCGAGATCTGCTCGACCTCCTTGGCCTTGAGATCCCCGGGCTTGGTGAGTAGTAGTAGCTATGTCTTTACTACTATGTTTTCTCCTGCTGTGTTATTATATTGCAAATTTTTGTTTTTTACCAAGAGCAATAATGCTGCTCATTACATTGTAGGTAAATTTTATTTCAAAATCTTCTGTGCATTTCAGGTACACTGCTCTCCTTCTTCTCAGTAGTGTTGCTACTATGCTTATTTGTTTTAGATTTTGTGTTCATTTCATTGGCCTGTGAAATTATGTATGAGTGTAGTTGAAAGAACTGCGTAATGCTACACACTAAGGTTCAGATTTTTAATTACCAACGCATCCCTGCAAAGTTGCAGGGATGCGCCAGTAATTGTGCGTCACGCCACCATCACCCATGGTGCGCCGTATTTACAATGCGGCGTGCCATGGGCCCAAAACGTCACCAAAGCGTTACGCATCTGTGCCGTAAAGGCGGCGCATTGCTGGAGTTGCGTCGCAACGATGGTGCAGCTCCATCAATGCTCTGGGGTGCCCTATCTCCCCAATGCTGCGTCAAGCCGTACGTCTGCTTCAAGCAGGCGCAGGGTTTGAGTCACGCATCATTGTCCTCAAAGTGACTGATAGAAATCTTGTAGATTTCCCTCAGCCACTTTTAGGATGCGTTCCTGCGCAGGAACGCCCTCCCTTGCGCCGGACCGCCCCCTATTGGCGCAGGGCTTTACAACGTGATGCATCTCCCATATGCGTCACGTTGTTAATATACGCCGCACCATTGCGCCTCTTTTGTGCTGTCGCTGCGTCACAAAAGTCATGCAACAATGGAGCAAAAGAGCCGCAAGGGCCTTCTAAATCAGCCCCTACAGACTCAAGTCCAGTCCTTCCTTTGTACACATGGCGATAAGAAGAAATAGTGGTGGTGGATTAATAGTTTGAGTATTTTAATGACTGGTTAATGTAGTAGGAAACTTTAGTGTTGTCGCTGATCTTCAATCACGATGGACTTTGGCTGTCACGTTGCGTGCTGCGGACTGCTGCCTGCCAATCTTAGGCAAACCTTTTTAGTACTTTGTTTAGTGAGTTACATAGGCTAGTTTCCAATTCGACGGTCCGCAAATCAAGCAATACTAAAGTAATGACGTAGTCGACCACATGAGATTGGGCAATAATATATCCCGTGGACTCGTTCCCTATTTGCTATTTCGCAAAAATATTTTGTTACTTTGTTAGTTCTTTTGAAATGTTTGATTTGGTTGAGAAATATCATCCATGTTTTCTGTTTTTCTTTCTTTCATGTTGTACATCAGCTTCCCCCGGGGGCAAGAGGAGGACACAGGAGGAGGAGGAGGGTGCTGTTGACGATGCAGGCCAGGACCGGGCAGGCAAGGGCTCCTTTGCTGGCCCCAGTAAGTTTTAATTTTAATATAGAGTACTTATTTTTTCCTAGCGTTCCTCATTCGATTTTTTCTAAATCGTCTTTGATCTCTTGTAGACAGGATCTAAATTCTTATCCTGCCTCGACTATGACTCCGTGTGGTATTACTAGATTATTCTCATTAGTCTGTCTGTGTAGCTAACTAAGATTGCACATTTGGCATTTCCATTGGACTCCCATTCTAGTCAGCAATAGCTCTATGCACTGAGTGCAGTCCTCTGGGATTGTCCATAATGTCTTTTCAAGTATTCTAAATGTTTATGCTTTGACCATTGCCAACAATAAAAAGGTGAATGACCACCAAGAAAGAATAAGATACTACTTTACTTTTGGTTTGGATAGGAGGACAACCCATTCTACTACTGTTGCAGGGACAAATCTGCACAAACAGAACTATGGACACTAAATAATGCATCGCTTAGATTATCAATTATAATAGGTGCTGTAACTGTTAGACTTTCCACATACCTCAGTGATAACAGACTTTGTAGTTGAACCCCCAATCTCCTTACTGACTAGATAGTGTGGCAGAGTCATTTAGCTCCCAAAGTCACCGATGGCAGAGGCACGGACTCATGCTTGCAAAAATTCGAAAACCTTTAGCTCATCCACTCTAGTCTGGAGGACCAAAAACCACAGAGTCTAGTTAAGTTTAAAACGCTTTATTAAAAGTAAACACATTTATTAAATTCAAGTTTGTCATAAAAGTGAACGTATAACTGAAAATGGAAAAGTGCTTAGTGCTGACGATTAATTGGACACATTTCTTGCGGTCGAGCCGAGCTCTCATCTGGTTTGAACTTGATCCTGCTCGTGTTCTTAGAAGTCAAGGTTCTGTCTGTTAGGAGAAAAAGTGGTGCGTGTTAAAAAGTAAAAAGCAAACATTCATCAGTTGTGCCAAAAGTGCAGCAAGACAACAGCCTTCCCTGTAAAAAAGGACATTTTTACTCTAGAGTACATAGTCATAAATTATTAAATTGTACACTTTTTTAAACATTTCTTTCTTCCTCCTAGACCAAATATTATATAGTAGTGAGTGGTGTATTCTAACATTATTAAATGTACTTTGTAGGTGGAACATCTGGAGACGGGGCCAGCGCGGAGGTGGTGGTGGCATTGGACGAGGAGGACAACTCTGGGGAGGAGGCGGTGCAAGTGCCGGACAAGGACATGCCTGTGAGGGTTCACACGGTGGTGGCGGGCAGAGGTAAGCTATACATTCCTTACTCATTGAGATTGAAGACTGCAGAGGGTGCTTTCTGCAGGGGTGTATTATAAAAAAAGCAGGTAGTAGCCTCCTCTAAATGTACTTCGACTTAGCTGTGAAGTTTTTGGCGAGAAGAATCCCAATCAGATCTGAGGTGAACTTGATGGATGGGATGAACGAAAAGCGAACGAAGGGTGTAAGTAAGTGTGGAAGCACGAGAAATGTAATGATGACTGGCAAAGAAGAATGATATGTGTTTGCTTGGTCCCCGAGGTGGCTGGGAAGGTAAGAAAATGGTATTGTGCATGGCTGGGTGAATGATGAAGCAAGGATGGGTGGAAGGAGAACAGCCTGGGTGGGTGAGACAGAAACTGTATGTGTGCAATATACTTTGAATGGATGGATGCCTGGATCATTCATGGTACTATCTGACTCTTAGATAGCATATGTGTATCTAGAGAGAGTAGACGGTCACTGGATGAACTAAGTGTTACTTTGAAGAGCATGTAACACCGCACCCGCACGTCCGTTCCAGTGTAGGAAAGGCAAGGAAAAGAAGTTGTAACGTTGTCCAAAGACTACCATGAATAGTAGCAGTAGTTTGTATTGCAACTGCAAGCACAGCCTATATCCGGTTATTACGGTGGACACTCCCTACCTCCCTTAATAACTGTAGTTTAGTAGTAGTACGTCATTCATGTGTGGGGGTATCACTGTTCACTCAATAATAAGCAAAGCACCTAAAGTCATCCCATATGTCATCAAATACATCCCATGTGAAGTGATAGATAATCAGATAATTTAGCTTCTTCATTTTCCTTTTCTAATACTCATTTGCACTGTAGGGTGAAAGCTAAATTAATTAAGCAGTAGCCCTTTTAACAGACTATTCTCAGTGCCACCCGTAATAGAAAAGTAAGAGCTTCACCACCTGCATGTACTGGACCGGTACAGTAACGCAAGTCTGTCTCACTCACCATGGTGTGCGTCTGTTTTTCTCGGGTGCAAGTTCACTGCGCTGGCATTATGCCGGCTTGCATAAGATAACGTACCAATTTTCCTAAACAAGAGAGAAGAAGAAGAATAAGACTGGTGTACTGTCATAGTCGACTGTAATAGAAGTCCATAGTGCTCGTAGAATTTGTTCCTTAAACTCCCACTAATGTTAGAGCAAGGATGAAGAAGTCGGAGGTTACATAGATACTGTCCTCAATAGTTATGTACTGTGCTTTCAATTTGCTACTTGTACTGTGACAACTTTCTGCTCAATCATTTTGTGTTAATCTTAAGGAGCATTGGTTACAGACTATGTCTTTCTTTTTTCATGTAGTTGCTCCTTCCAAATCCAAGACACCATCAAGGAGGAAGGAGCTGGCTCGAATTGCCCGGCAACGGAGGCTGGATGCCACTGTTGCAGAATATCGGCGGCTGGTGGCCCTAGAGGAGGAGGAGACGCAGTCTGGTACAACAACAACGTCCACTGGGACAGCTGCATCCTCCTCCGTGCGGGCTGCCAGTGCCAGCCAGCGCAGTGCTCCAGCGGTACGGAGCCGGGCTACCAAAGCCAAACGCCACCGCCCAGCAGCAAAGAAAGCAGCTGCCCCTCATAGGATTTGCAAGGCACACCGGCGCCGCTTATCCCTCAGACTGTCCTACCTGGAGCAGGAGGTCCATAACTATAAGAACGTGGTGGAGGGCCTCCGCTTCGAACTTGCCACCCTCCGCAAGGAGCATGATGCCCTGGCTGCTAATTCCAACAGCACCCTGCCATAGTGTCCCTTACCCCTTTTTTAGAGACTTTTGGGGGTGGGAATTGGGAGTTGGGATTTTTGGGGACTTTTGAAGGACAATCGTTGGGGTTAGGGAGGGTCTTGCGGGAGATTCTTTTGTTAGGGCTATAAAAATATACTTTTTGAAACTTTATCTGACCATACCTGTTTTTTACTGCTTTTGAGTCTGGTGGGTGGGGGTTTAACATACCAGTAAGTTTGTTGTCCTGAATAGTCCTAGGACTTTAGTAGTACTACCGTCAATCAAAGCTCTCGTCTCTCCTAATACTCCATTATACTACCTCCAACCAAACGCCTAACTTACCTGTAATTTCTGTTTGCAAGTAGGGCTAGGCCCAGGGCTGGCTCCACGGGAAACAGCAAATAAGGTTGGCAATCCTGGGCGGATAAAATTTCCTCATAGCGGTGGTACTAGTGGTGTGACACAGTGGCAGTTGCTTGCCTATGAAAAAAAAGAAAATGAAATCTGGTTTGTCCTCCTGAGCAATACAACGGTACAATAGAGAATATAGCAGGTGACAGAAGTACACTAGAACAGTGCCACATTGTAGCCTAACAAATGTTAAAGTATAACTAATTCGGTTGAAGTTCTTTGACATTAGCCATGGGTCTTTGTCAAGCAGAGTAAGAATATGTCCTCGGATTTCTTCACCAGCCTGTTGCTATCACCTTATCCTCCCCAGCAAGTGTGTGGATTTATTGCTGTAATTTAGTCACACATCAATCAAAACCACACAGCCCGGGGAAAGAGGGTTAGGGTTTGAAAAATGGATGGGTACGGGGGTTTTTGGGAAAGGTTTTGGGAGACAAGAAAAAATAGCACAGCATGGACAAACAATTGTGAACATTAACAAATCTTTGGGTACAAACCTATCCATCAATCTTTGAAAGTGCATGCACTACTGGCTACTGCATGCATGTCAGTGAAAAGTAAGTAGTACTTTCGACAACTGTGGAAGAAAGAATGCGACAGTACAGGGCGTGGGTGGAAATATTGATAACTATATTCAACATAAGGTCTCTGTAGCCAGATACCTGAGAGCCTTGCTGGTCACTATAAATCCATTCACAACAACACTCAATGGGGTTGTTCTGGAAGGTATAGTAGATAGAAAAGGAGAAATTGCTTTTTTCTAGGTGTCCCCTCACTCACCAGGGTTTCCCCTTGGTGACATGCTTCATCATTGGGGCCATCCCAGTCCTCTACGGGCTGGGGCGTGCTGTGACTTGCGAATTACGTAGGAGCACTTACAAATGACTATGTGTGGTGCAGATGTGATAGTGGAGTGGACTAAGTGATGTGTTAAGGGATCAATTTAGAAGCAGAGAGAGATCCAAGAAATGCAGTCACAGTCAGAGAAAAAGGCAAGGGATACTGCATCTATGTTGTTGTAGTTGTCCTGTTGGAAGTGGTAAGTAAGTTGCCTGCAGAAAAAAAATCCTCTTATTAGCGGCACTCCTCCATTGCAGCCGACGCTTCGTCCATCGATGTTGGTCACCAGAAGACACCCTGTCCACTGCCTGCCTGATGCTGAATTGTGGCTCGCTAATGTGAAGCCTGACTCCATCCTTTTTTCCCCATTGCAGAGACTGAAACCCGGCCTGTAATTATTCAACAAAAAACAGGAAGTGATATAATATTACAACACCACTGATAAATAAATATAAGGTATGTAGGCTGTGGAGTGCAAAAAGTCACAATTTGATTTTCCTAGTAGACAGTACAATATTTTTGAAAGTGCGTACTCTGTCTGAGTCACCTTTTGAAGGATAAATAAGTAGGGGCAAATTAATGTAGCGGATCTTTCCCCTCAAGCTAGGTGTACTGTAAACTGTGTTTTTGAACAAAATTAGATCTTCCTAGCAGTGCTCCCACCCAGACCCTTACTAAAGCCAGTCGCAAAAATGTAGAAGACCCCCAATCAAATCTCAAAAAACGTGGCCTAGCAGAAAACTGGTGACAAAACTTACTTTGAAAGTAAAAGTAGGCCGAAGTACCCCCTTACTAATTACCCCTTACCCACCGTGGATTGCATTTAAACCACTTGCAAGCAACCAAGCAAAAGTATCCATAGCCAGCATCGCTCCAAGACTCGAAATCCCCTCCACTCAAACACATGCAATAGAAATACTGCTAACCCTAACGAACCCTAAGTTAAGAATAGTGGCAAAGGCTTTCTTTCACTATGCCAAATCCCCCCTTTCCCACCATGGATTTTCTTCAAATGACTTGCAACCAAAATTACACATTCTCACGAGTGCTCTAAGACCCCAGAACTCAGTTGCAAAAATCTAGAACACCCCGAAACACATGCAATCCTGCTGCTAGGGCTAACCCTAACAAACCCTAAGTTACAAAAAGTGCCAAAAGGCTTTTCCGCGAGGATTTTGTCCCAACCACTTCTACACGGTATTAGACCTTCCCAGGAATGCCACAAGACCCGCCAACCCACCCGCCAAGAAGCATAACACCCCCAAACAGGCCAAAAGCAAAATCTCATACTTGCAATATTTCTCGGCCTTCGGTCCAAACGCGCTGCGTAGCTTGGCCATAAGTCGGGGTTGCCACCACGGATTTCCTGAAAAGCAAATGCAATCAAGATTAGAGTGTCCCATCAGTGCTCCCAGACCACGAAACTCACCCACAAACAGACGGAACCCCCCCTAAAAGCACCTCAAAGGCAAGCAAGTCATCAAAAACACAAAAAATATTCTGCCTGGGATTTGGTCCAAAACACTTTTATCCGGTATTAGAGCTTCCCAGCAATGGCCCCAGAGTCGTCAACCCAGGAGAAAACGAGTAGAAGACCCCCAAACAGCCAAAGAGCAAAAGTACAAAAATGGGGACTTAGTCATTTTCTTGCCAATTTCCCAAATCACTCCGCGCGCGCTCTGCAGCTAGGCCGTAACTCCCCTCTGCCACCATGGATTTGCTTCAAACCTCTTGCAAAGTAAAGTATATATAGCCAGCAGTGCGCCCAGACCCCGAAACCCACCCACAAACACCAGGAAGCCCCCCAAACAGGCCCCCGAAAATGCTACATTGAGCAAAATGTCAGAAATAGCCAAAATAAAATCGGCCTGGATTTTGTCCCAACCACTTCTACCCGGTATTAGACCTTCCCAGGAATGCCCCAAGACCCGCCAACCCACCCGCCAAGAAGCATAACACCCCCAAACAGGCCAAAAGCAAAATCTCATACTTGCAATATTTCTCGGCCTTCGGTCCAAACGCGCTGCGTAGCTAGGCCATAAGTCGGGGTTGCCACCACGGATTTCCTGAAAAGCAAATGCAATCAAGATTAGAGTGTCCCAGCAGAGCTCCCAGACCACGAAACTCACCCACAAACAGACGGAACCCCCCCTAAGAGCACCTCAAAGGCAAGCAAGTCATCAAAAACACAAAAAAATTTCCGCCTGGGATTTGGTCCAAACCACTTTTATCCGGTATTAGAGCTTCCCAACAATGGTCCCAGAGCCGTCAACTCACCTGCAAAGAGGTACAACAACACCCCCAGAAGTGCTGAGTCTTTCTTCATTGGGCCTAAACTGCTTTGATGGAAATAGGAGTCTGGAGGAGGAGGATAGAGGAGCATGTTCTTCTGAACTTGTGAACCTGAGGAATGCAGACTGCGGCAACTTCAAATCAATTAGCAAACCAGTGAAGACAGTTCTGCTGATGGTCTTGTTTTTGTGATTATCTGATTAAAGTTTGAAATATATTAACTGTGCACAACAAAGAAAGACAGACACACAGGAATAAAAGTGAATAAGGACGAAAAAGAAAGTTATTGATTCGTTGTCTCATTTTCAGGGCTCGGTATCACGGTCCAGGAGAGAGAATAAGGCTTCGTCATCATACTCTGCGAATTCAGGCAGGGTGAGCTCAGTGTCACCTGACAAAGTAGAAATTCCCTCATCTATGTTGCTGGCCACCTCCTCTTCATCCGGCACGCTTCCTCGTACTCTGAAATCTGGTGGTATGAGGTGCTGATTCCTCTTGATCATTGTTAACCTCTCCACATTTTTGGGCGAGAGGCGGCTCCGTTTGGGAGTTACAATGCCACCAGCAGCACTGAAAACCCGTTCAGAAGACACGCTTGCGAGTGGGCAAGACAAGTAGTTTAAAGCCAGGTTGGTGAGCTGTGGCCACAATTCTTTTTTCCCATGCCAATACGCCAATGGGTCAGAATTAACATAGACCTCTGTTGAGTCATTCAGATAGTCCTTCACCATCGACTCAAGGTCCTCCTCATCCAAGGTCCCTCCACTTTGCTTAGCTCTTGCTGTGCCTCTGACCTTTTGAGAACCAAACCCACGAAGAGCTAGCCAATCCTCTTCAGCCTCCAATGTTTCTGTTGTGTCTCGTGCAGATGATCCGGTTGCCGGTGTCTTTAACGGCTGAGAGGTCACTTGTGCCACAGCCACAGGTGCAGAAGTGGATTGTTGTCACTGGGGATGGCCTGCTGATGTACTGCCATTTCCTTCAATTTCCAGCCGTTCTCTTTCAAACCTCTTGGCTGACAAGGCTAGCCAATGTTTGTACTTTGGAACATGTTCATCATCAAAAGGAAAGAATGCTTGGCCTGCCAGCGCCTTTTTGTAGCGTGGATCCAGAATAGTAGCACAAATGTAATGCTCTTCTGAGTGGATCTTTTTAAGACGTTCATCACCTTGTAGGAGCTCTAATAATTTCTCAGCCAGAAGAAAAGAGTCTTGGTTTTTTACATCTTTTTCAAACACAGAACACACCTCCTTCAGTTGGTCCTCCAGCATGTACAACAATGGGATAGCTTTTCCCAAATTACAGTCCTCCTTGCTGACTGCACGCGTGAAGAACTCAAAAGGACGAAGCATGCGTGTCAGGCTTTGAACTATGTTCCATTGCGCCGCACCCATCCTCAGCTCCTCTGTACCCTCTGTAAGGAAATATTGATCGAGTTCCGTATACTGCTCATACAGACGCTCAAGCATGTAGAAGGTTGAGTTCCAACGTGTTACCACCTCCTGGATGAGTGCTTTCACTGGCATTTTACGTTGGTATAGCAGGCTCCTCAGCTGCTTCCGGGCCTTAAAAGAATGGCTGAAATGCTTGCACATTTTTCGGCAGGTGTCCAATACGCTGTACGCTGCACTGCCTTTATTACCCAAGAATTTTTGGACAACCAGGTTTATACAGTGCGCCAAACATGGCATTCTGAAATAGTTACCGTCCCTCATGGCCTTAACTATATTGGCGCCATTGTCCGTGGAAACATAACCAACCTGGCGTTTTAGTGGGGACAGCCAGTTAAGGACCTTTGTGTTAAAGACATCCAAAATGTTTTCTGCTGTGTGACGTTTCTCCAAACCAAACATGGCTAGTGTTGCATGTTTCCGAGCAGCTTTAAAAACAATGTCCGTGTCAACACCTGTGTTTAGCTTTGCTTTAGCCCCTGAAAAAGAGACCCAGTGTGCAGTGATGCACATGTAATCAGCGCCTGCACCACTGGTCCACATGTCTGTTGTCAGATGAATAGTGTGAGCAGCACTCTTCTGCAAAGCTGCCCCAATCACCTTCAGAACATCTTCATGTAGTGCTGGAACCGCAACTCGGGCAAAATAGAAACCGGCTAGGAACCTTCCATTTAGGGCAGAGCGCTGCCACTAATTCTAGAAAACCAACCCCTTCTACAAAAGAAAAAGGGAGAAGGTCCAGAGCTAGCATTTTAGCCAGCTTAGTGTTATACAGACGCGTCAGTGGGTGGTTGCGTTCATATTGCGCTTCTGTAAACAACATCTTTTTAATGTTGCCCTGGACCAAGGATTTACGGGATGATGATGATATCTTCGACCCAGTTACGCTCGCTGATGAACTTTTCCGCATTGATGTCTCACTCTCTCCCACACTCTTAGTGTGCCTCACATGGGGTGTGCTGCTGACAGGGGTACTGGGTGTAAGTGAAGTGTTTGAATCGTCTTCTTCCTCCTCGTCATCATCAGATGAAAAATCAACGTTTTCATTACGTGCAATTCCGGCTTCCTTAAACGCCTCTAGGTGCGGAAACCATTGGACAGGGTGCGCTCTCTTAAGATGACCTCTCTGGCCTCCGGTACCATAGTTAGAACCAAGCTTACCACGACTAACTCGAAGCCTACAAATTCTACAAATGGCTACGTTTTCCATTTTTGGGCAAACACTAAAGAAGTCCCAAACTGGAGACTTGAAATGTCTTTGGGGGCCGGAGGAGGCGGCCATACTGGTGGTGGTGGTCCTGCTGCTAATGCCAGATGAAGTGGAGGATGTGGATTGCCGAACTTCAGTACGTTTTGCACTTTCACCACCACGAATTGAGGTCGAGGTGGGTACCTTCTTGCGAGGAAGAAATATGGAAGCGGTAGGTGTTGGTGTACTACTTAACTCCAAATCTAATGATTCCATTTCCATTGCCTCCTCGTCAACATCATCATCACGCTCAGCAGCTTTTCGGGATAGGGTCAAAATGTCTCTTTGCTGCATGCCAGGTGGGGCTGCAGTGACCTTTGTGATGACTGGCTCGTCGTCATCGTGAGAGGCTTCATCACCAGCAGTATCTGTCACTTCTTGTTGAGCCTCATCACAATCCATACCTATGAGTTTTTCGACGACCTTCCTTTTACGCTTAGGTACCTTTGTCAGATCATGGTGTGCCTCACTGTCAGACCGCAGTGGTGGTTCCCAAGACGGATCACTTGCATCAGAAGGAGGTGGGCTTGAAGAAGATGTAGACACCCCCCTTGATCTTTTCCTTGCTAGGGATGTGGAAGACAATGAATGATCATCAGGAGAAGTGGCTTCCAATGATACCTCGGCTTCATTGTCGATTTCCTGGTGTGCCCCTACTTCGGGAGGAACAACTATTGTGGGCACTTGTGACCCTCCATGCACCTCTGCTTGCTCATCTCCTTTTGCTGCCTCTCCTTCCACATGTACTTGGGCGTGTACTTGCACATGGTGTTGTTGTTGCGGCTGTGGTTGTTCAACACTTGTCAGATGAGTTACAACAACCTGTGTTGATTCAGGGACATTGCTGCTACTTTCTTGCGATGAGCCAACATCACTGGTCGATGGTGATTGGAGAAGTACACTGACTGCCTCTGAAGCACTCAAGGGCTTTGACTTAAGTTGGCGTGGTGGTGGAGGCACTGAACCCAATGGAGCAGGGGTGCTGCTCCCAGCTTGGTCCCCAGCAGATCCTGCTGCTGCTGCAGGCGTACTTTTTTTTTTGCTCCCAAAAAACGAGGCGGTTGGCACACCAGCCTCCTTGGTAACTTGCTTCTTCTGCTCCTTACTAGCAAATTTCTTGCTAGAGGAGCTACGGAGAACTTTTTTTGGGGCCATCTTCTTCAGTGCAGGTCAGACAGCAGACCGCAGTTGCACGAATTGTAGAGTTGTCTGAGGCCAGACGTGACGTCGCGTGACGTTATGCTGCACACACACACCGCTGCAGGACTTCTTCCTGGCACTGGTGGTTCTCTTGAGTCTTGTGCACCTAAAAACAATGGAAGACAGAGGAACATCAGTTCAGTTATACACCACAAAAAAAATCGAAAAACACTGCAAAATCAGCACAATCTCATTCCATCCATGCCCTCCATGATGTTTAAGTATAAGACAGACCACAGAAAGACTAGGCCCATGCTAGACTCAAATACCCTGCCCTGGTGAAAAGGCCACAAGTACAGCCCCAAAAAACGAAAATCACTGAAAAATCAGCACAATCCCAATCCATCCATGGCCTCCATGATGTTTAAGTTCAAGACAGGTTGAAAAGTAGGCAAAATGGTTGCAGGCCTAACAACAAAGCCTGCATTCAAAATGGCCACTTGCCTCCCAGCACATGGCCAGTGCCTGTAGCAGCACTCAAAATGGCCACCAGCCACATGGCCTGTCCCTCCCCATGAACACCCCCAAAAATCGAAAAACACTGCACAATCAGCACAATCCCATTCCATCCATGCCCTCCATGATGTTTAAGTTCAAGACAGCCCACAGAAAGACTAGGCCCATGATAGACTCAAATACCCCTGGTGAAAAGGCCACAAGTACAGCCCCAAAAAACGAAAATCACTAAAAAATCAGCACAATCCCAATCCATCCATGCCCTCCATGATGTTTAAGTTCAAGACAGCCCACAGAAAGACTAGGCCCATGCTAGACTCAAATACCCCTGGTGAAAAGGCCACAAGTACAGCCCCAAAAAACGAAAATCACTGAAAAATCAGCACAATCCCAATCCATCCATGCCCTCCATGATGTTTAAATTCAAGACAACCCACAGAAAGACTAGGCCCATGCAAGACTCACTACCCCTGGGCATAAAGGTTGAAAAGTAGGCTAAATGGTTGCAGGCCTAACAACAAAGCCTGCATTCAAAATGGCCACTTGCCTCCCAGCACATGGCCAGTGCCTGTAGCAGCACTCAAAATGGCCACCAGCCACATGGCCTGTCCCTCCCCATGAACACCCCCAAAAATCGAAAAACACTGCAAAATCAGCACAATCCCAGTCCATCCATGCCCTCCATGATGTTTAAGTTCATGACAGCCCACAGAAAGACTAGGCCCATGCTAGACTCAAATACCCCTGGTGAAAAGGCCACAAGTACAGCCCCAAAAAACGAAAATCACTGAAAAATCAGCACAATCCCAATGCATCCATGCCCTCTATGATGTTTAAGTTCAAGACAGCCCACAGAAAGACTAGGCCCATGCTAGACTCAAATACCCCTGGTGAAAAGGCCACAAGTACAGCCCCAAAAAACGAAAATCACTGAAAAATCAGCACAATCCCAATCCATCCTTGCCCTCCATGATGTTTAAATTCAAGACAACCCACAGAAAGACTAGGCCCATGCAAGACTCACTACCCCTGGACATAAAGGTTGAAAAGTAGGCAAAATGGTTGCAGGCCTAACAACAAAGCCTGCATTCAAAATGGCCACTTGCCTCTCCCAGCACATGGCCAGTGCCTGTAGCAGCACTCAAAATGGCCACCAGCCACATGGCCTGTCCCTCCCCATGAGCACCCCCAAAAATCGAAAAACACTGCAAAATCAGCACAATCCCATTCCATCCATGGCCTCCATGATGTTTAAGTTCAAGACAGCCCACAGAAAGACTAGGCCCATGCTAGACTCAAATACCCCTGGTGAAAAGGCCACAAGTACAGCCCCAAAAAACGAAAATCACTGAAAAATCAGCACAATCCCAATCCATCCATGCCCTCCATGATGTTTAAGTTCAAGACAGCCCACAGAAAGACTAGGCCCATGCTAGACTCAAATACCCCTGGTGAAAAGGCCACAAGTACAGCCCCAAAAAACGAAAATCACTGAAAAATCAGCACAATCCCAATCCATCCATGCCCTCCATGATGTTTAAATTCAAGACAACCCACAGAAAGACTAGGCCCATGCAAGACTCACTACCCCTGGGCATAAAGGTTGAAAAGTAGGCAAAATGGTTGCAGGCCTAACAACAAAGTCTGCATTCAAAATGGCCACTTGCCTCTCCCAGCACATGGCCAGTGCCTGTAGCAGCACTCAAAATGGGCACCAGCCACATGGCCTGTCCCTCCCCATGAACACCCCCAAAAATCGAAAAACACTGCAAAATCAGCACAATCCCATTCCATCCATGCCCTCCATGATGTTTAAGTTCAAGACAGCCCACAGAAAGACTAGGCCCATGCTAGACTCAAATACCCCTGGTGAAAAGGCCACAAGTACAGCCCCAAAAACGAAAATCACTGAAAAATCAGCACAATCCCATTCATCCATGGCCTCCATGATGTTTAAGTTCAAGACAGCCCACAGAAAGACTAGGCCCATGCTAGACTCAAATACCCCTGGTGAAAAGGCCACAAGTACAGCCCCAAAAAACGAAAATCACTGAAAAATCAGCACAATCCCAATCCATCCATGCCCTCCATGATGTTTAAGTTCAAGACAACCCACAGAAAGACTCAGTCCACCCACCACTGAGTACCCCTGGGCAAAAGGCCCCAAAACAGCCCAAAAATCGAAAATTCCAAAATTTTAGTTGCAGCAACTGTAATGCCCCAAACAAACTTACTTGTAAAATTTCTAATCCAACAGTGATCCAAAGAAAGTCAAAAAGGCCTCAAATCCAAATATCCAGCAGCATCCACAAAAAGTAATCCTTCCAGCTCCAGATCCAAATGAAAAGTGACCAGGAGATGGACAAAGCACTGGGAGGGGCCTGCTGGACAGGAACAGGAAGTTGAAGACTGTGGGGCACTTCCTTCCTCCCACCCCCTCCCCCCCTCCCCAAAATGGACTCCTCGCTAAAAAAGTGCAGGCAAATGTCAACCTAAGGAGTTATTCAGATAAAAATCATCATTTCAAGAAGGTTTATGCTGCTTGCTGGTGGATTTCTTGTGCAGAATTGCATATTTGATATTTTCGCTTCTGCAAGATTGTTGCTGCTCGCCGCATCTCAAATCTCGCAATTGCGAAGTACCGCGAGACGTGATCTCGCCGTACTCGCGTTGACAAACTCTCGCTGTGCAAGTTGGCAAGCCGCGATGACGTTATCGCGCTCGCCAAATTCCCGCGGGATCACACAGCAAGATCCAAAATGGCGCAGCACTCGCAAAATATCGAGAAAAACAACTCGGCAAACGAAGATAAACGCCGCGCGCTGCAAAAATTGTATCACCAACGACGCGAGCCGCAAAAAAAATCCGCTGCATGCGAATTTGCGGATTTTGCGGGAAATTCGCAAATCTCGCGGATTGCGAATTTCCCAAAAATCCGCAAAATCCGCGAGCGTAACGGATTTTCATCCCATGCTTAACAGGAGGCAGCGTCTTCGACTGTCCTCCCTTGGACACAAGAACATACCTTGGCATTTGAAGAATTAAAAAGAGCTTTATGTCAAGGACCAGTTTTAGCGACCCCTTGCTACAGCAAACCTTTTATGCTTTTTGTCACTGAACGAGATGGAACAGCATTATCTGTTCTTACACAAGATCAAGCAGGAAAACACAAGCCTTGTGCTTATTTTTCTAGTACAATGGATCCAGTGGCCCAGGCTCTGCCTGCGTGCCTGAAATCAGTTGCAGCAACAGCCCTAGCTATATGACAGAGTGACTCCATAGTGTTAGGACACCCCCTGATAGTACAGGTTCCACATGCAGTGGAAGTTCTCTTGAACAGAACACAGACACAGCACTTGACTATAGCGAGACTGACAGGATATGAACTGACGTTATTTCAGCCACACATAGAGATCAGACGATGCAATATTCTCAACCCTGCTACACTCTTGCCCTCAAACACAGTAGACACTGCACCACATGACTGTGTGGAAGTAATAAATACAGTGACTAAACCAAGACAAGACCTGACAGACATTGCCCTGCCCGATTCTGACCTGACACTCTATGTAGATGGTTCATGCATGAGAACAAGCACAGGAGAGTTAGTGGCCGCATATGCCGTGACCACTGATACTGAAGTCATAGAGACACAGAGAATAGACACACTGTCAGCACAAGCAGCAGAGCTCATCGCTCTGACACAAGCCTGTAAAAGAGCCAAGAACTTGAAAGTGAACATATATACAGACTCACAGTATGCCTTTGGGGTTGTTCATGACTTCGGAGTGTTATGGAGGGAGAGAGGTTTCCTGACCTCTCATGGGGCTAAAATTCAGCACGGTCCCCTTATTCAGGCTCTGTTAGAAGCAATACATTTGCCTACAGCCATAGCTATTATGAAATGCAAAGCACACACGAAAGTTACAGACACCATTTCCCAGGGTAACGACCTGGCAGACTGAACAGCTAAACTTACAGCCCATACACCAACAGACACGACAAAGACAGAGGCACCATTACTGACGAAAAGCATGACAGTCATGGATCCTTCACAAGATGTACTCGACATACAGACACATGCCACTCCAGACGAAATAAAGAAATGGACTGAACAAGGAGGGGTCCAGACTGACCAGGGGTGGATGACAAAAGGCAAAGCTACATGGTTTCTCCCAGACTCTATGGTACAAGTCATCATAAACACAGCACATAGTCCAGCACACTTAGGAGAAAAGGCAATGCTAGACAGTCTATATAACAAACAATGTGCAACAATGGGTCAACGTAAGAATGCAGCAAACTATGTGATTATGCGTGAAAAGGGAGCACTATCCCTGAATCCCAAGTATCCTTGGTGGAAAAGTGTTCCCATCAGATACCCGTCCTGTACCGCCCTACATCACTTGGGATCCTTCACCCGAAGGAAGTGGAAAAAACCACTTGTGATTAGGTAGAGTGTAACCTAATCAGAGTTGTGAAGTGTGTGGGTTTGAAATTAGTGTAGGTATCAGGGGGTACAAAAAATTAGTTAACTTATAGCAGTGCATAAAAGTGCTCAATGTGGCAGCTAAGAGTGTAAAGATTAATATTGGGTTGTGGGAGTGGAAAAAATGGAGTTTAATAGAGTCCTACCCACACCCAAGGTTAAAAAACAGTGCAAGTAGTGGTAACAAATAACTACTGATGGTAACTAGGTCGACATGTTTCTGCAGTGAATTGGTTCAAGAGATACCAGTCTGCTTCTTCAGGACCTTCTTATTGTTTAAGTGCAACTGCTGTTTTCAAAATTATAAGTGTGTAAAAAGAATCATATCACCTGCAAGCGCCAGTGGATATGGTCCAAACAGTTAGGAAATAGACAGACACACATAGAAAAAACACACATAGTTATTAAAGATTGCTGCAAAATACAAGAGGTGCTTGTAAAGTATTAATGTGCCAAGCAGTTCATGGTCAATGTTTGTAATATCAATCAAACATGTAAGCCAGGTGTTTACATCCTGGACTTGAATCTCATTATTTCACTCACCCAAGTTTTGGGGAATGCGTTCTCCACCTCACCCGGCAACAGCTCAGGTACAAATGGAGCACCGCTCTAGTAGATGTGAAACAGAAAAGAAACACATGAAAGAGGAAGAGATCACCAGAACTCTATCCGGCACCTCATCATTAGGTATTTCTTTACAAAAGTCAACGTGATGTTGAAGGTATTGTCACGTCCCCAAAAAATTTCTACATGGTAGATTAGGCAGAAAAAGGGGTCACATTTCGATTTTTTTAAACTGTAGTCTAAGTCTATGACTGCCCATATAGTGCTGCTGTGAAGGCGTCACTCAGACTAACATCTAGCCCCAACTCGGCATGCCACGTGTTACCTGGAATGCCATGTTATTGCTAAAGTGCTGTCTTATGCTGAATTTGTTGATTTCGATGTAAAAGAATTCTATCTTCCCATTCTAGCGAAGTCTTAGTCTCTAGTGCCATCTTTTTTGGCTGCCCCGGCGTTTTACTCGTTCTATTGTGTGCGCGTTTAAAAATAGATTGCCTGGTAGCGCTTCCGCCCATACAAAACTGAACAATACAAATGAATCCTCCCTAGCTCCCCTTTAGCGCTTACCTGTCCGTCGGTACTCCTCGCCTTCCTCTAGGCTGACTTGTGGGAGGTACCGACTGGACAGGAAGCGTGGTACTTATCTGAGTACTCGTTGGTCAAAGGCACCACACGTGTGCTACGCGTCATCTGGTGCGTCCCAGCGCGAGGTCCTTTCAGTGTTAAATGTACACTGATTGGTTACCCGGAATCTCGCGGTAACACGCAGGCTTCGTGTATCAAGTTATCATTGTTTATATTTTCAGCGCGCGTTGGGACTACAAGAATGCTGGGATTTGTAGTTCCCAGCGCTCTATATTACACGGAACCTCGCGCAAGCTCCATTATTAGCAGCTATTTCAATCAGGTTTATATACAATTAGTGGATGAAAGCTCCGTTATTGGTCACCATGTGGGTCTGGTCTTGTACAGATAGCGGGGGGACTATGGGGATAAAAGCAATTGTAGTTCATAGCGCTAGAACTACGAAATTAATGGGAATTGTAGTTCTGACATCCTATATCTTATTGAGGCAAAGCCTACTAAGTGCTGAAACTACAAGACTGATGGAATTTGTAGTTCTATTGGGGTGTGCAATCACAATATAATCTAAATGACCCAAAGGATGTCTAGTTGGCTGGAAGTGGTATTGACTTAAACAGTAACATTACATCTCTGTATTTTGGTTTAACTTATCCACAGTGTGGTTTTTACAGAACAAGGTGATTGTTGCTGACAATCTGGCATTTGAGGACTGGAAACAGAAGGCACTATGCTCTTAATGTTGTAATTTATAGGGACATCCACGGGATATCTTCATTTAAACCCGTGATGTCCGTTCGGAGTTTGTACACCCATCGCTGTTCTCTGCGGTGTAGGAATGTGCTGACATCAGTAACATGTTTTGGGATCATCGGCTGTTCTAGCACAGTCCATTGGAGGTCTGTTGGTACATGATTTGCCTCCAAAAAATGTTTGGTCATACGGGTTGCCTGTTTGTTACACCGTATTGAGCTCTTGTGCTCAGAGATCCTTATCTTTACCTTTCTCGTGGTCATCCCCACGTACTTCTTTCCACAGGGACAGTTTATTAAATAAATGAGGTTCGAACTATTGCAGTTCGTAAACCTCCGCTGTTCCCAGGGATGTTCTGTGCCAATATCAAGTGTTGTGGATTTACGGGTTTGAGGACACGCTGCACATTGTCCACACGGGTGGTGTCCGATCACAGCTGGCATATCCCATAGGGTACCTGTATTTTTCGGAATTTCAGTTTTGGGTCTTGTGTGGACCAATTTGTCCCTAAGGCTGGGTCCCCGTTTAAAGGCAAACAGGGGAACTGGTATCGTATCATTCCCCGTGTTCAAGATGCCCCAGTGTTTTTTGATGACGCTAGTTATTTGGTTGGACATTGTGCCAAATGTTGTTACACACGTCATTCTTTCTGTTTTGTCTTTTGGTGTTGAGTTCTCAAGCAGGCTTGCTCGATTGTTGTTTTGTGCTCTTTTCTTGGAGCGTTTTATTAATTGTTTGGGGTAGTCTTTCTCGAGAAGATCTTTTCTTAAGTTGTTGGCATGATTTTCAAAGGAACCTTTGTCTGAGCAATTTCTGTGTATGCGCAGAAACTGCCCATATGGCAGATTGTCTCGAAGGGCCTTCGGGTGACAGCTGTGATAGTTCAAAAGGGAATTGCGGGCCATGGGTTTTTGATAAAGTTCGGACTTTAAACCCTCCTCAGTGCCCATTAACAACAAATCCAGAAATGCCAGTCTTTCTTTGTTAAATTCCATAGTGAATTTCAAAAATTGGTTTCTGAGGTTCAGCCACTCATAGAACTCTTTTAATTCAGTTTCTGTGCCTCGCCACACCACCAAAATATCGTCTATGTAGCGTTTCCACGCACGCAGACAATGTGAGTAGGGGTTAGTGTCTACGAGTATATGCTGTTGCTCAAAGTGATGCACATACAGATTAGCGAGACTAGGGGCAAAAACGCTGCCCATACTGGTCCCGCTAATCTGCAAATACAAGGAGTCTTCGAAGGCGAAGAAGTTCTCCGTCATGGCCACAGTAGCGAGGTTCATGATCAGTCTAACCGGGGTGATGGAGTTAAGTTCTCGGGACAGTAACAGGTCTTCTATTACTTGGAGTGTCTCAGTCTGCGGTATTGAGGTGTACAGGCTTTCCACATCAAATGACACCAATAGATCTGTTTTGATATCATACTCCATCTCGGGCAACAGTCTTAATACATCTTTAGTGTCCTTTAAAAATGATGGCATCTCACGTACCATGGGCTGTAAGAATACATCCACAAAGGTGGATAGTGGTTCCAATAGCGAACCTATCCCCGAAATTATGGGTCGGCCAGGAGGTGGACGTTGGGCCTTGTGTATTTTAGGCAGCTGATAGAAGTATGGGATAACCGGGTGTGATACCTGCAGATATTGGCCCTCTTTGGGGGTTAACCAACCTTCGGCTAATGCTTCTTCTACAATGTTCGCTATAATGTTGGTTAATCTAGCCGTCGGGTCCTCCTTCAGTTTTTTGTAGGAACGTACATCATTGAGTTGGCGAAGGCACTCGTTCCGATATGATTCTACATCTAGAATGACCACACCACCCCCCTTATCTGCTGGTTTAATTACAATAAGGGGGTTCTCAGTGAGTTCTTTAATCGCAAGTTTTTCCACTTTAGACAAATTAGAGAAAGTCTTCTGTTTGTGTGAAAAGAGTTCTTTGACATCATGATTAACCGCTTCCTCAAACGTCAACACCTTGGGTGGTTGGCCCAGCGTTGTAGGATTGAATGACGAGGGTTTCTTCAAACCGGTGTTGCTGGTGGTAGGATTTTGGGAAAATCCACTGTTTTTATTTGCAAACAAATAATGCAGCCTAATCTTGCGATAAAGTTTGCTGAGTTCGATCTGGGCCTGGAAGGGATCCGTGTGGTTTGTTGCCACAAAGCCCAGACCTTTGTTAAGCACATGCTCTTGGGTTGTAGAGAGCTGTTGGGAGCTAAGATTAATCACTAGACTTGTTCCGCTACGGTTGTCGTTTGTTCCTGTGGGATCTTCTTCCCACTCCTCAGATCCATGGTCTGGGGTGGTATGTTCCAGCGGACCTGTCCTACTCTCGGGGTTCTTTGACGCCCCCGGCTCCTCCGGCCTCCTCCTAAAAAAGGTTGTTGATTTTGATCACCATAAAATGGAGGTGGGCCGTATGGATTCATCATGGGTGGGAAAGGAGCTTGTCCCCATGGCGACGGTTGCCACCAGGGTTGAAATTGTGGTTGTGGGAACGCGGGATTAAATCCTCTCCACCCTCTCCTGTTACCCCCTCTACCCCTTTGTTGTCTAGAGGAAGATTGACTGGTGTCGGAATCACTTGAGGCTCCGTCTGAGCTGGAGCTCCCATAGCTAGAGCGAACATTGTAGAAGAAGCATTAGCCGAAGGTTGGTTAACCCCCAAAGAGGGCCAATATCTGCAGGTATCACACCCGGTTATCCCATACTTCTATCAGCTGCCTAAAATACACAAGGCCCAACGTCCACCTCCTGGCCGACCCATAATTTCGGGGATAGGTTCGCTATTGGAACCACTATCCACCTTTGTGGATGTATTCTTACAGCCCATGGTACGTGAGATGCCATCATTTTTAAAGGACACTAAAGATGTATTAAGACTGTTGCCCGAGATGGAGTATGATATCAAAACAGATCTATTGGTGTCATTTGATGTGGAAAGCCTGTACACCTCAATACCGCAGACTGAGACACTCCAAGTAATAGAAGACCTGTTACTGTCCCGAGAACTTAACTCCATCACCCCGGTTAGACTGATCATGAACCTCGCTACTGTGGCCATGACGGAGAACTTCTTCGCCTTCGAAGACTCCTTGTATTTGCAGATTAGCGGGACCAGTATGGGCAGCGTTTTTGCCCCTAGTCTCGCTAATCTGTATGTGCATCACTTTGAGCAACAGCATATACTCGTAGGCACTAACCCCTACTCACATTGTCTGCGTGCGTGGAAACGCTACATAGACGATATTTTGGTGGTGTGGCGAGGCACAGAAACTGAATTAAAAGAGTTCTATGAGTGGCTGAACCTCAGAAACCAATTTTTGAAATTCACTATGGAATTTAACAAAGAAAGACTGGCATTTCTGGATTTGTTGTTAATGGGCACTGAGGAGGGTTTAAAGTCCGAACTTTATCAAAAACCCATGGCCCGCAATTCCCTTTTGAACTATCACAGCTGTCACCCGAAGGCCCTTCGAGACAATCTGCCATATGGGCAGTTTCTGCGCATACACAGAAATTGCTCAGACAAAGGTTCCTTTGAAAATCATGCCAACAACTTAAGAAAAGATCTTCTCGAGAAAGACTACCCCAAACAATTAATAAAACGCTCCAAGAAAAGAGCACAAAACAACAATCGAGCAAGCCTGCTTGAGAACTCAACACCAAAAGACAAAACAGAAAGAATGACGTGTGTAACAACATTTGGCACAATGTCCAACCAAATAACTAGCGTCATCAAAAAACACTGGGGCATCTTGAACACGGGGAATGATACGATACCAGTTCCCCTGTTTGCCTTTAAACGGGGACCCAGCCTTAGGGACAAATTGGTCCACACAAGACCCAAAACTGAAATTCCGAAAAATACAGGTACCCTATGGGATATGCCAGCTGTGATCGGACACCACCCGTGTGGACAATGTGCAGCGTGTCCTCAAACCCGTAAATCCACAACACTTGATATTGGCACAGAACATCCCTGGGAACAGCGGAGGTTTACGAACTGCAATAGTTCGAACCTCATTTATTTAATAAACTGTCCCTGTGGAAAGAAGTACGTGGGGATGACCACGAGAAAGGTAAAGATAAGGATCTCTGAGCACAAGAGCTCAATACGGTGTAACAAACAGGCAACCCGTATGACCAAACATTTTTTGGAGGCAAATCATGTACCAACAGACCTCCAATGGACTGTGCTAGAACAGCCGATGATCCCAAAACATGTTACTGATGTCAGCACATTCCTACACCGCAGAGAACAGCGATGGGTGTACAAACTCCGAACGGACATCACGGGTTTAAATGAAGATATCCCGTGGATGTCCCTATAAATTACAACATTAAGAGCATAGTGCCTTCTGTTTCCAGTCCTCAAATGCCAGATTGTCAGCAACAATCACCTTGTTCTGTAAAAACCACACTGTGGATAAGTTAAACCAAAATACAGAGATGTAATGTTACTGTTTAAGTCAATACCACTTCCAGCCAACTAGACATCCTTTGGGTCATTTAGATTATATTGTGATTGCACACCCCAATAGAACTACAAATTCCATCAGTCTTGTAGTTTCAGCACTTAGTAGGCTTTGCCTCAATAAGATATAGGATGTCAGAACTACAATTCCCATTAATTTCGTAGTTCTAGCGCTATGAACTACAATTGCTTTTATCCCCATAGTCCCCCCGCTATCTGTACAAGACCAGACCCACATGGTGACCAATAACGGAGCTTTCATCCACTAATTGTATATAAACCTGATTGAAATAGCTGCTAATAATGGAGCTTGCGCGAGGTTCCGTGTAATATAGAGCGCTGGGAACTACAAATCCCAGCATTCTTGTAGTCCCAACGCGCGCTGAAAATATAAACAATGATAACTTGATACACGAAGCCTGCGTGTTACCGCGAGATTCCGGGTAACCAATCAGTGTACATTTAACACTGAAAGGACCTCGCGCTGGGACGCACCAGATGACGCGTAGCACACGTGTGGTGCCTTTGACCAACGAGTACTCAGATAAGTACCACGCTTCCTGTCCAGTCGGTACCTCCCACAAGTCAGCCTAGAGGAAGGCGAGGAGTACCGACGGACAGGTAAGCGCTAAAGGGGAGCTAGGGAGGATTCATTTGTATTGTTCAGTTTTGTATGGGCGGAAGCGCTACCAGGCAATCTATTTTTAAACGCGCACACAATAGAACGAGTAAAACGCCGGGGCAGCCAAAAAAGATGGCACTAGAGACTAAGACTCCGCTAGAATGGGAAGATAGAATTCTTTTACATCGAAATCAACAAATTCAGCATAAGACAGCACTTTAGCAATAACATGGCATTCCAGGTAACACGTGGCATGCCGAGTTGGGGCTAGATGTTAGTCTGAGTGACGCCTTCACAGCAGCACTATATGGGCAGTCATAGACTTAGACTACAGTTTAAAAAAATCGAAATGTGACCCCTTTTTCTGCCTAATCTACCATGTAGAAATTTTTTGGGGACGTGACAATACCTTCAACATCACGTTGACTTTTGTAAAGAAATACCTAATGATGAGGTGCCGGATAGAGTTCTGGTGATCTCTTCCTCTTTCATGTGTTTCTTTTCTGTTTCACATCTACTAGAGCGGTGCTCCATTTGTACCTGAGCTGTTGCCGGGTGAGGTGGAGAACGCATTCCCCAAAACTTGGGTGAGTGAAATAATGAGATTCAAGTCCAGGATGTAAACACCTGGCTTACATGTTTGATTGATATTACAAACATTGACCATGAACTGCTTGGCACATTAATACTTTACAAGCACCTCTTGTATTTTGCAGCAATCTTTAATAACTATGTGTGTTTTTTCTATGTGTGTCTGTCTATTTCCTAACTGTTTGGACCATATCCACTGGCGCTTGCAGGTGATATGATTCTTTTTACACACTTATAATTTTGAAAACAGCAGTTGCACTTAAACAATAAGAAGGTCCTGAAGAAGCAGACTGGTATCTCTTGAACCAATTCACTGCAGAAACATGTCGACCTAGTTACCATCAGTAGTTATTTGTTACCACTACTTGCACTGTTTTTTAACCTTGGGTGTGGGTAGGACTCTATTAAACTCCATTTTTTCCACTCCCACAACCCAATATTAATCTTTACACTCTTAGCTGCCACATTGAGCACTTTTATGCACTGCTATAAGTTAACTAATTTTTTGTACCCCCTGATACCTACACTAATTTCAAACCCACACACTTCACAACTCTGATTAGGTTACACTCTACCTAATCCCAAGTGTTTTTTTCCACTTCCTTCGGGTGAAGGATCCCAAGTGATGTAGGGCGGTACAGGACGGGTATCTGATGGGAACACTTTTCCACCAAGGATACTTGGGATTCAGGGATAGTGCTCCCTTTTCACGCATAATCACATAGTTTGCTGCATTCTTACGTTGACCCATTGTTGCACATTGTTTGTTATATAGTCATAGGGACTGCGACAATGCAAGGTCATTAAATATTTTCCCACCCTTGCCCTCCTTATTTTGTTATAATGCTAGACAGTCTACAGAATATTTGGTTTAACAAGCACCTGCGTGCAGCAGCGAAACAGAAAGTACGTACCTGTATGATCTGTTGCCAGTTCAATCCAGGCAAAGGTATTCCGGTGGAACAAGGTGGATTTCATCCTCCTGACCATCCTTTTGAAGTCCTCCAGATGGATTATATCCAGATGGACAGATGTAGAGGCTACAATTACGTCCTAGTAGTTGTATGTGCACTATCTAGATGGACAGAAGCATATCCAGTCCCAGATTATACTGCTGTGACCACTGCCAGGCAATTGGTACGAGAGTTTTTCCCACGGTATGGATTGCCCCGTGTCGTGTACTCAGATAACGGTCAGCCATTCTCCTCTGAATTAATGAAACAAGTGTCCCTTCTGTTAGGATACCAGTGGAAATTTCATTGTGTACGACACCCAGAGGCAGCAGGACTTGTAGAGCGTCATAACCAGACACTTAAGACGAAACTAGCAAAAGTCTGTGCAGAAAAAGGCATGGATTGGATGGTAGCCTTGCCGGTTGCCCTCTTTTACATGTGTATGGTAGCTCATTCCAGAACAGGCCTATCTCCGTACGAAGTGGTTTTTGGTAGACCACCGAATATGTGGGGTACGCCTATGCCAAAGAAAATTACTGATGTTGACAGTAACATGCTGACAGAATACCTGGCTTCCTTGATGTCTGCACTACTCTCTTGTCGTTCACAGGTTGCCGCCGCCTTCCCCGACAACACCCAAGTCAAAGAACACACCATCGTCCCAGGGGATATGGTGTTTGTCCGGAATTTTGATCGTTCAAGCCCTCTTGAGCCCAGCTGGAGAACACCGAAGTTAGTTCTGCTAACCACGAGGACTGCCGTCAAGGTCGAGGGACGCAAGGGCTGGATCCACGCCCAGCATATTAAAAAATTCCATGGAGATACCGGAACTTTGATCAAAACTAAAGACTGCCCGACAATAATGACTCAAAACCCCCTTTGCTAGAAAAGACTCTGCAACAGGAGTATAGGTCTAAGTTACGGTCTAGTAAGTCAGACAGCGTTTAATTGTTTAAGTCCACTCTGTGGTGAATCGGTTAGACAGGTTCCTGACATGTATAAGATCGTAGACCAGAATAGCAAAAAGAGCAAGATGAGAGAGAAATACTGCAAGATTTTACGCAGTAGATGTATAGTAACACTGATTATTATGTTTCTTCTAAGTATAACGATTATATGTATCAGCTTGGCACTACATGTTTTCTTTCCTCCTATTGCCTCACATATACACTCTTCCTTTAATGACTCCACAGAGCACACATTCAGTGATCTGCCACCCCATGAACTGTCATATCGACTAGCCTTGCGCAACAATACTTTTATTCAGATGTTGCACCATTCTCATCAGACCAGCAATGTAACAAATTGCTGGGTATGTGGCCGACTCCCACCTTATCAGAAAACGAAGGGAGTTCTGCCCCTTTTTCCTTTTTCGTTCTCGCACAATGGTTCGTGCGGAGCATGGTTTGCTTTAATGTCATCACTAGACAGAAAGTCCACAGTTTCCCAGGGCGATTGGATCTGGGGAGATTTAAATAAAGTAATGAATAAGGCATGTTTTCCAGACGAAGATGGTCTTCCCCAAAAGAAAGGGACCGATCTAGAAAATGAAGTGTATGCACAAGGAAATGCTTCCCTTAACTTTATGATTCTGAATGTTCAGCCCGAGCAAAATACAGGTCCACCGTTCATATCAGTCCTACCAGTAAAAGGAGAATTGTGCGTTAAAAGGAAAGGGTCAGTGCATTTAGGACACAGTGATTGTAATACTGTAGTCGAGTTCAATGACAAAGGAAAGTCTACTTTCAAAGCTTCCCGCCATTCCTATTTCATTTGCGGTCAGACAGCCTATGTACGTCTGCCCTTAGACTGGGGTGGGACATGTTATATAGCGTTCCTGCTGCCACCAGTCTTTCTAGCTCCATCCCATTATCATCAAGATTCACGACTAGTGCATGTTAGAAACAGGAGGGAGACCGATTCCCCGGTGATCGATCAGACTGAGACAGCTTGGGAGCAATATACAGATTTCAATAAAGGATTATTTTTCTTCATAGGTCCTATCCAAAACAGTAAACTAATACGCAGGTTAACAAGGACTCTCGAAGCAGTAGTGAATGAGACTGCATCTGCTCTAGCAAACTTGACCGAGGAGCAGTCTGCTATGAGACTTGTTCTTCAGAATCGTCTTGTTCTTGACGTCATCCTGGCAGATAGGGGCGGAGCTTGTAGAGTGATCGGCTCCAGTTGTTGCGTGTTTATACCTAATAACGCGCCATCCGTGTATGCAGCAATAACAAGACTCCACAAGATAGCTCACGAGATACACCAAAACCCAGGCACATGGACTTGGTCCGGTTGGCTCTGGAGTGTAATATCAGCATGGGGATGGAAAGTGTTGTCTTTCCTAGGAATGATATTGCTTATGATATTCAGCTGCTGTCTCTGTCTGCAATGTGGCCCGGCGATTTGCGGCTTGTGTGCCACTGCCTGTATTCCCCATCCACGTATACAAAAGAAAAAAGACGAACAAATGATGCTGTATGATCAGGTATACGGTCTCATGAATATAGATGTGTCCTGAAGGGCACAGTAGGGGACAAGGAGGTAATGAGGAAATAGAAATTTTATATGGCCAATGTGTCCCCAGCATGTACGCCACGTTTAGTGTATGTTCATGTTACTCATGCACTTTCCCTCTCATGCCTGTAATAATAATGCCTCTGCATTTCCGTCCAACATTAGAATGTCAGTTACCAAGCCTTCCATGAAAGAAACGTTAATTCTGCACTGAGGCCTATGTTGCCAATGTATTTGCATGGTGCACGTTTAAAAGTCGAGATGAACCCGTCTTTGTGGCTCAGCCGAGCCAGGACCCGAATTCAGGCTCCATGCCTCCCAGACACTCTGAAAGCTGCATTTTAGCTTAGCTATGTATCCCTGACCTCTCGCATACTTCCTGCTTAGCCGAGAGGTGCCCAACCCGGCCTTCCAAGACAGTATTTTGCTTACAGTTATCTGCTCTGCTCCACAGAAACACATTCCTGCTTAGTGAAGAAGGTAAACATAACCCGCCTGCAGAGATAGAGCCCAGCCTTTCTGTCTCCATTCAAGTGATTTACAGAACTCGCATCCATAGAAAGCCCATGCCCCCACATATTGCATGAAGAAATATATGCACATACTGGCTCTTAGTGATGAGCAACCTTTGCTCGAGCGACCTTTACTTCAGATAATACATCCTCCAAACTCAAGATATCAGATAATACCAGTCGTGCAGGTCATCCTGACACTCAAGGCTTCTCTACTAGAATGAAAGTCAGCTCCCCCCAGCTTCCCCCAGTTCCACATCAATTACACGTCATGACCAAGTTGCGCACACAAGTAGGGTAAAGGTTCCAGCTGCCCATGCAGACCCCCTCCATGTATCCACCCACCTATGACACACTTATGACTCCTCAAGTGAACGCCCACGTGTACGCCTTCTTGCACGCCCTTTTGCACGCCCATGTGCTCTTATCTCTCTCCTTCGCTTGCTCCGCCTTCTCTATGCAATATAATGTATGTTTAAATGTATAAATAATGTACTCTGTGAATAAAGTTCAGATGACGATCCTTCCTGAACCTTAGTGGTGATGGAACCCGATTCTCCCTTAACTCGAGTTACTGAAATAAAGCCCTTTTGAATCGGACACCACGGACTCTGCCTCTCATTATATGCATGACCCATTGTTTAAGTATAGAAATTCCCACAGGGTAATATTTTATTTACCACACTACTCACCCCGAACGGGTCTAAAGATGCTGTGGGGAGGGGGGGCGCAGATCTTGCAGAATCACTGAGCTACCTCAAAGAGCCAGGTCTTGAGGTCCTTTAGGAACTTAGGGAGCGATGCAGTCTGTCAGAGGTGGAGAGAGAGGGAGTTCCATGTCTTGGCCACAAGGAGGGAGAAGGAACGTCCTTCTGTCCTGCTTTTCTTGATCCGATGTACAGTTGCGAGGGAGACCTGGGCCGAGCGGAGAGAGCACTGGGGACCGTGGATCAAAAGGCGATAGTTCAGGTTGGTGGGTCCGGCATTGTGGAGGGGCTTGTGTGTGTGGGTGAGAAGCTTGAAGGTGATTCTCTTCTCGACAGGGAGCCAATGTAGGGGTCTGTAGGTGTTGGCTGATGTGGCAGTGGCGTGGTAGGTTGAGGATACGTCGGGCGGTGGCATTCTGGACGTTGTGGAGTTTGTAGGTGAGGTTCTTGTTGATCCCAGCATAGAGTGCATTGCCATAGTCCAGTCTTCTAATTATGATGGCGTCTGTGACCATTTTCCTGTGTTTAGATGGGACCCACTTGAAGATCTTATGGAGTAGCCGAAGGGTGTGGTAGCAGGAGGAGGTGATGGTGTTGACCTGGTGATCCATTTTTAGTTCAGAGTCCAGAATAATCCAGAGGTTGCATGCGTGGTCCGTGGGGGCGGTTGCCCGAGTGCGGGGGCCACCAGGTGTCGTTCCAGGCATCAGGGTGTGGGCCCACAATGAGTATCCCTGGTTTGTCCATGTTGAGTTGAAGGCAACTGCGCTTCATCCATCTAGCAACGGCTTCCATTCCGTCTTGAAAGCTGCATTTGGTGATGTTGGGTTTGTTGGATAGTGAAAGGATGAGTTGGGTGTCTTCTGCATATGATGTGATATTGAGTCCATGTGCTCTGACTACGGCTGCGAGCGGGCCATGTAGATGTTGAACAGGGTTGGGCTGATGGCAGATCCTTGTGGGACTCTGCAGGTGGTTGGAGTCAATTCTGAAAGGAATGGAGGGAGTCTGACTCATTGCAATCTGCTGGAGAGGAAAGAAAGGATACAGTCGAGGGCCTTGTTCCGGATTCCTGCATCGTGGAGTCTGCAGGACACGTTGCAATGAGAGACAGTGCCAAAGGTCACAGAGAGGTCAAGGAGATGAGGGCCACAGTCTCTCCTTTGTCAAGGTGGGTGCGGATGTCCTCTGTTGCTATAAGGAGTGTGGTTTTGGTGCTGTGGTTCTTTCTGAAACCTGATTGGGACGGGTCGAGGATGTTGTTCTCTTTGATGAAGGCGGCGAGTTGGCTGTTGACAGCTTTATCCATGACTTTGGTTGGATAAGGGATTAGGGAGATCGGGCTAAAATTCTTGAGGTCGGTGGGGCCTGCTGAAGGTTTTTTCATGAGAGGCTTGATCTCGGCATGTTTCCAGTCGTCGAGGAAGGAGGTGGTCTCGAAGGAGCGGTTGATGATACTTTGGAGTTCAGGGGCGATAATGTCTGCGACTTTGTGTTATTTGGGGTGGGGGCAGGAGTCCATGGGAGCCCAGGAGTCGGTGGTCTTCATTATCCCCAGAGTGTCTTCAATGCTGAGGGTGGTCCAGTTGTTAAGTGTCGGTTGCGTGCTGCTGGGAGCAGTGGGAGGGGGTTCCTTGTGGGGGTTGTTGACGTCGAAGTTGTCATAGATGGTCTTGATTTTGTGATGGAAGAAAGCGCTGAGTCTGTCGCAGAGGTCCTGGGAGGGTGTGATGTCTGTGGACTCGCTGTTGAGTAGGGCGAACTCTTTGATGATGCCGAAGAGTTTCTTGCTGTTGTGAACATTGGTGGAGAATATGTCCTGAAGTGCTTCCTTCCTGGAGAGTATGATGAACTTGTGGTGGGCTGCGGTAGCTGTTTTGAGGTTGACAAGGTCAGTCAGGGCTTGGGAGTTCCTTCACAGTTTTTTGAGTCGTCTGCAGGTGTGTGTGGAGTATCAGAATTCGGTGGAGAACCAGCTGGCTTTCTTGGCGTGGCGTTTGGAGGTTTTCATGAGGGGGGCAATGGTGTTGGTACAGTCGGTGATCCAGTTGTGTAGAGTGATGGCGGTGGTGGTGGGGTCATCGTCTGTGGTGGTGTGAGCGGAGCTGCTGAGGGCAGTGGCGAGCTGGTCGTTGGATATCTTGTTCCAATCCCTGTGTTGGAGCTGATGGATATAGAACATTACAATAGTTTAGGTGTGATAGAATCAGTGCCTGATTTGCTACACAATGAGTCTGCCTTGGTAATAGTGGTATTGCTTTCCGTATTAATTTTAAATGTAAAAAGCAGAACGCTGTTACCAAAGATGTCTGTTGGTTCATGTTTAAACCAGAGTCTACAGTCATTCCCAGATTTAAAGCGGTAAAAGTGGTAAGGTGTTAGTGATACAGTACAAAGAAGAGCTTGTAAGGTATTAGTGATGTGGGTCGAAGCAGAGTTGGCACGGGGTTAGTGATACACGACACAGTCCAAAGTGCAAATGATATGCCTAGACATGAGTTCTACACTCACTGTGCCACAGGGCTGATGCTACACTTGTCACTGAACAGGCCTCAGGGCTGGACTGGACCGTGGTGCCACTCTGGCAATTTTCAAAGTAGTCTCCAGGCAAGGGCAGCTTTTAAAGGAGGATGAGCTTCCATGGTCAAACCATGCCCACATAGGACATTCTGGTCACAGCCTTCTTCAGAGTGGGACTGCATTTAACATATTCCAATTGGTGACATTGGTTTCCAGTCTGTTGCAAGGCCTAAGCAGGCAAACACAGATCTGAGATTGCTTGTTTGCATCTGGATGGGACCAGACATGGGAGGTAGTGCAGGTCTGTTCCTATTGGAGCAGCACCAATGCTGATTGACAAATGACTGGTCTCTGTCTAGAGCAGCATAGTGGTGAAAAACTTTGGACTGGAACCAAACTATAGTGATCACCAGTAACTTTGAATAATTCTAGCATTCCTTCCATCACTTTGTTGTTTGTTGTTGTTTCAGAGTTACGAGCACCAGTTTTAAAATATTTACCAGGTGGAAGAATAGTCTAACAATCAGATTGCTTAATTCCTTACACTTCAGTCATGCATTCTCTCCTGCCAAAGTTCTCACTTCTCTCTGATGAATTTTTGTTTTTCACTTGTCTGCTCTGTTACCAGGACAGATTCATCAAGCCGAAATCGGCTCGCAAAGGGCCAGATCTGAGAATCTGGCCCTTTGCGAGCGCTATTTTTGCATTTGGGATTCATCATCCCAAATGCAAAAATCGCTATTCTAAAAATCGCTAAATTGCAAATAATTGCATTTAAGGAATCTCAATTTGAGATTCCTTAAATGCAATTCATGAACCATTTTAAAATTGCGAATTCGCAATCTGGGGCCGCTATTTACCGCGAAGTCTAACTACGTGGTAAATAGCGAAAACTTTACACATGTCCTTGTCCTTTGGACATGTGTGTGTGCGCAACACCAGTGTAATTACCATTTCAGGGGTGCTACAGGTTGTCCTTTGGACACCCTGGCACCCTTGAAATCGCTTCCTTATTTACGAATCGCTATTAGCAATTAGCGAATCGCAAATAAGGAAGCTGTAGAAATCGCAATAAATATTGCGATTTCTACATGAATCCCGTTTTGCGAGTCTTTAATAGCGATTCCTTAAAAATCGCTATTAAGGACTCGCAAAACATGACAATGATGAATCTGGGGGTTAGTGTGGCTGGGTATGGCCTGGCTGAAGGGAGAAGAAACTGTCTGTGCTCTGGAGCCGATTTTAGAACACGTTCATTGTAGCTGATGATTCGAATGAAGCTGCATTCTGACTGTGCAGTACTAGAGGGCACTGTTGCACCATACTTGGTGTAGGACGTGCAAATAACTGATAATCGTTTTATGAAAACATCTCGTCTTGGAAATAGGACCTCTGAATATTTTCGTGTGGACAATTTTCTATCCCTAAACTTTGCGAGGGATACCAGATGAATACCACCACTGATCGATGGACCTTGAGATTTCGGCTGAAAGTGCAATATGAGAGCTAGCAGCAGTTAGCATCATGACGAAGTACAGTGAAACCCACAAAAATGACAGAGAGGATGGTTTCCAAACCATGAAGGTTTATTAGTAGATCAGTCAAACCGCAGAGTTTATTCAATCAGGTAATCATTAATCAATAAATCAACAAAATTCAGAAACGTCTATCAGTATACCAGAAATACAATGGGACATCTACGGCATAGATCATAACAACAGAGCAAAATGCAAAGCTGACACTTACAGCTCCTTAAACAAACATCCCTAAACTAAACTAAGAGCAACTACATTGGCCTGAGGAAATAAATAAGTAGGTGTCTGTCAATAAGTTCTAAAGCTGAACCAAACATAGGATCAAAGGGGCATATCATCAAGGGGAAGTGATAAAATTATCACCTCTTTAGCCTTTGTTTTTGGGCAAAAACTGTAATAATCTTATCGCACTATCATCAAGAACAAGCTTGCGTGTGTTTCGATGTCTCTGCGTCCGTTTTCCTAACGCCCAGCTTTGCAACACCAATGATATGTAAAGTGGGCGTACACTACAAAAATAACGTGGATAATGTCGCAAACAAACATATCTCCTATTATCAATCCGGTCGCTAACCTGAGTAGTGACTAGAAAAGTAGCGTTAACCGCGCTTATCGCAGGTTTCATTACACCGGCTGTTATTCTTAGCCATATTGTCCTATGGGAGGTCGATTGTGAGCATAAGCTCACCCTGCCCTATTTTCAATGATTCTCCTATCAGTGTGCGATTATCGCTGGATTCCAAGCGATAATCGCACATTTAGCAGCTATCGCTGGATTATATATCGCATTGGAGATAAGCGTTGCTGATAGCGCGCTATCTTGGCGATATAATCCAGCGATAGCAGGTGATAATTATTCTCACGCTAAGCGCGCTTAGCGATAATTATCACTGGCTGTTGCTAATATGCCCCAAAGTTCGGGAAGGCATTTATATTAGAGAGTCTTACTCAAGAACAAGCAATGTCAGTCTCAAATAGTAGGGAGCTGTTGCTGAGTCAGAGAAAGGGCCTCTCCATCATAAGCTTGCTCCCATGAGGCACAGGGTCAAGGCTGATTTGCATATAGCCAGTGTCTGACCTAGGGTGGTGTGAAGTGCAAAAAAACGATGGATTTAGGCCCAGATCCTTGTACTGGGGTGAATGTAAGACATTGTTCTGCATTCTGTCCATCAACTGTGTTTTTTGCAATTTTCACCCCGAGTGTGCTGGGTATACTCAGACGTGAGTCCCAGGCTCTCCACACCACTGGAGTCAAGCTATCCAGGCTAATGAAGGCTGATAGCCAGCATCCGGTCCTAGGATGCTTGATTCCGGTCTGGGAAAGACATGGCTTGGTAGTTCGGGCTGGACTGTTCCCATGAGGCACAGAGTCAAGGCTGATTTGCATATAGCCAGTGTCTGACCCAGGGTGGTGTGGAGTGCAAAAAAACGATGGATTTTGGCCCAGATCTTTGTACTGGGGTGAATGTATGACATTGTTCTGCATTCTGTCCATCAACTGTGTTTTTCCCAAAGTTCGGGAAGGCATTTACATTTGAGAGTCTAACTCAAGAACAAGCAATGTCAGTCTCAAATAGTAGGGAGCTGTTGCTGAGTCAGAGAAAGGGCCTCTCCATCATAAGCTCAGTAAAGGTACTATACTAAGAACACATAATTAAAATATTCCTTTTCCCTCAAAACTCCTTTCCACTAACTTCCCATTTGTAAGGCCCAATCAGGACTCTTTGTCTTCTTGGAGTGGGTAAATTTCCCTCGTTCTCATCATCGATCAAAGGCGCACACAGCTGCAAGGCCATGGAACATCAAACGTCCTGGTACGGAAGGACCTTTATCGTCAGAACTTCCCTTGTTCTCATAGTCAAACAATGGCGCACACAGCTGCATGACTGTGAAGCTTTCATCGGCCCAAACGTCCTGGTACAGAAGCATCTATCTCATCCACGCACACTGTGTAAAGCTCAACACATTTCCTTTGAATCCTATCTGTTCTTACATTTCAAATCGCTGTGCTGCCTTACTCTGCCCTGGGAAGGTGTTCCATGGGTGCTGCGTAGGTGTTCCCATACAACACCCATGGTTTTTGATGTATTCCCAGATTTACCATCACTGGTAGACCTGGGCATTGGCCAAAAAGCTACACCTTCATAGGGAAGGCATAACGAGGGGAACTATCTTAATTTCCCATCATTTTTTCCTTCTTCTATGTGTGCTAAATTCTGACGCACACATAGAAATAGAAAAATGCCTCAGGAGATTGTTTTTGTGCAGAAAGGTGTCATTTCCTGCACGAAAACAGTCCTCCTTACAACACAGGCACCCTTGCACCATGTTACAAGGGTGCCTGTGTTGGCGATAGGCAGCACATTCCTGCCCTTTCCCTGTCATGTACTTATTAATAAATATGGCTCTGAGTGTTTAGCTTGTAATGCAAACCTCATAGCTTTTAAGCGCCGATCTGCACCAAAGTCGTGAATGTTGATGGTAAGAAAGACAAATAATTTCAAGTGTTCTGGCATTAACCAAAACCTTGGGGGACAGATTTACAAGCCCCTTAATTTTTGTGACACAGCGGCAGCGTAAACAATGCGCCACGGTGCGGCCCATTTACAACGTGATGCATCTAGGGAGATGTGTCACCTTCTAAAGCCCTAATACACATTATTCCTGCATCAGGTATAATGTATGCAGGGTGGGTGTTCCCACGCAGGAAAGCCTCATAGAAGCGACACAGTGAAATCTACAAGATTTCACTGCGCCACTTCTAGGACACCACTGGGTCAAAACCCTACGCCTGTTTGGAGCAGGCATAAGGAGTGACGCAGTGTATTGGGAATAGGCCTACACGTGAATAGTTGGAGTTGCATTGTGCTTGTGACACAACTCCAGCAATGCGTGTCATTTGCGCCAACAGATGCGTCAGAATTTCGGATGCATCTGTCAGTCCTTACGCCATGGTGCACTGTATTGTAAATACGAGGGCAGATTTACAAGCTCCTTGCTCCGCTTTTGCGTACATTTTCCCATGTTAAAAATGCCCCAAAAGAGGTGCAAGGGGCTTTTAAATAAGCCCAACGGTGCATCCATGGTGGCGCAAGGGTTTCCCTTGGAGGCGCAGGGAAACTGACACATCTGACAGATGCGCCCTTTTCTTGTAAATCTGCCCCTTTGTTTTATGATTAAATATTTTAAAAATACAGGAATATATACAAATACACAGGGTCTTTCACTAGGACCTTTTCATCCATTGCTCTGTCCAACTTTAGTTTCGTCCAGAAAGGGCAGGTTGGCCGCTGTTATGTTTTTTGTGATAAACATTTTTTGTGTGTTCTTCTGTCCTCATGTTTGACTTATTTTCTTTATTTTGAAAGCGAAAAAAGGAGACTTTCAGGATATGTTTTCTTGTGTATTCGCTGCTATTGTGAATGTAAATGCGGCAGAACTGTTTCTCATAAGAGTTTTCTATGTATGTGGCTGTTTATACAATTTCACTTAGTAATCACCACCATCTAGTGGAAAGCGAAGAACTTGCACTTCACTGTAGACCTGTTTACACGTTTCAGCAGCATGCACCAAGCAGCACAACTCTCATATCTGTGCCTATTTGGTAATTAAGCAAGCATTGGCTAAGCTAAGATAATAGGTCCCAGTTATTAGACCTATTGGCTGTGACAATCTTTTTTTGCCATTCAATACAGCATTGTGCATCCTGTGCGGCATGGTATTTAAGTAAAAAAGCGCAATGATGAATCCGCCATAATATTTTGTAGGCATGCACATTTATTCAACATACATGCATGTGCCTACAAAACGACATGGGATTTAGTTGTCTTTTACTTACAGATCTGAGATGCATTGGTACATTCTAAAAGGAGCTCGAAAGTGCTGCTTTAAAAGGCAGTGAGAAAGTGCTAAAATAATGTTAAAAAATGTAAAAAGTCATGACCAGGTTGCTGTAGTAACGTGAGACACGTTCTAGTGGCTAACTGTGATGTCAGCATACTGAACACCCACCCACCACCAGGCGCCACAGGTCAGATGACCATGGCTAATAAAAGGGGCCGAGCGCTCGTGCTCTTCAAGGTTGCCAGATTGGGCTATTTCCCGCACAATTGGGCAACTTTTTTCCCAGTTGTGCGGGAAAAACCCATGCCTGGCTATTTTTTGGGCTACTTTTGCCTTCTTGTGCGCAAAAAAGTGGCTTGGGCGGGCGCCCACAATCACACACACTTCTCTGAGTGCTTTGTGCACAGCAGTCAGTAACTGGAGCCTGGAGGAGGTCCGATGATTGATGGGCCTGCCTCTGGCTCTCTGTGCAGGCCGCAGACACATGATGACCCCGCCCACTCATAGAGCAGAAGGCAGCCAGGTCTGTACCGTCTACGTCTGGCACTGGCATCCATCACTGATTGTGGCCTGTCAATGTGGGGGTCCCCCAGGGCCGTCATTCGTGTAGAGCGCGAAAACGCTACTAATGACGGCCCTGGGCAGCAGTTGTTGGTCAGCCCCCACACGCTTCCCATATATGCGGGTAGCTGACGTGAGCACGACAGCACGCTCTCTTTAGACCGAGAGCCGAACTTTACCCGGCCGGGACTTGTGAGGGTTGGAGCTGTGTGAGTGAGGCGCCGTGCGGGGGAAGGTGCTGTCACTCCAGGATACTGCGCCTCACCCCTAGGGTACCTGGGCACCGGGCTAGGGCAGGCCCTGGGCATCTCCGACTCTAGGACTCGCGAAGACCGGGATGGCAAACTGCAGACTTATGCTGGCTAGGTGAGTGCCCTCAAGACGTGAGCTACAGCGGAAACAGTGCAGATTGTGCATAAAGGCACACAGTATCTTCTGTGCACCCCACTGCAGGCTGAGCGGCCGCAACCCCGGGGAGGTAGCTCGGTGGGTTCTGTAGAGAGGATAAGAGTGTGAAAGTTCTCTTTGCATGCCTATCCTGCACAGGCCCTGCTGGCGTCCTTCCTCCCCACCTCCCCCTCCTGAGGGTTGGGGTTGCTTATTAGCAGAAGCTTTTACTCAGCCATATTAACAAAGTGATGAATCGTAAGTGGTGAGAGCAGAGACGAGGAGCGCTGAGATCTCCGCAGTCACGTGACCAAGGAGAGCGCGGGTCTGTCCCCGAACTTGGGACTGCAGTGACAACCCCCCCGCTTCCCCAGTCACGCATGCGCCGTCACGTATCTGCTGTCCCAGGCCTAGCACCTTAATTTACAGTGACACCACTGCAGTCACACGTCCACAGTGCCAGTCACCAGATACCTGAAGTCTCACACCTGTCCGTGTCTAATTGCTGCCTACTATAATGAGGGCCTAGCGCCCCCACCCCAATCACCATAATGGCGACGCGGCGGTAACGCTGCGCCCAGCGTGCCATAGCCACCAGGAAAATCGTGGTAAGAGGGGAGAGAACAGCAGGGCGACGCCGCGCCCCCCTCCCCCTCAGGATCAGCGCAGGGAAGTCTGCTGAGAGGCCCGAGGGGCGTGTGCCTTGTCCCGGGCCCAGATGTACATGAAGAGGTGACCGGGAGCCTACCCCGCACCTCTCACGCTTGCCAAGAGAAACGGACCGACCGGAGCCCACCCGCGTCGGCCGCCACTGGTCCAGTGCCCCCAGGAAGAAGAGGGGACCAGCCAGAGCCCACCTGAGCCGTCCACGATGAGGTGACCCCCAGCGGAGAGGAGTGCTGGCCGGGCGGAACCCACTCGCCGCGGCCGCAGCTTATGGAAGGGCCCGTGGGCCGGAGGTTAGCCCAGACACTGTGGGATGTCTGCGCAGGCCAGAAGCAACCCCCCTTCTGACTATATGTAAAGCAGAGCCTACCTGCATGACCATGACGCCTTGCCGGACGCGGTGAGGCCAAAAATGAACATGTAGTTAGGCAAGGCCAGCGGAGCTAGCCCGCGGATTGCCAACAGCGATCCCTTGTCCCTGCCGCATATGTGTGGTGAAGCTGCGGCGGCGGGGTGAATGTCCCTGGAGGTAGCGCCCGTGGCAGGCGGGGAGCGGAAGGACAATTGTACCCCAAGCGGAGACCACCCGCGTTCAAAGATGGCAGTGTCCCATCCCGCAGCCACGCTGCCCAGGGTTCAGAGACAGTGATGGAGCGCGCAGGTCTCCCGACTCTTATTTTACCAAATATGCACACTTGGGCCCATAACGTATTTATCACTAAATTTCATGAATCAGGTAACCTACACACCGCTATCAGTAATTCTTGTTCCTTATTATTTATTTCCGTGTACCTGACTTACCAATCCTTGTCACCGGTACCTAAGATCACAATGGATCAGGAGCTACCAGAGGGTAGGAAGATAACACAATACAAATACCATATACATTTGAATAAAGTTTGTATTTTTATAATAACCACAAACGCTGGAACTTTCAAAGACCTTTATCTAATCATCAGTTTCTTCATATGCCATGGAAATGAAATTTTCACAGATCAGACTATCAATAACTAAGATCAGGAATATAGTGTAGCTATGAATCAAAGTAAGAATCATCTATAAATCGAAGAATAAAGGGAGGGAAAATAAGGGACACGCTATTTAGTCTAACAGGACTTTCACCACATCACAAAAAGGTGGGTAAAGAAAGGGAACATACTAATCAAGCAACTTTCATAATATGGTAACGGTTAAGGAAAAATGAAACTCATGAAAGTTTCTACATCAACAAATGCTTATTTCTTATAGGGAGGGTAAGAATGGAACATACTATATGAGTAAACAGTTCAGTGCTTGACTAAAGGTAGGGAGAAAAATATGGAACATGCTAGTAAACGTTTGCATGAAAAGTCGAATTTATATAAAGACAGGGAAATAGACATAGGCAAGTTTGCTTTATTTCAGATGAGAGAAAGGAAAAGTTTAGAAGGACAAACACCCACACAGAATATAATTACCTAGAACAGGATGGAGACTAACCCTAGCCACGGGTCAGTTGGGAAAGGCGGGAAAGGACCCTCAAGGACTTAGGATGCCAGTAGGCGAGCAGGTACAGCTCATGGACAGTCAGGACAGGATAACCCCATGATTTGGATCAGGAACGGGCTCACCAAAGGGTACGACCAACACCTGCAGCTTCGGATGCAACGCCTGCGCTACTCCCTCTCTGCAAGGAATCTGCCAATAACCCCGATTGGGTTCTCGAATCTCCCAGCAAAGTGCTCGCCAAACCCTTAAGGTTTCTTCCACCCCAGACTGAGTTTGTGGAAATTACGGACAGAGTGCTCCGCAGCTCTCTGCATCAATCACCTATAGAGTTCGTAGGGTCAGTGACAGGTCAGCTATTCGGACAAGTCGGACAATTTCTCTAGCTAAACCTAGGCTAGTTATACTGTTTTCGGGTCAGTGTACCACCCACAAATGTTGCAAGTGAAAGGATCCCCAACTTCTGATTGGACACGGGAGGTGGTTAGGTCATTGTACCTCCTCCTTTAAGACAATCTCATAATGAATATTCAATATTTTGAACCCACCCTCTACATTCCAATTCCCATGGCATAAGATTTATAGAATACAATAGAGCACATAGTACAATATTTCAATGTAATGGATGCAGGTATGAGTTTGAGTCTTCTTGCTGGGGCATGGTTCAGGTTCCCATGAGCATCTCAGCTTCTGCAGCCAGCTGGCAGGTTTCCACTGCTGCAAGACTCTCTTTTCCTCCATCACGTGATTAGTACCACACAGGCTTCAAAGATGGGGTTGTCCTCCTCTCCCAGGCCCACAAGGATCGATACATGAAAAGTAAGCGAAGACAATTTAGAAACACAGAAAAAATGAATACACTGTATACCATGATTGGCTATACACTACCCCTTACTTAATAATAACTATAGAATTTGGAGTTAAGCAGAATAAAACAGTTGGGCTAAAGCAGCAGTGCAAGCGAAGAGCATGTTAGAAACAAAGCGGCCATCTTAGCTGTACTGCGCATGAGCGACAGGTTCCCTCCAGAACTGCGAGTGCGTCACATCACATGGGTATGACCGACGCATGCGCAGACTGTATTCCTGCAAAGCAGCGATCCCTTAATATGCAAGCGTAGTTAGGATTAGCAAACACATAGGCAAGCGTCACTGGGTCACCACCGTGTAGTGTAAAAGTGCAATATTTAATTTGCGTGTTTATATAGCGCTAGAATCACTCCCGGGGGAGTATCTCCGCGCTTCGACCGCTGCGAAACCCTTCCTGGCTTCCCTGAGAGATGGTCCCTTAATGGGCATCTCCAGGGTGAGACCAGGCATCCCCGGCGGTCTGGTGGGGCCGTTGGTGAAGATGAGGCAAGCTAATGCCCAGAGTTGCCGAGTGTGTTCGCTGATCAGAGTGGGCACCGAGGCGAGAGAATTATCGAGTCCGCTGACCCTGGTCCAGAAACCTGCCGCGCCGGGAATCGAACCCTGGTCCCGGACCGTCCTCTGCTCTCGGGTCTGTCGCCTCTAACCAGTGAGCCACACTACTTCACTATTAATAAGACAAACATATTGGTTATGACGTTAACGTTATTTGAGGCTCATGAATACGAGCAAGTCGCGTAACGTGCAAATCCTTGCTCCATCAATCCCCTCTTTGATGATATTTTCTATCATCACTATTAATGGAACCAGATGCCAACTTTCTTACAGCTCACCCATTTCAAGTTCTACAAACTTTTTGTTCAGCCTTTTTTCCGCATCCTTATTAGGATGGTAATTCTTTATTTTTTTATAAATCTGATTATTCAGTTCTTCCAATTCAAGCTCGTCAACATTCCGTTTCACTCCTCTCTTATTCACAGCATACTTCTTTCTGCATTTTTGACATTTACAGCAAATTAATATTATTAGCACTATTGAATTTATTACTGCTATTGGCATCAGTATTTTACTCACAAGACTTTTACCTATGTTAGAAAACCAACTACCTACAGAGGAGAGACCATCAGTTAGTCTCTTCCAGGCACTGTCAACCTCCAGTGGTTTGAGCTCTTTTTCCAAATTAGTTATGTTTCTCACATATTTCTTAATTTCAACACTTTTGTCAGGAATGTAAGTCCAACAATGTTGCGCTTTCAACATTCTACAGACTCCGCCCTCTTTTGCCAATAAGGTATCAAGAGCGAGGCGATTTTATAAAACCATTAATCTGATCGCAACCATTTCGGTATTGACCAGCAAGAAACCAGCAGCAGTGTCAGTTGATAACCGATCCACTACTGTAGACAATTTGCAAATTCTGTGTGTGTTCAGAACCACTCCAACTCCAGGCATCAATGCACTAAATATATCACCTAAAATTTCTCCTACACTTTCTCTTTTACTACGCACTAATCCATTAGTATTTTCATTGCTTCCAGCAGCGTCATTCACATGATATATTTTCGGGAAAACAATTCCAAAATAGCAGCTTCCATACCAGTGATCCGGCAATTTGAAATAAGCCTTGTTTCCACATATATAATACATTCCGGGAAACACAGGTTCTGACCCATTTTTGAAACCCCAACCTCCAATTACCTTATAATTGTGTTCGCATTCACTGGAACCGATCAATATATTATTATAATAACTAGTCTTTTCTCTATGAAGACAAAGTTTCCCTTTTCTTTCGAAATCCAGCAACAGAGCAGGATTAGCTTCACCATTTGAGGTGCTTTCCATGTTTTCTGCCCATTTAGGAGTTTTCTGTCTTTTATCATTTGCCTTTCTTTGGAAACTTTCCCTTCTTTTCTCTGCCATATTTAGAAACATTTTCTCTTGTTCATGTAATGAACAGCTCAAGTTATCTCTGTGTGCTTCACCTAAATCTATTGCACCTATAGTCAGAAAGTATTCTCCCATATAACGTGTCACGTCACTCTTGGTATGTACAATATTCAGATTTCCACGTATAGGAAGTTCAGAGAAGATTACGTCAGAGTTAGAATAATAATACTGTAATGTTCCTCTATAAAATAAGCTAGCTAAAATACTACAGGAAATTCCATAGGTTAGGGGTAAATGGTAATAGGTCACACCTTCAGCTACAGAAGTAGGTAGCTTCATGCATACGTAACTGTCCTCTATTTACATGGCTTCTACGTAATGTACTAAAAGGTTTGCAAATACATTTAAATGAGTTCTGTTTTTGATTCTGTGATAATGTAGTCTTCCCTCATCTGATGCATCTAAGTCCATTTTAGTCTGTCTAAGACTAGCAGCCTGATTCATGAAGTGAAATTGCGCCCGCAATCGCAGCGAAAATGCAATTGCGGGCGCAATTTCCGTAATCGGCATTCAACATCAAAATTGCGAACTCGCAAACACATAATAGCGAATTCGCTATTATATTCGCAGAATCCTGGTAGGAGAGCATTAGCGAATCAGAAAAAGCGACAAACTACGGAATCTGCGAATTAAATAGCGAATTCGCTATACAATCGCAATCGGTATTCATGAAAAATCGCAAATAACGAAAAACCCAAAAATCGCAGTTTGCGCCGCGCAAATTAAGGACAACTCAAAGCAGGTGGTAACCATAAAAGCCATGCAAAAATTACATTTAAAAAACCGTTGGCCAATCAACAACAGGGTCAGGCCTGACCAATCACACATAAGGACAATCAGCAGCAGTAGCATTAGGAGTTCCACAATGCCAGGAATGTACATGGTGGTGAGGCGTCGAAGGCTACAGCGATTAGCACGGAGGAGACGCAGGATCCAGGACAGGATTTTCCGCCAGCGGGTCACCTTGCTGGGCCAAACCAGAGAGCAGATATATGCAAAATACAGGCTGAATGGGGAAATGATAATGCAGCTAATACAGGACCTTGACCCTCTGATGCAGCACCCAACAAGCCGTACCAATGCGGTGCCTACACATGTGCAGGTATTGTGTAGCCTGCACCTTCTGGCCTCCGGGAGTTTCCAGGGGATAGTAGCGGCTGCTGGGGGGATATCCCAGCCCACCATGTCACGCTGCCTCCACACTTTTGTTGACGCCATGCTCACCCAGCTACACCGTCACATCAAATTTCCCGCCAGCCAACAGGAATTGGACTTGACCAAGCTACAATTCTACAATGTAGCCCATTTTCCACATGTACTCGGATGCATAGACTGTACCCACGTCGCCATCTGCCCACCAGCTGCCACGGAGTATATGTTCCGCAATAGAAAGTCATACCACTCCCTCAACATCCAGATGGTCTGCAATGCTAAGACATACATCACTGACATTGTCGCACAGTACCCAGGGAGTAGCCATGACTCCTTCATATTCCGGCACATCGGCCTCCACACACGACTGGTCAGGGGAGAGTTTGGGGAAGGACACCTACTTGGTAAGTACACTTTGTCGACAATGTCACATTGCTATGAAGTAACAGCGCAGCACAGCCAATCACCATCTGCTCCTCTCATTCAGGTGACAGTGGCTACGCCCTCCGTGAATACCTCCTGACCCCATACCTCAACCCTGCTACACCACAGCAACGGCGCTACAATATTGCACACATACAGACAAGGAATTGCATAGAAAGGACATTTGGCCTGCTCAAGAGCAGGTTCCACATACTGCACAAGACAGGTGGGGCCATGTATTACAGTCCTGCAGTGTGCTGCCGCATTGTGGCTGTCTGCGCAATACTACATAACATTGCAACCAAGCGCCGGATACCTGTCGACATCTCTGGCAGTGAATCTGAAGGGGACAACCGGCCACCTGCACATGCGCGCCATGCATGCGGGGAGAACCCAGCTGAAGGCCACAGACGTCGCAACCACATCACAGTGAACAGTTTCTAGTGCACCCTCTTCCCTCACCCCACAAATCACTAATGCATGCAAAATGTAATAATGACACAACGCTAATGTGTGCTGCAAAATAAATGTATTTGTTTAAATCACAAAAAAGGTACCAGTTCAACTATCTTCCACTAACAGTATTACTGCATACTGCAGTGTCAAAGGACAGGGCAGGCTTGTAGTCAGCCTGTGCCTGTTATTGTCAAATGTACTCAAGTGCGCCTCCTGCGCGTTCCGCCCAAGCGCCACTGAGGCGCATCCTCTTCCGGGGCATCTGGACCTGACGTGGGCCTGTTGCTGCGCCTGAGTGGCGGGACTTGTGAGGCAGAGTGGCTGCTGATGCTGGATGCCCCCTCACTAACAGCATCACCCCCAACAGTGGCAGGTAGAGCAGGAGGGTGTAGTGCCGTAACCGCCGTGGTCAGGTGCTTCAGGACCCTGGTCATGTCCTCACAGCACTGGACGAGTTGGTGCTGCTGTGCTAGTGACCGCCGCGATGAGTGTGAAGTTGCATTGGCTGCAACATAATTTGACCTGCTGTAGGAGGCCAGCCGGCTCATGAGCTGATGGTGGCGCTGGCGTGCTGCACTGTATTGAGTAGTCATCGCAGCAGTGTTGGCCTCCATGGCTGCAGTCATGCGGGCCATTCCCTCCCCCACACCTGCCATGGCTGCAGTCATGTTGTCCATGCGGTCCCCCATACCTGCCATGGCCGCCGTCATGCGGTCCATGCGGTCAGCGACTCCGGCCACATTGCGCCCAATCTTGTGGAGCTGGAGCTGAATGGCACCTTGCTGCCGTGCCTGGTGCTGATGGATTCTCAACATGCGTCTTTCGACGCTCATACGCGCCAGCCCCTGTCCATTGCCCCTCCTGCTGTTTGCTGCAGTGGTGTGCTGGCGAGACCTGCCACGCCTGCTCTGCTGGCCTGACACTGTGGCTGGCCGCTGTGTTGCAACTGTCGCGGGCCCAGATGTTGTAGCACCAGCTGCTGGTGGTGTCACAGCAGGCGTTGCTGGTGCGGCAGGGACTGGAGGCACACTTGTCGCGGGCCTGGCTGCGGCTCTAGGTGGTGCGCCAGATGCAGGGGTCACAATAGTTGCAGGCCTGGCTGTGGCTGTAGGTGGTGCGCCAGACGCAGGGGGAACACTGCTGGTGGACCTGGCTGCTGGTGTTGTTGCAGCGGCAGGGGCTGGTGCCTGTGTTTGTGGTTGCACCTCCTCCTCCTGGGCCTCCTCATCAATTTGCAGCCTTTCACTGTCGCTGCTTTCAGCGCCACCTGTGAGGGTAAGTGGACGATCATTAGTTGCATGTATCTGTCAGACGTGCAGTTGCTACATGCATGCTGGGTGACATTCCCTGAATGGATGTGGCTTTGCGTACTTTGGAACCTGTCTGGCTGCATTGTGGTACTACTACATTGTAGCCACACTACATCTCCCACAATGCTTCAGGGCATTCCCTGATGTGCAACAATGGCATGAATATGGGATATTATTTGAGCCTATTTGGTCATGGACATTCATAGGGGACAGGGTCGCAGTCGCATGCCACTTACCTTGGGTGTCTTGGGTGGTGCGGGATGAGTCCAGACGTGTGAAGCCAATGCACGCCTCCCTCTCAAGGGTGTCTTCCACCTGGTCCTCCATGGGTGTGTTAGGAGGGACTGTAGGTCCGCCACCTCCAGTGCCCGACGACTCTCCAAGGCGCTCCACCACCTTCTCTTTGGCACGACCTCGGAGGTCGTACCATCTTTTTTTCAGTTCGTCTAGTGACCTATCGGCCACACCCACGGAGTTGACGGTGGAGGCAATTCCCTGCCATATCCTCCTTTTTTCTTGCTCCGGGACCCTCCTGGAGTCTTTACCAAAGAGTTTGTCGTGGTTGGCCACCACCCTTTCAATCAAATGTTCGAGCTCCTGCTCTGAAAATTTGAGCTTCCTCTTCCGCCCTGTGGTGTTGCTGGGGCCAGGAACAGGTTCCTCTGACATGGCAGCAATGTAGTTGCAGAGTACAAATCACCAGAATAGCAGCAGCTCTCCCACTTGCTCCCTCGAGGTCTGCCTCACTGTGGTGAATGGGGGTGGGAACTGGCTGCTTCCTGGTTGTGATGTCATCACTGTGCTCGAAATGCGACTTCCCGTTTTCCCGATCTCGCGATTTTGCGATCTCGCAAATAACAATATCGCAAATAGCGATATCGCTATTTGCGAGTTCGCAATCCCGACGCGGGTAGCCGGAAATTGCGATTTTTCTGCGATTATCGGTAATCGCAAACGGAATTTGCGCCCGCGTGCGAATCGCATTTTTTTAACGCTAATCTTCATGAATTCAGATTTGCGATTTCTCAATAGCGAATCGCAATTTTTCGCTATTTGAGAATCGCAAAACCCGTTTTTCATGAATCAGGCGGTAAGTGTTTTCTCATGTCTTTCGACACTTCGTGGTGTCTCTTCTGTTTGCAGAACTTCTGTGTCTTTTGTCACTTGTTTAGTAGGGTACAGGTTAGTGTCTTTATTTATCATAAACGGAATAGTAATTGTTAGTCCTATCCATAATATCAGTACTATTGCTACACTACACAAACATACTTTGCAGCATGTTTTACAACAGTTTCCTCTAGGTCTTCCATTCACATTGGAATCAGACATTGTAGCTCAAAAGAAGTTTTCCAACCCCTCTTTGTTACTTTACACAGGTTGCTTACACAGGGTAACTTTCAGGTAGGAACTTCTTCTTCGAAAACTTGGTCAGCAATCAGTTCTTCCTCACTCTCGTCACTTATCTCGAGGTCTTCAAATTCCTCTAACACTAAGTAACTTCACTCAGGATTCTGGTATTTTTCGTTTTGTCTCTTTGTTCGGTTACTTCTTCTTTTGGGCTTGGCTCCAGCCTTCTCTTTTTCACTGGAGGCCTATTTTCTGTCTTCTAGTTTTTCTTCTACAGTTTTCAGTCTTAGTCTTAGACTTTTTATGAATCTTGGTTCACTTTTCTTTTTCTTAAATCTTTTAACTGGCCCTGTAATCTGGCTTTCCTCACGTGCTCTTTTATTTGCGTTCAGTTGTGGCACATCTGTTTCAACGTTTTCTTCTTCCCTTCCTGTCTGACTAGTTCCAGGTCTTTTCTCAGTCTCTTCTGCCTGGTTACTAAGCTGGCCTGGGTAAGGTGTATGCTGATTTTGACTTTTGTTTGTTTCAAATTCTGTTTCCTGAACACATTCATCTATTTCTATCTGATCCTGTTCATGCACTTCGAACCCTTGATTTTCTTCCGCATGAACTTCAGCCCTAATTTCTAACTGTCCCTTTTCAGTCTCTGGAGTTCTTGGAGGTGTGTCGATAACCTGCCCTGTCCCTATCTGACTTTCCTCTTCATCAAATATGACATGGATTTCGATGATCTGATTTTCTCCTTCTATTCCTGTCTCGTCCTCACTATCCCTCTCTCTATCTGAGTAAGTGTATCTTTGGCTTCTTTTTGGATCATGGGTCAGATCTATTACTGGAATCCACTCGTCTTGACTGGTGCTCGGTTGTTCATCCTCAGCTATTTCAGGACCACTGTCTGGAGACCCTTCAGCTGCACAACCTTCAGCCTCAGTTGCTTCTTCTTCTGTCACCCTCTTGGTATGACTGGCGTGGATCCACTTTGGCACACCTGCGCACTTCACCGCGGTTGTGGTGACAAGAATCACTTGCCTTGGTTTTCCCCACTTCGGTGCAAGGCAACTCGACCGGGAGTGTTTCTTTAGTACAACCCAATCACCTGGGTTAAGATTATGGACTGGAGTTGTTGGCCTGGCCCCAATCTGGTGAGAGATAGAACGCACTTGGTCGCCCAGTTGCTTGCAGTACTCTAGTACCAAATCATCAGAAATACTTAGCAGTTTGTGTCCTGGTACCCATGCTTGCCGCATTACTCTTCCCATCAGTATCTCGTGGGGACTCAGGCCTGTTTTTCGGTCTGGAATACTTCTTAGTCCCATCAGAACAAGGGGTAATGCGTCTATCCAATTCAATCCAGTAGATTCACACATTTTCACCAATCTTGATTTTATAGTGCAATTCACTTGTTCTACTACTCCAGAAGCCTCTGGATGATATGCACAGTGCAGTTTCTGTGTAATTTTGAATGCTTCACAGAACTGACCTATTACGTCATTTGCAAAATGCCCACCTCTGTCTGATTCAATTGTGACTGTAAAACCGAACCTAGGTATCAGTTCTCTTAGTAACAATTTGGCTACAGTGATTGCATCATTTTTCTTAGCTGGGTAAGCTTCCACCCACTTTGAGAATAGGCAAATTATGACAAAGACGCTCTTCATTCCTTTACAGCGGGGTAACTGTATAAAGTCAACTTGTAGTCTGATAAAAGGGCCCTCTGCTTTTCCAATTGTACTTGGCAACACTACTGTTTGTTTCCCAGGATTAAATTGCTGACAAGTTAAGCACCTCTGGCAGAGTGCCTCTGCAATGTTCCTGAACTTCGAATTGTACCATTCCTATTTGAAAACTCGGACCATTGCGTCTCTACCTATGTGTGTATCTCTGTGTATCAGTCTCGCCATAGGAGCAAGCAAGCTGTCTAGTAACACAGGCATACCCTCAATGCAGACCATCACACCATCCTCACTCCTCTGCCAACAACCAAACTTTCTCCATCTTTCCTTTTCCTCTGGTTCTGCGGCAGCCTGCAAACTTTTCAGTTCCTCCCATGTTGATACATCCTCAAACACCATAAGTTGGCAGCTGTTTCCGATTCCCCCCAATTTGATATTGACTGACATTTTATGTCTTGCACAATGTTGGGCTACTTGGTCAGCATATCTATTTCCGGCTGTCACATCGTCATTGCCAGATTTGTGAGCAGCACACTTGACCACTGCCAATTCTTTTGGTAACTGTATTGCCTCCAGTAGGTTTTGCACCACTTTTCCATTTCTGATTGGGGTACCCGAGGAAGTCATAAATTCTCTCTGCAGCCACAATTGGCCGAAGTCATGCACAACCCCGTAACCATACTGGCTATCAGTGTATATGGTTACTCTTTTGTTTTTCCCCTCTTTACAGGCTCTTGCCAATGCAACCAATTCGGCTACTTGTGCAGACTTTACTCCAAATAGGTAGGATGCTTCTACGGTTTTTTCTAGAGTGCACACGGCATAGGCAGCACTTAGACCTCCATCCCTATGTCTCATACATGAGCCATCTACAAAAAAATTCAAAATCTTCTATAGGCAGGGGTGTTTCCTTGATATCTGGGCGTGGTTTGGTGCTAAATTCAGTTAGGTCAATACAGTTATGATCGACCTCTTCTTTGACTTCTGCAACCAGTGTATCTGGTAATAGAGTTGCTGGATTCAGTATATTACATCTAGTGATGGTTACATTTGCTGCACCCACCAGGATTCTTTCATACTTAGTCAGCCGACTAGGTGTGAGGTACTGAGTCTTTGTTCGGGTCAGTAGGATTACAACTGCATGTGGGACATAAACTGTTACCGGATGTCCCATGACAATGGATTCACTTTGTTACAGACTCATGCAAGTTGCAGCTACTGCTTTCAGACATCCAGGCAATCCAGCAGCCACTGTAGCCAAGATAGCAGAAAAATAGGCCACTGGACGTCTAGTCAGACCATGAATTTGAGTTAGGACTGAGAGTGCACAATTGTCTCGTGTATCACAAAACAGGGCAAAATCCTTTGAATAGTAAGGCATTCCTAATGCGGGAGCTGTGCATAGACAGTCTCGCAATTTCACAAAAGATGTCATGCTTTCATCATCCCATTCCACTGGATACTTTGCTCCTTTCTTTGTCATTTTTATTAATGGCTTTGCTAGGACTGCAAATCCCACAATCCACTGTCTACAGAATCCTACCACTCCAAGAAACATTCTGATTTCTTTCTGAGTATTTGGTAGCTCCATGTTTCGAATTATTCTGATTCGTTCTGAAGTGACTTTCCTGATACCTTTTTCTATCTGGTGCCCCAGATATTTCACTGAATTTGTACAGAACTGTAATTTGTCTGGTGATACTTTGTGTCCACCTTTTCATAAATGATTCAATAATGCAATGGTATCAGTAACACAGTCTTTCCGACTTTTAGACGCCACCAAGAGGTCGTCTATGTACTGGACTAAAACTGATTCTCCAGGTAGGACTAATGTTTCAAGGCATCTTTTCAAAATCTGATTGAAAATCGAAGGACTCTCTGTGTACCCCTGAGGGACACGAATCCAGACGTAGACATGACTGTCAAATTCAAATGAGAAAAGAAATTTGCTGTCTGGATGCAATGGGATCGAAAAGAATGCGTGACATAAGTCAATGATGGTAAACCATCCAGCATTCAATGGAATTTGGTACAAAATCACTGCAGGGTTTGGCACAATAGGACAGCAAGGCACAACAATTTTGTTTACCTTTCGCAGGTCCTGCACTACCCTGTACTTCCCACTAGGCTTCTTAATTCCAATTATGGGCGAAGTACAAGGACTGCTCATCACTTCCTGTATGATGTTTGCTTCCAATAATCTTTTTATTTCAATGGCAACCCCTGCTTTCACTTCTGCACTCATTTTATACTGCTTGGTATTCGGGTAAACTGCATTTGCTTTTATGGCTATTTGGATCGGGTCTACATTTGCCATTAATCCTACATCTTTTCCAGTGAAACCCCACACCTCCGGTTTCACTGTCTGTTAAAGCTCTTCAGGTAAGTCTTGCATTGTCAGTTTCTTAATTTCTGAGTCAGGCCTTATTAACATTAATTTGTATAGTCCATCTTCATCTGGGGTCTGAATTTCAATGCCTTTTAGTGTGCAAAAGATGGTACAGTTCATTTTGCACAGCAAATCACGTTTGACCTGGTAAATAGATTTCCTCTTGCCTTATCTAACGCACTGCTCCACCGAGAAAGGGCGTTTTAAGAATGATTAATGACAAAAATTAAAAATAACAATTCTGTTTAAACTCTTTGCCCAGGGTTTGTATCGGTTTTTCTGTCCATGTAATTTACCACCATAATATGACTGACCTTTGTGCCTTCATGGGTTATCTCCTGCCACTGTGTTGATAGAATCATTGTTCTGAGTAGCGTAGGATGAGTACAGTAAGATCACGTTTTCATACCTTACTGGTCAGCAGCTTTAAACGGGGTAGCGGAATATTAATTTTGACCATAGTTAATCCGTGTTATGCTGTCCTTCGTACACGTTTTCAGTGTGTTTACAGTTGACACTGACATCATAATACATTTGGCCCAATCATGCGTAAGGGTCCTTCCGCCTAGCGATTCAATAACCAATAGAAATGGTTCTAACATGAGCCCAAGTACGCGTCACCCACGTGACGCTAAGAACCAATGGGTAGCAGAGAACTAAAAATAAATAGTTCGTCCCCCAAACACTCGGCGATCCGGTGTTGAGAAGACGCCGCACCGTGCCTTCTCCACAGGTAACCGCCGCGTGGGGTGAACTCCGTTCTGACAACAGGAAACCCGGTAAGATTAGATAGGCAAACTCTAATACCGGCGCGCTGGTTTTTTGTCTCTCCCTTTAACAGATACAAGTTAAGGGAGCACGAGACCACACTTACCTTTTGGAAGTGGGTTTTCTGAAGTCTAAAGATGCGATCATAAGCGGTATGATAGCACAAGTCCAAACCAGGTATTGATCAGTTTTCCCCCGTGGTTGTGTTATAGTAGTACATGGCATATTCAAAGGCAGCTCCTTACACATGCCTTTCTTGATTTACAGCACGTCCACCATAGTACTGCTGGCAGTGGCTTTCTTTAAAATCATTCGCCCTGAAGAAATTGCCTGAAAATCTACCATGGCAATGAAACATGTCGGCAATGAGGTGAAAGCGAATCGATAGGTAGTATTCGCCTTTCTCCTCTTTTATGTTTACATGTGTACTGTTGCAGACAAGAAGATACAAATAAAAAGGTCTATATGTCTTGCATGCACAGTATATTGTTTTGTTATATGTTGAATGTTGTTAGTTTTTGTCACATATAAGTTTGTGTACACTGCACCATTCACTGTCTCTTTACTTTTGGGAGTCGGACACGTTTGCGTTAAGTTAGTGGACACCGATGATGAGAACAGGGCTAACCTGGTGAGTACCAACCAGGAGCCCCATTGGTGGTTCGCCCGTGAGGTGTCCGCTAGCTATTCACACCTTTTTTCAAATGTTGTCTTTCTAGTGAATGTTAGTACTGTGTTGTCTAATGTTTAGATGTATCAGAGAGTGGCTACTTTTATTAACTATTTTTTGGCAAGTTACTTGAGCATGACAACTACTTCTAGTTTTAGATGAGTAATTGGAATGATTTATTGACAAATCCAATCATGCCCATAGTTCTACATAAAATATTGCCTTTGGGACTAGGTGTTTTGTGTTTTGTGATTGCATGAGTGGAGGGCTACCTAGTCCCTGAAACCCCTCTTAACTCCTAGTTTTGGTACACGTTGTGAACGGCGATCTAGCCGTGAGAGTTCCTACTATAGCCTCTCGTATTTGCTCTGATTTTTAAACCGTGCTGTTATTTCTGTTGAGTGCTTGTGTGCTGCTATACACAACCTTGTGGAATGGATAAAAATTGCCTGGCTTTCTCTGAAGCGCAAATTGCAGCGATTCTAGCAGGCCCCTCCCTCTTTAGCGACAACCCTCTAAAAGGAACTAACAAAGTAAGGGAAGAATGGGACAAACTAAGTAATTTAAAAAAGAAACACATAAGGATCGCTCTGCATGGAGCACTTATGTCAGAATACTATCAGGCAGGAGCTTCCCCCGCGAGCCTCATAGTTAGAATCGAGCCCCGAATCTTCCTGGACGATAAAAAATTCCGTTGTGATTGGAGTTATATCGCCAACAAGTGTACAAGGGATTGGTTGATCCTCATTATCAGTACAGCTCAGCGCCTGAGCGAGGAGGTCTTGAAGGAGATCGCTGAATTAGAGGAAACCATCAAACGGGACAGTAGTTTTACTGATGCCAAGGAACATCTAGAAAAAATAAATACAGACCTGGATGAATATAAGGAATACATGGTGACACAGAAAACCAGAGGATTACAGCGTAATCTCCAACGTTACACACACGAGTGGGCTTTTCCATATACTACTGACACGTACTACCAATCTAATCAAGAACAACAGCCGCAGAACAGTAGTAATAGAAGCGGCAAGACACCACGCTTTCAACAACGGAAAAGAACACCAGCAAACTGGTCCTTTGCCAATACATCGAGTGAGGAAGACATAGAAGCCGGTCCTAGTACCAGTAGAGTTAGATTCAATCAACCTGAAACCTCTAACACTGATTTGAACACCTTGCTGAGGAATTTTTTAGAGCAGGGTCAAGCTTCCAACAAAGGCCCTGGGTTCCAACAACAACAAGGAAGGGGGAGAGGACGCGGAAATCGCCCACAACAACAATGGCAAACCTCTTCGCCACGACTGACGCGGAGCAAGGGCAAGAAACCGCTATAAACAGCATTGTAGTGAATCTATCTAACTACCAATTGACAGTTGCCGAAGAGAAGATGCTGAATAAAGGGCTGGGCTTCGTGCCCACACCTAATCACGATGTTTTTAGGTGCCGCACTGAGTTCTATGAAACTATGCGTAGAATAAAACTCAAAAAATTCTTTGCGAAACAAATATCTGAGGAACCAACTGGTTTTCATTCAAACTTGAGAAAACCCTCGACGTTTTGCCCTACCTATGCATCTATTGGCCCTGAGACCGCAGTGTTCGAAGCCAAAGTCCTGGAAGAGATTGCAGAAATCGAAAACAAAAGCAATTCCCGCTGCTTCAAAAACATGACAAAAGATGACTGGGAATCTATCAAGTCCCTTCAGAACAACGATGAAATTATCATAAAAAGCGCCGACAAGGGCGGCGCTATTGTGATTTTAAATATGGCTGATTACGAAGCAGAAGTTCGAAGACTTTTGGATGTTAGAGCTAATTACCAACCTCTAGTTAGAGATCCAACACCTGAACTAAAAGAGATCATCACCCAACTAGTGGCGAATGCAAAAGAGAACAAATGGATAAATGCTAAAGAGGCGGAGTTCCTCATCAACACCAACCCGAGGACTCCGGCCTTTTATATTCTCCCGAAGATACACAAGCCTGCCAGGCCCCCCCCTGGCAGGCCCATTGTGTCAGGGATCCAATCCATATTGGAACCTTTGTCTCAATTTGCAGACTACTACTTGCGCGAATCAGTCATAACCCAAAAGTCTTTTGTAAAGGACACCACAGATATTCTGAACACCTTGGATTCCATGTCATTCAATCCAACAACAGAATACATTGTAACTATAGACATTGAGTCTTTATACTCCTGTATCCCTCAAGAGGCAGCACTTATGGCAATATCAAGAGCATTGAATAAACAGGAATGGTTCTATGACGCACCACAGAGCTTCATATTACAGTGTGTTGAACTAGCACTAACAAGGAATTATTTCTGCTACAAAAACGACCTCTTTTTACAGGTGACCGGAACTTCTATGGGTGCGACGATGGCACCCAGTGTGGCCTGTATCTATGTAGGTCAGTTTGAGGAGCACGTCATCGAATCTGACAACAATCCTTATAAAGAACATCTACGCTTATGGAAACGTTATATCGATGACGTGCTCCTCATTTGGTCGGGTGAAGAAGACTCACTTATACAGTTCTTAAACTGGCTAAACACCCAGGACATGAGCCTCCGGTTCACATGGAAATACCATCACACAAGCGCTGTCTATCTCGACCTTGACATCGAAGCCTGTGAAGGGAAATTCGCTACCAGTGTACATCAAAAACCCACTGACAGAAACTCGCTACTAGCCTACCACTCATACCACCCAAGGGCACTAAGGGATAACCTCCCAGTAGGCCAATTTATGCGATACAGAAGAAACTGTTCCTCGACGGAGGTATATACAGAACAGGCTAAAGAACTTAGCAGCAGACTTCAGGCAAGGAATTACCCCAACAAAGTAATCCGACAAGCGAACAAGAGAGCCTTGAATACACCACGAGCAGCCCTCTTGGAATCACATGCGAAAGAAAAATCAGAATGCCTCCCAGTTGTCATGACTTTCGATCCAGTGGCATCCAAAATCCGTCAAGCCATCAGGAAACACTGGCACATTTTGTCAACACAAGAGCACAAGATGCCACCACCTCGTTTTGCTTTTCGCAGGGCCCAGAATCTAAAGGACAAATTAGTCCACACAAGGATGATGAAAACCCCCACTGAGAATACCACCGTACCAAACGGGCATTACCTGTGTGGAAGTTGTTCAGTCTGCCACCTGACGGGAAAAAGCATAACAGTTGTACTAAAATCTGGCAAGATTTGGACACTGAACCACTTCAGCAACTGTAACACCACAAATGTGGTGTACAGACTCACTTGTGAATGCGGCCTCGAATATATCGGATTAACGACGCGTAAGATCAAACTCCGTATACAAGAACATCTAAGTACCATACGCCTAGGCAAACTGACCACAAAGCTTGTGCAACACTGCCATCGAAATAAACATTCATTCACCTGGGTGGTACTAGAGAGAGTTGTGGGTGAGACCCAGACCATGGAAAAACGTTTACAGACAAAAGAAGCACGTTGGATATTCCAAGAGCAGAGTGAACAAAGGGGTCTCAACGAACTGTTGGAATGGAACAGGCTACACTGAAACCAATTTATAGGTGTTCCTTGGCACAGTATTCTGAGTTCCTAGATGATATCTGATGTGGTTTTTTTCGCTGGGCCCCACTCTTCTCGCTGAAGGTTTGACCTGGTAAATAGATTTCCTCTTGCCTTATCTAACGCACTGCTCCACCGAGAAAGGGCGTTTTAAGAATGATTAATGACAAAAATTAAAAATAACAATTCTGTTTAAACTCTTTGCCCAGGGTTTGTATCGGTTTTTCTGTCCATGTAATTTACCACCATAATATGACTGACCTTTGTGCCTTCATGGGTTATCTCCTGCCACTGTGTTGATAGAATCATTGTTCTGAGTAGCGTAGGATGAGTACAGTAAGATCACGTTTTCATACCTTACTGGTCAGCAGCTTTAAACGGGGTAGCGGAATATTAATTTTGATCATAGTTAATCCGTGTTATGCTGTCCTTCGTACACGTTTTCAGTGTGTTTACAGTTGACACTGACATCATAATACATTTGGCCCAATCATGCGTAAGGGTCCTTCCGCCTAGCGATTCAATAACCAATAGAAATGGTTCTAACATGAGCCCAAGTACGCGTCACCCACGTGACGCTAAGAACCAATGGGTAGCAGAGAACTAAAAATAAATAGTTCGTCCCCCAAACACTCGGCGATCCGGTGTTGAGAAGACGCCGCACCGTGCCTTCTCCGCAGGTAACCGCCGCGTGGGGTGAACTCCGTTCTGACAACAGGAAACCCGGTAAGATTAGATAGGCAAACTCTAATACCGGCGCGCTGGTTTTTTGTCTCTCCCTTTAACAGATACAAGTTAAGGGAGCACGAGACCACACTTACCTTTTGGAAGTGGGTTTTCTGAAGTCTAAAGATGCCATCATAAGCGGTATGATAGCACAAGTCCAAACCAGGTATTGATCAGTTTTCCCCCGTGGTTGTGTTATAGTAGTACATGGTATATTCAAAGGCAGCTCCTTACACATGCCTTTCTTGATTTACAGCACGTCCACCATAGTACTGCTGGCAGTGGCTTTCTTTAAAATCATTCGCCCTGAAGAAATTGCCTGAAAATCTACCATGGCAATGAAACATGTCGGCAATGAGGTGAAAGCGAATCGATAGGTAGTATTCGCCTTTCTCCTCTTTTATGTTTACATGTGTACTGTTGCAGACAAGAAGATACAAATAAAAAGGTCTATATGTCTTGCATGCACAGTATATTGTTTTGTTATATGTTGAATGTTGTTAGTTTTTGTCACATATAAGTTTGTGTACACTGCACCATTCACTGTCTCTTTACTTTTGGGAGTCGGACACGTTTGCGTTAAGTTAGTGGACACCGATGATGAGAACAGGGCTAACCTGGTGAGTACCAACCAGGAGCCCCATTGGTGGTTCGCCCGTGAGGTGTCCGCTAGCTATTCACACCTTTTTTCAAATGTTGTCTTTCTAGTGAATGTTAGTACTGTGTTGTCTAATGTTTAGATGTATCAGAGAGTGGCTACTTTTATTAACTATTTTTTGGCAAGTTACTTGAGCATGACAACTACTTCTAGTTTTAGATGAGTAATTGGAATGATCTATTGACAAATCCAATCATGCCCATAGTTCTACATAAAATATTGCCTTTGGGACTAGGTGTTTTGTGTTTTGTGTCTGAATTTCAATGCCTTTTAGTGTGCAAAAGATGGTACAGTTCATTTTGCACAGCAAATCACGTCCCAGTAAGTTCACAGGACTGGAATCACAGACGACAAATCTGTGCATCTCTTTAAAAACCCCTATTGTGATTTCCATGGGCTCAGTTACTGGGGTACTAATTATTTGATTAGAAACACCTACTACTTGGATTGCTTCTCCCGAGAGGGGTAGGTTTGGAACGTCTGCTGTTCTTACAGTAGAACGGGTAGCACCAGTGTCCAACAGAAAGGTGACGTCATTTCCTTCAACCTTTCCTTCAATGTATGGCCCTGTCTGGTCTACCGGCAAGGGGGCGCCAAGCACGCACTCCTCATCCTCCCCCCTCAGGCCCCGTCAGTATGGTTCATCACAGAGAAATGTATCATTCAACAGGAATTGCGGAGTTGCTGCATTTCTATCCTCCTTTCCTTCCCATACTTCTATTTCCTCGCCCTGCTGTGCTTTGCTCCTAAAGTTTGGCCTAGGTGCACGAGGCAGCTGTGTCTGTTTTACCTGCTGCTGTGTCTTTCGTGGCCCCTCTTTCTGCACCTGTGGATTTAAATCATTATTGGGCACATTACCATTCTGTAGCATGGGACACTCGTCTCTCCAGTGCCCTATCTGACCGCACCCGTGACAGGGGAATTTCTTCCGGGCTTCCTCTCGGCTCATTTTTACTCGGGGTTTCCCTCCACCCCCAGGGCCTTGATTCGGGGTATTATTAGTCATTTTACCTAACTGCTTTTCTTGTTGCTCTGCTAATTTCACCTGTGCCCACATGACCTTCTCTTTTAGTGCTTTCCGTCTATTTTCCATCTCATCTTCACAATACTTGGCATATTTCAGGACCTCATCTATTGGTTTTCCCTGCCAACAGATTTTATTGTCTCTAATCCACTGTGAGATCTCAGGTTTTAGCCCTAACACGAATCGATAAATAAAATGGGTCATATCCTTCATTGCAATGTTATCTATTCCACTGTATGTTTTGAACACTTGTAACAGTCGTTCATAATAGGAATGTACAATTTCATCACGACTTTGGGTAGTTCTATCTATGCGGGTCCAATCAGTTTCTTTTGCTGGCACCTTCCCTTTTAAATGCAGTATTACTTTGTCATACTGTCTCATCACTTCCGGTGAGGGGGCTCCTGTTCTTGGGTCTCTGGCATACTCCTCACTGGGCCAATCAACAGCAATTTTGCATTCTGTCCATAAATCTACAGGAACTACAATGTCGAAGAACCCATCTAGGTGCTTCAGGAGACATTTTTGCACTTTTATGAATCTCTCGACCTGTCTGTACCACTCTACAGGCTTTTCTCATAATTTCGGGAAATCATTTGTAAATGACTCAATATCTTGTCGGGACCATGGAACATGTACATATTTCCCACCTGGCACTTCTCTCATAGGATACAAAGTCTCTGCCTTGTCAACTTCTTTTAGGACATATTCGGAAGTCGTTTGTCTGGACTTACTGTCTTCCTTTTTCTTTGGCCATCTGGCTTTCCATTATTCTAAGTCTCCCCATTTCTGTAGTAGATTCAACAATTCTCTTATCTGTACCTTTTTTCCTGACACATTCATGTTTTCTAAATCCTTATCAGAAAAATTCTGCTCTGTAGGGCTTTTGCAATACTTTGGATCTGCTGACATCTATTCCCATATTAGCTGCTGTGTCCATTAGTTTCTCATGGAACACTCTGGTGTTTCTGGTAATGCTCTTACAGATGAACAATAGCTCATCCTCACTAAGTGTATTCAACCTGTCTAGTTCCACATTCCCAGCCATCAGTTCTTCCAGCTCTATTATTAGCTTGTAAATATCTAATGGTTTCGGCTGCGGAGTTTTTTTTTCCAGTTCTCGGGTCCATCGATCTATTTCTTCCGGAGTCACTACTGTGGCACTTCGAGTACCTGAAGCTGTTTCTATCAGGACTTCCCTTGCACTAGTCTGAGTTCTCGTCCGTGGTACACTGCTTTCTGGTTCCCTTATGGGCAGATCCATCAGGGAGACCACAGATTTGCATTCACTTGCCTGATCATCAACTATGAGAGGCTCTTTTCTGGGTTGTGCTACAGCTGGTGTAATAACTGGAGTTTTTGGACTAGCCTGTCTATCCCCATAAAGAGGAACAACTGGACCAATAGTTACTGGAATTGTCAGAGCTTCAGGACTAGGATTTAACTGGGATATTTTCTGAATGAGTTCATTTCGCTGTTTATCTAAGGCTTCCTTTTCTCGTTCCTGTAAAACCTTTTCAATTGATGTTTCATGTATTACTTGAGGAACCAAAGGAGGGTACAGAGTTGGGGCAGTTGGGACTGTCATACCTGATCTTTCATTACCGAATGGCATATAATTTGGGACAGTTGTATCAGGCCTGCAAAACCCCTCTTTACTATTTGGCCTATTACCTATACCTGCTGTATCTGTTTCACTGGCCCTTCTATTTCTGGGATGTCTGAAAAATGGGTTTTTCGAGCTCAGGGACCTGGACTCCTCATCATATGGTGGTGGATTTTTCATTAATAAATCCTCCAGGTATTCATCTTCTGAATCACCTACAGCCATTAGGTGTCAGGTTTTCTCCGTGCTTTTTCCTCCTACAGGTTCGTCTGTTGCAAATACTGTAAATAGTCCCTCAACCATCATATTCTGTCTCCACTGTTTCATCTTTTCTCTTTGGTTTCTCTCTGCATTTTCGGGTACCATTTACTTATTCCCTTATCCATTCTGGGTCTGTCTCGCTCCAAGGCCTCAATCTCCCATTCTTCTAAAGCCTCATATTGCGTCAATCTTGGTCTGGGGTGTAGGTCATTCATTCGGGTCCTCAAATTAAACAGAATTCTACTATTAAAAGGTACCATCTAGTGGAAATGCTAAGATTCCGTCGTCCTTGGTATACTCTACCCAATTTTCCAACCATACACAAGTATGGTATCCTTTGTCAAACATCATAAATGATGCGGGAGTATTGGGGGGGTGGAATTATTACACCTTCTCTAGTTTTATTGGGCTTCTCTTTCTTGAAATAGTTCTTAACCTTGTCTGCGAAAGACATTTTTCTCTTGCTTCCGTACATATTGTAAGGTCTGCCTCCTAGCATCTGCTCCTTACCAAAACCTAGGTGTTGCGGATCAGGTACAAATTCTGGATACCACATATACTATGTAAACCTAGTTTGCTTGTGAAACCTACGTATTTTGTTTACAATCTTTGTCCAGTGCTAGCGCGTCTTTCAAATTTCAACAACCAATCAACAACGTGATTGCAACTATTTCGACCAATGGGTGCGCGGCTTTTCGCGAGACGCGGTCTCACGCTCCGGCACTCACCCCTCCTTTACAATACCAGCTCCGTTACACACCCGCTGTTTTGAACAATACCAGCGTGGCAAAGAGTGACGTCAGCCCAGCTCCGCGACTGACTCCCTCCTTCTCAAGGTAACGGAAACTTGATTTCTTTTTTTTTTTTGGAAAACCTTTAGTGAAAATTCAAGGCACACAGCTATTTAGCCTTACATCCCTGAGGCTAGGAAGCATTGCAAAAACGGAGAAGAGGTGCGCCCAAATCAAATTGAGGAGCGGATCAGGTTTAATTTATAAACATGAGAACCTAACGAATCAACAAAAAAGGGAAACATTAAAAGAAAGAAAGTGGCAAGGTACAACACATGAGCAGCAATGCACGATTCCACGGGGCGGGTGGGACCATTTAGCTCTCTGTAGTAACCATACCGGATGAGCATACAAAGTGGGGTGGGGGGAGAAAGCAGGATTCCATTAAAATGAGAAGTTGGGTGGAAGGAAGGGCTAGGGAGAGAGACGAACCTCCAGCAGACCTGCATCGGGAGGCACACAAAGACCACCCCTATATTCATTCCAGGCCCCCCAAACAATCCCCCACCTCTTGGGCTTGCCCCGGGCCACATACACAGTCTTCTCACGGAGCATGCACCAATCCATATTGGTTTTCCACAGTCCCACGGTGGGGGGAGTCGGGGCGCCCCACTTCTGCGCAATATCTCGCTTGGCCACCATGTTCCCCAGTGTGACCCACTGGGTTTGGGCAGTAGTGTAGTCAGTCGGACCCCACACGTTCAACAAGCAGCGCCGAGCTTCTGCAGGCAAATCCACACCAGTCACGTCACGCATAACCGCATGCACCCGTTCCCAATAAGAAGCAATAACCTGGCATTCCCAGATGGTATGCATGATAGTGGCCAGCACACCGCACCCAAGCCTACAGAGGCCGTCCTCAGAGAGCCCCATGTGAATCAGTCTAGGGCCAGTGACATAGACTCTGTGGAGTATCTTCAATTGGACTAAGCAAAGCCTGGCCGAGATTGCCACTTCTTTGGGGGAAGACACCGCACACTTCCAATCCTCATCATCCAACTCGATCCCATCACGCACCCACTGGTCTCTCACATTCAACAACAGATCCGTCCGAACATTTATCAACTTTTTATAGGCCAGGGAAATGGCACTGTCAGGCATGTGGCCGTCCAGCACCCTGTCTTCCAGCGGGGATGATTCGGGAACCTTCTCGCCAACGGGCAGGGCAGCCGTAAGGGCATGTCGCAGTTGGGCGTATCTGAAGTATTCTGTGGCACCCAGTTGAAATTCAGTTTTCAGAACCTCGAAAGACTTGATTTCCCCCCTGGCCATCACATCAGCAACCTTGGAGATACCAATAAGGTCCCACCGGTCAAACCCCTTCGAGTGCCACAGCCTACCCAGCAGGTCAGAATCATAAAGTGGAGTGGCCATAGTGAGTCTACCTTTCCACCCCAGTGCTTTTGTGATGGCCCTCCAAATGTGCACGGCAGTCTTGGTGGGACCAGTCATTTTTCCATCCAGAGATCTAGAATATAGCGCTCTGTAGTACATCCCGTCATTCAAGAGCCAACGATCCATGGCATACCCCGGACTCTCCGCCGGGCCATAAAAGCCGTGGTTAAGAGCGGCCAGTTGAGAGGCCCAATAGTACCGACGGATGTCAGGCAGAGCAATGCCGCCATCGTACCAAGGAATGGTCAGTTTAACAACGGCAATACGCGGCCTACCCCCCATAAGAGGGCCCGCTGCAGCCCTTCAATTTCCTTGAAGTATTTGGAAGGGACGGGGTCCTGCGTGTTTTGGAGCGCGTATAAGAATCTCGGCAGGGACATCATCTTGAACAATGCTGCACGGCCCAACAGGGACAGTGGCAATCTTTTCCAACCCTCCACATCGCGCCTGAGGCACCCAAGAGGGGGAAGCAAGTTATTAGTGTATCGTGCCCGGGCATCCATTGATATATAGATACCCAGGTACTTAAACCCCTGCTGCGAGACCTGTATAGCGCAACCCCTAGGAAGACGTGGGGTTCCTCCACTGAGCACATAGAGGTAGGATTTCGACCAATTAATGACTAGGCCGAGTACCCGCCAAAAGTGCTCAACACGTCAAAAGCCACTATCAAAGACCGACAGGGGGAAGTTAGGTAGAGCAGGATGTCGTCCGCGTACAATGAAACCCGGTCCTCAAAGCCCGGCGACCACTTGATCCCACAGATGTCAGGGTGGGTACGTATCCAGGCAGCGAGCGGCTCAAGCGCCAAAGCAAAAAGGAGCGGCGACAGCGGACAACCTTGTCTGGTACCTCTGCGCAAGGCAAAGGAAGCTGACACCCGGCCGTTGACCGTCACATTGGCCAGCGGGGAGGCATAGAGAAGCTTGACCCAACCAATAAAGTCGGGGCCAAACCCAAACTTAGACAACACCGCCCACAGATAATTCCATTTGAGGGAATCAAACGCCATCGTCGCGTCTAGTTATGCCAAGACGGTTGGCTCGCTGAGTTTATGCACCCGAGCCATGACAGCGTGAAGCCTCCGAAGATTGAGAGTTGTGTTGCAGTGAGGTATAAATCCCGACTGATCCGGATGAACCAAATCGGCGATCACACCTACCAGCCGGTTGGCCAGTAACTTAGCCAGAATCTTGGGTTCGGCATTCAGCAGGGAGATCGGGCGGTACGACCTGCAAAGGTCCCTGGGCTTCCCCTCCTTATGAATAACCACAATGGTGGCCAATCGCTGGTCCAGCGGAAGCTCACCAGCTTCACGAGCCTCCAAAAACATGCGCCGCAGGGGCACTGCGACGGTGTCAGCCTTGATCTTGTAAAGTTCCACCGGAAGACCGTTGGGACCGGGAGCCTTGCCGGAGCGCAAAGATCGTATCGCGAGCGCCACTTCGTCAGCCGTGATGCCCCTATCCATGTCGTCACGCTCGTTGTCCGACAGGCAAGGGAGCTCAACACCCTCCAGAAAAGAGGCCGAGTCCGACTCAGTCAAGGTGGAGACCGAGGTGTAGATCGTCTCAAAGTAGTCGGCAAAAGCCGAGACAATAGCGCTGGGGTCAGTAACAACCACCCCGTCCTCACCCAGAACATCGGGCACCACGCGGGAACCCATCTCCTTCCTATCCAACCAGGCAATAAGCTTGCCCGCCTTGTCCCCTGCATCGTAAATCCTCCCTTGCTGTTCTCTGCCCATCGCCTTGGCAACGTCAGTGGCAGTGTCTCGGTACTCCGACTGCTTAAAGGAGAGGGCGTGTAGCAAATCGGGTGTCGGGTCCGTTTCCAGTTGGGAATCAAGGTCCTCAATTTCCGACTCCAACCGCACCACTACCTCATCCCTGCGTCTGCGCACCTCGGCTATTAAGGAGAAAGCTTCTCCTCTCAGGACAGTTTTGAAGGCCTCCCACAGAGATAAGGCCGACGATACCGAGCCCGTATTCTCGGAGAAATACAGGTCGATAGCTTTAGCTAGGAGGTCACGAGTTTTGGGGTTGCGAAAGTCCCAAGGATTGACCGATGCCAGTCTAGAGGCCGCCACAATACCAAAGTCAAACAACACCCAAACCGGGGAGTGGTCCGATATGCCTCTAGCAATCAGGCGGGCCCCGGAAATGGTCGAGTCCTGGACCGCCGGAGTCAAGATATAGTCAATCCTGGAGAGGCTTCCGTGCGCGCCCGAATGAAAGGAGTACTGCCGCTGGGCGGGATGGAGAAGCCGCCAACAATCAATAAGACCCATGGTGCTCAGAAAATTTGGGAGCCAGGACTGTGCGCCATGAAGATCTCTGGATGGAAAACGGTCAAGGGTCCCTGACACCACTGCATTAAAGTCCCCACCAATTATGAGCAATCCCTCTGGCAGGCCCAAAATGGCGCCCCCGAGATCCTGGAAGGTAGTCGTCTGCAGGCCTGGGGGGACATAAACCGAAACCAAAACCAGGGTACGCCCCTCCCAACTGCCCACAACGACAACATAGCGACCTCTGTCATGAATCACCCTAGTCTCCACCTCCAATGGGAGAGACATGCGTACCATAATCCCCACCCCTCGGGACCCCGAAGAGAACCCCGAGTGAGCCACCATCTTAAACCCTTTCCTACTGAGTGCGTGGCACGTATTGCCAATGAGATGTGTCTCTTGCAGCAAAATGACATCGGGTACACACCGTTTAAACATCTGCAGTACCACCCCACGTTTAATGCGATCCCCCAGCCCATTCACATTCCAACTCAATACATTTAGCGTCTTACCCCCCATCGTCAAAGAAGCATCGTCCCAACCCCCACCCCCAGAAAGCGGCTACCGCAACATAGTAACCAGGAGAATAATCACCTTGCCTCAAAAGAAAAGAGAAAGGAAGAACATAAGTAAAACACTCAAACCAACCACCCCCCACCCTGCACCCCTGCATTAGACTAAGAAGCCCCCCCAACCTGCAGTGTGCCTGTTGCCCCCAAAAACTAATCTACGGAAAGCCCCCCGAGGAGAAAGGAGACATCCTATCACCCCCCGTTATCCCCCAGTCTTGAAAAAGCAGCATTAGAAAGAAAAAGAAAAACAGTAGTCCGCGACTGATTGCACTTGCAGGGCCATCCACCGAAAGAAGTCCGAGGAAGCATTGTTCATTCCTGAAGATTAGGACCACCCGACGCTCCTTCCGACTGGTCCTCAGGGGCAATCCGACGTTGAAGCAAGGTGTCCAGCCAGTCCCCAGCAGCCTCCGGCAAGTCAAAGAACACCACCCGGGCGCCATGTTCTATCCGAAGCTTCGCCGGGAATAGCATGGAGTACTTCATCCCCATCTCCCTCAGCCTACGCTTAAAGCCCATAAAGCTTTGCCGGCGTTTCTGAACCGCTTGAGTGAAGTCGGGGAAGAAGTTCACGTCGGCATTCTGGAACTTCAACGGACCACCTCTTCTCGATGCCTGCAGGATCGCATCTCGGTCCCTGAAATTGAAGAGTCTGGCAATGATGGGGCGCGGAGATGCTCCCAGTTTCGGTTGGCCACCAGGTAGTCTGTGCGCTCGCTCCACCGAAAAGAACTTGCTCAGTCCACCGGGAGCCAAGTGCTTCAACACCAAGTTCTCAAACAAGAGATCGGCAGCGTCTTCCTCGGCGCCTTCCGGCACACCAATAATGCGGACGTTCTGGCGCCTTGCGCGTCCTTCAAAATCGTCGAGCCTGCGGGCAAGCAGCGTGTTCGTGGCTTTCAGGTCCCGAACCTCCGACTGCAGGTCGGACATATCAGTAGTCAAACTCGACGTCTGAATGTCGAGCGACTTGACTCTGTTGTTCGTCTTTCCGAGGTCGGCCCTGATAAGGTTGACTTCAATCGTCAACGTGTCGACCTTGTGTGACAATACTTTGTGCTGCTTGTGCATTTCGGCCTTGATGCCCGCAATGGCCCCCATAACATCCCGGAGCGTGGGTTCAGCATCTTCCGGAGACACATCACGCTGCGAGTCTTTAGTACGGCCTGAAGCACCAGGCGATCCCTTTGGGAGGGAGAAACGTTCAGAGATGGTGGTCTGTGAGAGGGAAGGTTTCCTGCTAACTCTTGGGGGCTTCCCTTTGTTCGGGTCCCCTCTGCCCGCCATGATGGGCGACGGGGGTATCACAGCCGGAAAAAAGGTCCAACCGATACTACCTCTTCCAGGCGGCAGGAATCAGTATTCACCGCCACCGCCTCATCAGAACGTCAGGCCGCTGGACAATCTGTTCTGGCCAACAGCGCAGAACGGGGCAGCTCCAACCCTCTCGGACTGTCACCGTGTAGAAGCACCACCGTCACCCTCGTAACGCCAGACTGTTATGGCGTTGTCGTCCCCAATCTTCCCCACGGTGTAACTCAGCACAGGAAACTCAGATCTTCGATCGGAGAACGGGCCCCGCCTCAGCAACAGCACTGCAACAGATTCCCACTACTGTGGGACAGGATAGGTAGCAGGATCAATACGGAGGATCGGAGGGTCTTCGGAGCTCCGAGCTCACGTGGCCATCTTGGTTGCCCGCGAAGCTCCTTCTCCCCCTTGATTTCTTTCTTAAAGTGCAAGTGCTCAGTTTAGTTTACAACGTATAACATTCGCCACTGTACTCGAGTGTCTAGATAGAAAGATGTATTTTACTGCAAGTAAACATCTTCTGTTTACTTTTCATACACTACGGATAGACCCTTCTGCCTACCCTTCACACAAGCATTAAAGAACCTGTTACTTCTTTGACTCATCCACTCTTTCCGGGATATATACCAAGTTAAAGTTTCACCAGCGAACTCCTTTGCTATCACTTAAGCTCCGATGAACCTACTACTCCTTCCTCGTGTGACTCTTACTAGGTAATATCACAACTGAAGTTTCAATAGCGAACACGTTGCTATCATTTTTTCAATAATTCATACGGAAAACCCTAATTAGCGCTTCCAGTACTGCCTAACCATGCACTAATTTTCCTCGAGCCACTGACCTCACCGCGAAGTGGATACTACTCACCACCCGCTATTCTACCCCCGGGGAATTTCCAGACAACATATAACAATCACTAACAATTTGTTAATAAACACCTAATATAGCAGCATTTCATAAAATATAATTTCAAAACATATTATAACAATTGAAAGCAATATAGCCGATCGGTTTTGGGGAAAATATTAGCAGCAATTAATTTTCATAGTTTTCAGCAAATACTTATCTACCTATCTTAACTAGTCCTAACCATAGCTCTGCTACCAGAAAATTACTGATAGAGCGCGCAGGTCTCCCGACTCTTATTTTACCAAATATGCACACTTGGGCCCATAACGTATTTATCACTAAATTTCATAAATCAGGTAACCTACACACCGCTATCAGTAATTCTTGTTCCTTGTTATTTATTTCCGGGTACCTGACTTACCAATCCTTGTCACCGGTACCTAAGATGACAATGGATCAGGAGCTATCAGAGGGTAGGAAGATAACACAATACAAATACCATGTACATTTGAATAAAGTTTGTATTTTTATAATAACCACAAATGCAGGAAGTTTCAAAAACCTTTATCTAATCATCAGTTTCTTCATATGCCATGAGAATTAAATTTTCACAGATCAGACTATCAATAACTAAGATCAGGAATATAGTGTAGCTATGAATCAAAGTAAGAATCATCTATAAATCGAAGAATAAAGGGAGGGAAAATAAGGGACACGCTATTTAGTCTAACAGGACTTTCACCACGTCACAAAAAGGTGGGTAAAGAAAGGGAACATACTAATCAAGCAAGCTTTCATAATATGGTAACGGTAAAGGAAAAATGAAACTCATGAAAGTTTCTACATCAACAAATGCTTATTTCTTATAGGGAGGGTAAGAATGGAACATACTATATGAGTAAACAGTTCAGTGCTTGACTAAAGGTAGGGAGAAAAATATGGAACATGCCAGTAAACGTTTGCATGAATAGTCAAATTTATATAAAGACAGGGAAATAGACATAGGCAAGTTTGCTTTATTTCAGATGAGAGAAAGGAAAAGTTCAGAAGGACAAACACCCACACAGAATATAATTACCTAGAACAGGATAGAGACTAACCCTAGCCACAGGTCAGTTGGGAAAGGCGGGAAAGGACCCTCAAGGACTTAGGATGCCAGTAGGCGAGCAGGTACAGCTCATGGACAGTCAGGACAGGATAACCCCAGGATTTGGATCAAGACCGGGCTCACCAAAGGGTACGACCAACACCTGCAGCTTCGGATGCAACGCCTGTGCTACTCCCTCTCTGCAAGGAATCTGCCAATAACCCCGATTGGGTTCTCGAATCTCCCAGCAAAGTGCTTCGCCAAACACTTAAGGTTTGTGCCACTCCAGACTGAGTTTGTGGAATTTACGGACAGAGTGCTCCGCAGCTCTCTGCATCAATCACCTATAGAGTTCGTAGGGTCAGTGACAGGTCAGCTATTCGGACAAGTCGGACAATTTCTCTAGCTAAACCTAGGCTAGTTATACTGTTTTCGGGTCAGTGTACCACCCACAAATGTTGCAAGTGAAAGGATACCCAACTTCTGATTGGACACGGGAGGTGGTTAGGTCATTGTACCTCCTGCTTTAAGACATTCTCATAATGAATATTCAATATTTTGAACCCACCCTCTACATTCCAGTTCCCATGGCATAAGATTTATAGAATACAATAGAGCACATAGTACAATATTACAATGTAACGGATGCAGGTATGAGTTTGAGTCTTCTCGCTGGGGCATGGTTCAGGTTCCCATGAGCATCTCAGCTTCGGCAGCCAGCTGGCAGGTTTCCACTGCTGCAAGACTCTCTTTTCCTCCATCACATGATTAGTACCACACGGGCTTCAAAGATGGAGTTGTCCTCCTCTCCCAGGCCCACAAGGATCGATACATGAAAAGTGAGCGAAGACAATTTAGAAACACAGAAAAAATGAATACACTGTATACCATGATTGGCTATACTACACCCCTTACTTAATAATAACTATAGCCTTAGGAGTTAAGCAGAATAAAACAGTTGGGCTAAAGCAGCAGTGCAAGCGAAGAGCATGTTAGAAACAAAGCGGCCATCTTAGCTGTACTGCTCATGAGCGACAGGTTCCCTCCAGAACTGCGAGTGCGTCACATCACATGGGTATGACCGACGCATGCGCAGACTGTATTCCTGCAAAGCAGCAATCCCTTAATATGCAAGCGTAGTTAGGATTAGCAAACACATAGGCAAGCGTCACTGGGACACCCCCGTGTAGTGTAAAAGTGCAATATTAATAAGACAAACATATTGGTTATGACGTTAACGTTATTTGAGGCTCTTGAATACGAGCAAGTCGCGTAACATGCAAATCCTTGCTCCATCAACAGTTCCTGCCCACACCCCTCACGGCTGAGTTGAAAGGCCAGCGAATGAGCCCTAGACCGCCGGCGGTCCATCCCTCACCCCGCGCAGCGAGAGAGTTGCAAGCTGCTGCCGTGGGTGGAAAAGGGGGGCGAAAGACTGAGGATGGTGCGGCTCCGCGACCAAAGGTGGACCCGCAGCTCAGCAGCAATGACCCCCCCTCCCCTGCCATGCAGCGAGTAAATGCCCTGCGAGCTGCGGCGGCAGGGCGAGAGATAGTGAGGAACACCCAAGGAAGTGCCCGCAGCGTGTGGGGAGCCACAGGACACAAATACACATTGAACCCCGCACGGCCTGGGGTAACGTGGTAAATTCAAAGAGACACACACCACGGGGGCAGAAATCAGCCCCCGCAGCTGATAGGAGCGGCGTTAACCCCCCCCCCCACTTTCCCCGAATGCTGCCAGAAACAAGACTTACCGGGAGTGAGCCATCAGAGTCAGCGCCCCGCCCGCTCAGAGGGTGAGAGTGCGAGGCCATGAGGATCCCAGGGGCCAGCCTCAAGGAGCCAAGCAATGCCAGCAGTTTGCAGGACCCGAGGCAGCTAGGCGTCACGAAGCTCATAGAAAAGTGAGCAGGAAACCCATAGCAGAGAACAGAAAGAACAACACTGCCATCTAATGGCCGTTGACAGGTACTGCCATAAAGAAGGGGGCAATCAAGCATTGGACAAACCAAAGAAAGGCTCCAGAGTCCAGGCAAGCCTGCAGCAATGCAACTCAGGGACCGCGACAAGAGGCCTCTGGTTCGTGAGAGTGCAGGAACGCGTCAGGACCACAAGAACTCCAAACTCACACGAGGACAGCATCGCAGGACTGGCACACAGAACCCACACAGTCTGAGAGACGCCAAAGCCACCGACAAGTGATGGCGCAAGAACGCCACACATCAGCAAGTGAGCACCACCGGAGACGCAAGAGCGATTCAGGAACCCAGCACTGCGCAGGAAAACGCAAGGAGTGATGAAACTCCCAGCACGAGGACGACGGAGCAGTAGCACAGACCACTGGAAGCACTAAGCCGAACAGAGACCACCAAAGGCGGAGCGGCACCTGATGGCCACAGGTTGTCGTTGCACCGCAGGAAGAGGAAGGAGCACCACCCCGCGAAGAGACAGTGGTCCCAAGATTCCCCACCAGGCAAGTGCGACACATGAAGGAAGCGCGCCAACAGCCGGCACTGCTCCAAGATCCCAGAAAGAAAGCAAAAACACCCGTGATGTAACGGGAACGACCTGAACACGAAGCAAGGAGTGGTGACATAACCCTCCACACCCAAAGAAGCACAGGAAGAGCACAGACGAACGCGCGCCAACGCTAAAGCACTGGAACAGAGCGAACAGCGATCAAACAGAAGATAGCAAAGCGTGAGGACTCACGCAGAAGACCACCCCGATGGTCGCCCCATGAAGCCTACCCCTCAGAAGGTCGAACGAAGAACCCGGACGGTCACATATGTGACGCACCCAAGAAGTCGGCCAGCCAGGTGGCCGCACCAAGAAGCCAACCCACCAGAGGTCGCAAAGAGAGGTGACCGATGCAAGGGTCAGCAAACAAGAGGACCAGCAAGAAGTCCCAGAAGTTCGAACACCAAGACACAGTCCACGCACATGGACAAGCGAACTTCAACAACCACAATTCGACATTCAAAGTCTGAAGAGAAGGTCGCAACGACCGGTCCAGTCACAGACATGAATAAGACAGTGTCCGGGAATCAGGACAAGACCAGAGGGAAGCAGGCGGAGTGCACGCTGCCTGGAGAAGTTTGGTTAGAAAGGTGAAGACAGCAAGATGGCCGGACCGCGTTGCGAAAAGAGAAGGAAGGAGAAGAAGTCTGAGCGGGACGTCTGCCACTGCCACAAAGAAGAAAGGAAAAGAAGTCTTGAGTGGCACTTCTGCCACCGCCACAAAAGAAGAAAGGAGAAGAGAAAAGAAGAGGTGTGAGCAGCACGACGACAGGAAGACAAGTGTAAGGAGGAGTGTGGACCAAGACACTACAATACAGGAAGAAGGGGAACACCGAGGAGAACGTGAGAGGATCACGACAGTCCACACGCACGACTGGGACACACGTAACACCACTGGAAGCAAGCATCCACGTGTGAACCAGACAGTCACCCAGGAAGGACTGAGGCAAGCAGGCCGATCTGTTGGCAACAACCACCTCTGGGATGGAAAAAACACAAGGGCCGCGGAAATCCAGGGGCAGAGGCCTCAGGGACACCGGTGGCAGCGGGTCCCACACCGAGAGACAGACTGTTGAAGCTCGTGCTGAAGATCCACGACGGAACCAGTGCCAACAACACCCTTTCAGGTGAAACTCGGACACGGAGAAGAGGACCCGTAGCAACGTCCTTCAACGTGTTGAAGAGGCAAGGCGGCACCTTCACCGGTCCAGTGGAAGCCTGGCAGAAAAGGGCCTCCGGGTCGTCCAGTGAGAGGGGACACCCTCGAGAGAGGGGTATCTGTGAGAGAGATAACCTGTAGCTGAACATTCCGTCAGGAACAGACACCAGTTTGAACCGAACACCTTGACCGGGACGGTCCAGCAGAAAGACAACACACTTGGGACCTGTTATTTATACTTCTACACGTTCACAGGATGTGAAGCAAAGCAAGATAAACTGTACAGCCCACCTACAATCTGCAAGTCTGCCAAGGCAAGAAGAAACACCATTGCCAGCAATCAACGTAACCCGAGGTGGAGAAGACTACGTGGGAGTCGTCGTGATTACGCTTTGGGGTTTGTGTGAACTGTATTCCTTCCCACAGGTTGGACTTTAGTTAGGGTAATTTTCTTAACTAAGGTTTGGAGGGATGTAGCAACGTGAGACACGTTCTAGTAGCTAACTGTGATGTCAGCACACTGAACACCCACCCACCACCAGGCGTCACAGGTCAGATGACCCTGGCTAATAAAAGGGGCCGAGCGCTCGTGCTCTGGGCCCATTACCCATCCCCAGCCACTGTGTCTGTGTCTAATTGCTGCCTACTATAATGAGGGCCTAGCGTCCCCACCCCAATCAATAGAGAGGGTTGGGGATTGGATGAGGGTTAAGCAAAAGAGTGGGTGAGGAGGAAAAGGAGCATGGGTGAAAAATAGCAGCGTGGGCCACAGGAGGTGGCGGAAAGGAGCGTATAGAGGCAACAGAGCGCAACACAAGTGTGAGTGCGGGACAGGAGCATATGGGCAAGAGTTAGCAACGTGGAGGGGGAAAAATACACGGGGAAACAGCCGGAAAAACCATGCACTCTCATGAAGTGTTTCAACAAAAAGAAAAACGTTTTTCCCTTTAAGCAAGCATTGAAAGAAGCCAGCCAGTCAAGCAGATGACCACAAGGTTATGATCCATTGAAGAGCAAAACACAAGATTGACAAGCTGGGACATGCGAGCAACAAGTCAACAACGTCTCCTCGGCGTGCTTCAACATCCTACGCATGCTACGGAAGATCTTCTGGTGGATCCCCACCGAGACCAGAAAGACCGTCACCCAGGCCCTCGTCACCAGCCGACTGGACTAGGGCAACGCCCTCTACGCCGGTACCACCGCCAAGCTCCAGAAGAGACTCCAGCGGATCCAGAACGCCTCAGCCAGACTTATCCTCGACATCCCACGAACCAGCCACATCTCCGGACATCTGAGAGACCTTCACTGGCTCCCCGTCAACAAAAGAATCACCTTCCGCCTCCTCACCCACGCACACAAAGCCCTACACGACCAAGGCCCGAGCTACCTCAACAGCCGGATCAACTTCTATGCTCCCAAACGCCACCTCCGATCAGCCAACCACGCCCTCGCCGCCGTCCCCCGCATTCGAAGAGCGACTACAGGAGGAAGGTCCTTCTCCTACCTGGCCGCCAAGACCTGGAACTCCCTCCCGGCCGACCTGCGCCTGACCCAAGACCACCTCTCCTTCAGGAAGAAGCTGAAGACCTGGCTGTTCGAGCAGTAGCGGCACCCCCCCTCCCCCAGCGCCTTGAGACCCTACGGGTATGTAGCGCGCTCTATAAGTGTCACTGATTGATTGATTGATATATTCACCAGAATGTTTCTGTTCTTGATTGATTGGCTGTGCTGAAGTTCGGAGTCACTGGGGCATCATGAAAAATGGATGTACTTACATTTGAGTCCCTCTTAATTTTGGATTCCTTGCAGAGACCTGGACGACTTAATATCTCAGATTGATATCACTCAAACCTGGAGTCCTGATGTCTTTGGTTAACTCAAAAGGCAGAGTAAAGTGGAGAACAGCTTAATGTACTGCTAATGCTATAAAGTAGCACAATAACTGTACCAAAAATAGATCTAAGGTGACAGAATACTTTCAATGTATTTGAAAACATTGTCAATCATATTGAGGGATCACAAGAAGACGGCCCTAGTCATAGACAAAATCAGGTTGTGAGCCCTGATACAATTAGATGTGAAAGAAATCCGAATGTTAGGTGTGAGTATGGAGCTCTGTAGCGGAGATTCATGAGAAGAACAAGAACCAACAGGAGAAGCTTAATCCTCAGATATGAACACTGAAACCCTACAGCAACAAACAGCACTAAGCTCTAGGTTGGGAGCTATTCAGATAGCCCATGGGCTGCCCCACTATTTAGAAATGTGTGGCTCTACATGTTCAAGGTATTGTATATCAATGATTGTATAGTGTATCAATCATTGAAACCATAATGTAAGACAGGGATAACTCTAGGGCTGATTGTGAGCTGGATTCCAAGCCTTAAAGGGGATCTGAACTTGTATGTACCTCAAGAATGGGCATCTTCTTGAGAAGACTATCTGGAAAGGTGCTGGTGTCTCATTTGCAAAGTACCTGCGTCCGACTTAGAGGTTTCCGGTGCCGACTGAGTAAGACCTACTGACACTTCATTCCCTCCATGAGAGGAAGGCAATATCTACCTGGGATGTAGATCAAGCGATTCCAGCAAAGATTAAAGTTCCTGAGGATCTTTAAATTCCTGTTTTCTCCTCCCAATCGTTATTGTGGCTGGATCTCTGAGGCTGTATTTAATTCCTTTTGGTTTTAATTTCAGGCAGAGGCCACAACATTTTTCGCAGAGCCCATTCGTTTCATAGGAGAAGTCAGCAGAGAAAGGGAGTCTGGAACCCTTGTGAACATGGGGGCCATGAGGATGAGCTCTTTGGCGATTGTGCCTCACGTGCTTATGGTGTAGAAGGCACAGTATTGGGGTTTGGTGAATTTCTGTTTGGGTCCATTCTCACTTTTTGTCAGTGGTCTCTTGAATTATTGAGGTTGTCGATAATCCACCTCTAACAACTTGGACAGAAGAGTCACCAGAAAGCCCAACACATCCTCTCCTTCAATTTCCGAAAAGCCGTATCGGCGGACATTGTCTCTCCTTCTTCTGTCTTCTAAATCCATAAACTTCCATTGTAAATACCATATACCTGTGCTCCAGTTGGTGTCCCCCCTTTATCAAGCTTAAAGACATTTCTCTGATTTGCTGAGTTGGGTTCTAAAGAGCGACAAATCTGTATACATTGACTTTAGTTATCAAACCGTTTCCGCCAATGATGAGTCTACTGTATTTATGGACGCTTTGATCATAAGGGTATCTAGGGTTATCAAGGCCATGGCTGTGTCAGGAGGGTTCTGGCGAGATTATTTTCCTGCCGCCTGTCAGTGTCATTGGGTTGCTTTGCCCCTTGACATTAATATGGTCATTATTAAAATGAAGGTAATACAGGCCCATACAATCTAGTGTCTAGGTGTTGATCTATAGGAGCCTGTAGTAAAACGTCTAGCCCAATCACGGAGAGGAGAAATGCTGATATTATGAATAATGCATCGACAGGTGCACTGCTCTTGCGTCGTCACTAGATATCACTTGTGCCACTAAGAGAACAACCGTATTATTGTCCTGAGGAGGAGGCACTGGTGACATGCAGAGTGTTGCTCATGAATTACTTGCCCAAACCTAGATGTCTGCCATCTATGGGCCCCTGGCGCTGATCATTAGAGTCATTAAAAACAAACTATGGCACTATAAGACCATCTACTTCTGGTGAGGGTTTTCGGTGCTTAGTAAATACAGTGAAGTAATATGATTCAGTTGGCCAGCAGTGCCAAAGTTTTATGGAGGTGAGAAGTAGAAGTAGTACCAGCACCCCTATAACCACTCCCGACTGGGCCATCTCTCCCTTGAGGGGCAGCATAGGTGGGGTCAGTTTCCCAGACTCCGGGATCTCTGAGATTCCCAAGCACCAGTGGCATGGCAGCTGACTGCGGAGCTGATGTGATGTAGGTAAGTTGCAGGGTACCGGGCATCACTTCACCAACTGTGCCACATTGATAGCACCGAATAATGTGTTCTTTAGTATCCTTGTGGTGGTGTAAGTCATGCATGCCTGCTAGTGGTCCATACTGCAGAAGATAAGGCTGTCCACTAAGCCACTCAGAGATCTGCAATCTCCACTCATGGCCAATCTATGCCCGCATGGCTACACATCTCCATTCCTTGGTACTTTTCCATCATTAATCAACCATGAGAATGTCCTGATGGTTGTGCCTCCCTAACCCATCGTACGTTTCCATCATTGATCACACCAGAGAATGTTTCAGTGGTTGTGGATGACTATCCAATGATAGTTTTCTATTGTTAATCAAGCCTGAGACAATCTCACGTATTGCACATCTCCATCCCATGGTCCTCTTCCATCAATAATCCCATCTTAGAATGCCTTTTGGTTGTCTCATGCTATTCCTTCTACTCTTCCATAATTTATCAAGCCTCAGAATGTCTTGTTAGTTGTATCACACTATCCCATTGTACCTTTCCATCACTATCCAAGCCTGGGAATGTCTTTGTGCATCTCTATTCCATTGTATATATTCTAATGATATGTAAACCTGTAAACCTGCAAACACTCTTAATTCTTGCAACAGCTAGGGTTGCTAATTGTATTTCTCTGAGATTTATGAATAACTCTAACACCCCATTTTACTTCATTTGAGAATGAAAAATAACCAAAACCCAGATCTGTGACTGGGGGTGAGTGTTTTGCCATTGTGCAACATTCCGTCCATCATCTTGTGTGTTTTTCTGTTCACCCTATGTGGGAAGGGTATGCCCAGACGTGGGTCCCATGCTCACTACCCCATTGCAGTCAAGCTATTCTGGCTGATGATGGCTGATTGCCAGTAACCGGTTCTAGGATGCTTGATTCCGGTTCAGGGAAGAAATGGCTTGGCACTTCGGTCTGGACTATTCCCATGAGGCACAGGGTCAAGACTGATTTGCATATGGCCACGTCTAAACTGGGGTGGCTTGGTGAGCAAAATAACGATGGATTAAACCCAGATCTGTGACTGGGGGTGAATGTTTTGCCATTGTGCAACAATCCGTCCATCATCTTGTGTGTTTTGCTGTTCACCCTATGTGGGAAGGGTATGCCCAGACGTGGGTCCCGTGCTCACTACGCAACTGGAGTCAAGCTATCGTGGCTGATGACGGCTGATAGCCAGAAACCGGTCCTAGGATGCTTGATTCCGGTCCAGGGAAGACATGGCTTGGCACTTCAGGCTGGACTGTTCCCATGCGGCACAGGGTCAAGACTGATTTGCATAGGGCCACGTCTGAACTGGGGTGGCTTGGTGAGCAAAATAACAATGGATTAAACCCAGATCTGTGACTGGGGGTGAATGTTTTGCCATTGTGCAACATTCCGTCCATCATCTTGTGTGTTTTGCAAATAACCAACATCCATAAAACTTCAAATTTAGATGAAATAGATTTAAAGTTAGCTTACATGGAATTGGCCAATAATCAAAATCTATGTGAGCCTACATTTTGTAATAAAATCATCCAACATTTTCACTCTCGGCTCATAGAGTCTATTGAGTAGAGAAGTATCCCCTGTAGAAATGCATGTGAACCCCGACAGTCATACTTGCAGATCCTGCTGTGATCCAGGAAACAGTACCAGGGAATTGCAGAAAAGTAACAGTTCAAACTATAATCAGTTATTTTTCATAAATGATGATCTGCTGTTGAAGAATATCAAACCTGGATGGGGTTCGGGTGACCTACTCCCTCAAGGATATTACAGAAACTGCTTCTAGTTATGGGTTTTCTTGGGACCACCTACTGCATGATGGGTAGTGGAGTCTTGTTTTGCTTCCATTGAATACATTATTCAAACATATCTGAGAACAATGATTTGAGGGTAAAAAGTTGTGGACTGGAGACAGTGGCCTCAATGACCTAGCGTGAGGTGGTCTCAGAGATGTTTTAAGGCATGGGCAAAGTGATCAAGCGCCGAAACTCCTCCCCAACCCCCTTCCATGGGGCCCCTTTTGAAATGGAACTTTCTCTCTATTTGACCTCTGACTATCCTATTTCTTAATGTAAGCCTCTCTCCCTGTCTCTGCCTACCATAACCTCTGAATCTCTCTACCCATTGTCATCTGCATACTTCAATCCTTTTCTGCACCATTAGTTAGAAGGAAATGGGTAATAAAGTTCAAAGCTGTTCTTAACAGGGGCCCCACAATCCTTAAGGTGACACGGGTGGGGGGTCATCCTAGTTGTGGTGTACTGGAAAAGCGACAAAGGTGGCCCATATTTTTTGTTTTTTTTATCAGGTACCAGTCGAATATTGTTGTAGTGCCCTTAATAATAAGAGTGTTGTATATTTCCAAGAACTTTTCAAGTACCTTGTAAAATTTTACGTAACTTCCCTTATCCAATGACATTTACGTAAATATGAAATATAACATAGTGTTGCGATATCCATGGCCCTTAAAGGCACACATCCAGAATACCTTGTAATTCACTTTAAACCAGATCACCTTATAAGGCAATTCACACTTACATTTATCACCTTACCTCCTGAAGCTGACCAATGACAGTTTCCCTCATTGCTGGCTTTGGAAAGGGAGACAGTATTTACAGATATAGAAAGTATGTGTTAAAGATGTAGACACAATAATCAATGTTTAGCTGTCTCTAACATATCACATGATTATTAATAATAACAAAAGAGTAATAATGAAACATAAAACTGTGACAGTGTCAAAATATAAATTTAGGCTATTAACATGTGCAAATAAATATATATTAACAAGCATTTGCAATGCAATAGGTCTCGCATTATTTAATTTTGAGCTGTTGGTATTGCTAAACATTGCAACTCCACGTGGCCTAAAAGTATAAAAAATCTAGCCCCAAAAACTATGTCAATTTTGTTTTTTAGAAATGGTGGCATGCTGTTGTTTAGATGAATATATTGTTAATGAAATAGCGCCATACTGTGATTGTTACAATAGTTAATTGTGGTTGCGTTAACAATTGATGTGTGCAGTGATGGTTGGTGGTGTCTGTGCTAGTATAAATTGTGCAGTGATGGCTGGTGGTGTGTGTGAGTGGTGGAAGAGTGCAATGGCAGCTGGTGGTGTGTGTGCCTGGTGGTACTGTTCACTGATGGCTGGTGGTGTGTGTGCTTGTTGGAAGCATGCACTTACATCTGTTGGTGAGTGTGTGCCTGGTGGAAGTGTGCACTGACACCTGTTGTTTTGTGTGCCTGGTGGAAGTGTGCATTGACAGCTAGTGGTGTGTGTGCATGGCGGAAGCATGGTGTGTGGTGTTGGTGTGATGTATGGTGTTGTGTGCCTGGTGGATGCGTGCAGTGACTTTTTGTTGTGTTTGTGTCCGTTGAAAGTGTGCAATGTCGGCTGTTGATGTTTGTGCTTGTTGAAAGTGTGCACTTATGACTGATGTTGTTAGTGTCTGGTGAAAGTGTGCACTGATGGTGTTGTTGTGTGTGTAGTTGTGTGGGTGGTTGTGTGTGTGGTAGTGGGTGTGTCTGTTTATGTGTGGTTGTGTGTGTGTGGTCATGTGTGTGTGTGTTGTGTGTGTGTGTGGTCGTGTGTGTGTTTTCTGTGAGTTTTGAGGATGTATGAAGCTTGTGTATGTTTGTCGCTTGTGGATGCCTGAGGTTTGCGTATGCTTGACGCTTGTGAATGCCTGACGCTTGCGGATGCCTGACGCTTGTGAATGTCTGACGGCCCTGACATATCCGAAAGGCAGCGTGCACAGTGAAACGTAAGGAAAGACAAGGGAGTTTGGGGTGAGATGTATGACCCAGGGCCCAAGTTTTTGAAAATTTTTATTTGCAGTGGAAAAGAAATGCAACGAGAGGAGCAGATGAAATGTGAAGAATGATGTTAATGATGACGTCATTTTTGAAGTTACATGTGAATATTGAGCACAGTATTGAACTGTAAGGGTGATGGTTGCGAACTAATTGTAACCGCGGAATCAAAGTGACTTTCAGGCTTTGATGAATAACATTCCTAACACATAGAGTGTGAGTGCGCTGTTGAATGAGAGAGAAATTGTGTGTGATTGTGCTCCAAGGGGTCGTGTGGGGATAACAGATAAGTGAAGGATTGAGATTCAAGTAGCAAGTTTCGAGGCATAAGGGAAAGAAGCATCATCCAGTCAGACTACCAGTTACCAGTACCCATAATTGAGTGTGGTATCGGTGCTTTTTGGTCCTCCGTCTAAAAGGACAACAAGCATTGGCCAGAACAAAACAAAAAAAAGCTCTCTGCATTGCTGTGGCGGGGAGGGGGGCGGGGAAAGAAATGCAACTAGAGGAGCAGATAAAATGTGAAGAATGATGTTAATTATGACGTCATTTTTGAAGTTACATGTGAATATTGAGCACAGTATTGAACTGTAAGGGTGATGGTTGCGAACTAATTGTAACCAGGAAATCGAAGTGACTTTCAGGCTTTGATGAATAACATTCCTTCACGCAGCATGTAAGTGCGCTGTTGAATGACGGCGCAGTATAATAAAAGAGAACTTGTCTGTGATTTTCTTTAAAATTGGAAGTCCTCTTGTTAGCGTAGATGGTGTGCGTGCACGGCGCTTAAGTGCTCCAAGGGGTCGTGTGGGGATAACAGATAAGTGAAGGATTGAGTTTCAAGTAGCAAGTTTCGAGGCATAAGGGAAAGAAGCATCATCCAGTTGTGGAAAGTGAGCCCATAATTCTATCGATGCCCAGGCTGCTGGCGCAAACCGCCTCTCAGTTCCCATTCCGAATAATTACCAAAATAAAGAGACGGGCGCTGGGAGCAGGAATCAAGAACAGAGTTTATTTCTCATGAGGAGAGCATGTCATTTCGGACACGAAACACAGTGTCTTTCGGGAGGTGCTCTAACAAGTGAGCGTGAGACTCCGGCTTTTATACATTTGCAGAACATTTGATGGTACAATCAGGTCAATGTGTCGCAAAAGGGAAACATTCCTATAATCCTCGTGATGATCCTATTCCACATACATTCACAATGGGGACCCTTGACCTGCTGATAAGAGGGGAGGGCAATCATGCAGCTGAGTGTGTCGTAGGATGTGTGCGCCTGATCATGGCCCAGGGGGTGGGGTGGCTAGGCATACAATAAGGGCAGTAAATGGTATCTCCTGGCTTAGGCGATGGCCTCGGACATGTGTGGTCAGCCGGACTCGGGGGAAGGGGTCGTCAAAGGAGTGGTATTCAGGTCTGCGTGGACAATCGAGCGCGGAGGGAGGGCTCGTCAACAGAGGGGCATTCATGGAAGGGAAGGAGGTGCTGGTCAGGCGCGGCCGTGACTCTCAAGGACAAGGCTTTGCGGAAGAAGAGGGTTTATGACTTGTTCATGTGAGGAGAAGGAGGGGGGACGGGGTGCGTGCAGGACCAGAGCCGCGCAGAGAGGGAGAGAGAGAGAGAGAGAGATCTTACGACCTGTACATGGGGGAACAGGGGCAGCCAGATACAATTGGGGGGGGGGGCCGTGTCAGCTGAGGCGAAGGATGCTTCTTCGAGAGGGGAATGGAGAAGGCCTGGGTCAAGCAGGAGGGTTACCTTTCACATCAGGGTCGCGCAAAGGGAGCGGGTTTCATGGTTTATACATGAGAGAGGGGGTGCAAGATACGCGCAGGAGGGAAGCTGGGGAGTCTAATGGGTAAAAAGGGCCATGGTGCCTAGAATGGCCGTGCATATACACAGGGGTACGGGTTCTTACTGGCAGGGTGATATAGTCAATAATTTACAGTATCCATGGTGCTCACAAGGAGAGGAGTGGGAGAAGAAGGGGAATGAATGCTGTCTATGTACATCGAATTTGTCAGATTTCACAGTCGCCCCTTTTTACATAGCAGCAATCATTTTTACAGCTGATGACATTACAGGCAGGCAAGCATCGATGACGAATTAGCACTTTGTCGATACTAACATGTGGCGTACAATCATAGACAGTTAAGGTGAAGGGAAGAATGCAGTACATACGAAATTACATTTTCGGTGTGTTCCTAACAGTTAAACGCATTACATAGCACAAGGCTTTCTGACTTAAAAAATGTGACCAATGAACAGTTTTGACCAGGCAGTTGAGAGCGGAATTCAGTTCAATGCACAGTATTTTTTCGTCACAGTGTCTTTTTATCAGCGAGCCATCACTGGTAGGCTCTAATCTGGGTACTTTCGGTGGCGCTGTTGAGCACTGGCGATGGAGCTACGGGTCCAGCTCGGTTCCATCCTCACGCGTTGCAGGGTGCGGTCAGTCCTCTGCTGTTAGACCACAGTCCTGTTCCCTAAACAGTCCGTTTGGTGGCGCCTTATGCTCGGCACCTATAGTTCTATGGCAACACCCTCTTCCCATAAAATTGCAGTTCTTTCCTTTGGCAAAAAGTCACGTGGGAAGGTGGGTGGATGTCGTTCAAACAGTCAATGGGAGAAAGAGTAAGCGGAGTTGGGTCAGAGTTCCTGGGACACACAAAAGGGACCAAGGGAGCAAAGGATAACAAGCAGGCAGGCCCATCAATCGGGCCCAAAGAAGGGGGACGGAGACTCCAGGCACACGTGGGTTAGCAGACGGAGGGCTTCAGGGCAGCCCGTCATTTTTCATTTTCCACGTCGAAAGTGCTGTCTCGTCCGTATCTTGTTGCTCTGCAGCTCCACCTTCGGTCGAGGTCACACGTGTCCCAAGATCTGTAGCCAGGCTGTACGTCACATCCGACCCATCTCCTTCGGTGATCGTGCATCTTTGAATGAGTACAAGACAGTGTTTTAGAGAAATGGCAGAAGAAGATATCTACGCATGTGAATTCCTCCCTCAATTTTTCGCATTTTGAGTTCTTATGGTCATTGGTCACAGTCAGAGGTCTATTACCAAGCAGTGCATGTGTCAGCATTCCTACTGAGTTTATAGCAGGTATATTCATTGTCCTATTTATAACTTATGCAAGGATAAATGACATTTCCATCAACTGTGCGTTACATTGCATTCAATATTACAGAGCATTTCCCTTCAGGACTTGGCTAACATTTTCAGACAGGGCGGGGATGCCATCATCGGGGGTCGGGCAAAACAAGATTTCCTCAAGGGTCAGCAGTTACCCAGGGTCATTATGTTCATACCTGGGACAACGGAAGCGGTTCTATCAAAAAGTGGGGCGGGGATGCTTCAGGCGCTTGCGCTTGGGTGCAAAGGGGTGGGGCAATCTGGGTATTGGGTGTCAATCTAGACGTTGGCGTTCGTCTCTGAAGAACAGACATAGGATGCCACTGACATATAGTTCCCCTAGAAATGGCCCGATTTGGGGGACTTTAGTCGTCTTACCTGTCCTTTCCTTCTTAGCCAATTCAAGTTCATTCATTTTGCAGAAAGGAGAGGCAGTAACATGGCAAGATACAGTCATTTTAGTTTTGGTCAATTTCGCTGAACACCTTCGTGTTCAAATACGTATCAAATCGGAGTGGTGCCGGTGGGGCACAATTTTACCAAAAAGATGGACAGAAAATAGGGAGGCTCTCAAAGAGAGTGAGAGTCGTCCGCAGTCTAAACGAGCCATTCGGTACACGTATGACATGTAAGGAGAGAGAGAGAAAGAAGGGTGGAGAGAGAGACGTGTACAAAAATAGGTCATTTAGTGCGTTCACAACACGGAACAGCAAAGGTCAGGTAACATGCAGATATAGACAGAGGGGAGACATATATTCGTACGTTACACACACACAAACTCAGACAGGGAAGACGGCACATGTATTACACATAGACAAGACATTCACAACAAGACGGGAAACAATTGTTAGTCCACAACATCTGCTTTTATATATATATATCCTACATATCTTTACTATCCTATTTATCTACGTGCTTAGCTCTTTCTGCCTTTCCCCCCTTTTTCTTCTCGTTTGTCACGCCTGTGAGCGTTCCCAATTACCAATACTCACACCTCCGTTGGCTGATCGGAATTTAACCTGGTCACGCTAGTTACCCATGGTTGGATCTTAAACCATTTTTCTGTTCCCTCCTGTGGTGGGAAGTTCTCCAGGCTGAGGCAACGGCAAGTATTGATCGGGAAAACAGTCGGACAGCTTGGCTATATCTGCAAGAGTGTGAGAAAGGGAGTAGTGCATTTTGAACATCGGCGACATTTCTAACTACCTAGACGGGTGGTGCCGTGGCAACCCTTATACGTACGATTTTCTTTGTCCTTTCCCTACCTATTCAAACGTCCGGTTACATTATTTAACACGTCCTTTCTAGTCAAAATTTTGTTCGTCATTCAGTACCTGTCCAGTTTCTATGTCAGTCCATCCTCTCAGTCGCTATGTCCTAAGGAAGAACAGTCATGTTAAGTCTACGTCTTTCCTTTTAAGAACCTATCGTTATAACGACTTCACACATATTCCCTCTTTTCCTTTTTCTTCGGTGGTCTGACCGTCGCTCTTCCACACTTCAGCCGACGTTCCGACGTGACCTGCAGAAGGGAGGGAAAAGAAGGGGTGGGGGTGGCAGCATTCAAAGTACATCAGCATGTAGTAGCCCGAAAATGTTTTTACTTACCACATACTCGACCCATCTTCACGTACCGCCTTTCTTTACCATCTCGGCGTTTAAGCCCAGATTTGACCAGAGAGGTCAGACAGATAATCGTTGACGATCTGTGCGACATGAGCTACTTGGTCGTAACCTCTTTTGATCGGGTACAAGGGTGGCGGCCAGGTGGCATTTCTGTGGTGTCGTTTCAGGGCTTCTAAAGCACCTTTCCGGCTGCCTGTCACACATAGTGTGGCTGCTAAATATCGGGTCCCTTTTAACCTTTAGCCTTCATCATACTTTCTTGTTGCTCATAGTAGTAATTCATTCAAAACTCATTAATGCAATCCGCTACAATGATGCTTTCGTTTCCAAAATACCTTTAATAAAAGAGGGTTGACACATAAATACAGGCCTACAACCCGGTGGGCTAGCCACGGAGCAGATTGGAACTGTGCATGGGAAGAACGAAGCTAGTGGCAGTTCATTGTATAAAGTGCGGCAGTGCAATAAAATCATATTAAACTCTCCTACAGAGCAAGCATGATGTATGTCAGTAATTCATCTTAAATACGTTCATAAATACATCGTCCAATGATCATTCATTTATACCAATTCATTTCCCAACTCATAAACAGTACCCACCCTTAAGTCAATTCATTGTTCAAGCACATACTCAATACCCTTCATATTTACTTTCATTATCCAAACGTTATATATATCTCGGTGCAAAAAGCTTGCGCGATCAGGGTGCAACAAAGTTCATTAAAAACGTCACATTCTGCGTCGGCGCCATTTTGGGTGGGGTCAGGCGAGTTCTAGCATAGTCAGAGTGTCTCTAGTCTCGCAAGGTTGGCCCAGAACTTTCCATTGGCAGTTCAGAAAGTCTCGTGCAATGTGGTTAACAGTCTAACAATATGGACCATGAGTCAAAGAGTGGGAAGGGCGGCAACAATTTTCCTACCGGGTCATTCTGGTGTTCCTCCGGAACTGAACAAGCCTGTGCCGTGGCGGTATCTTAGCCATTTCCGATCCGAGTCTGGTGCCGGCAGGAGTAGCACCGCTGTCGTGGTTCCCAGCAAAGGGGACGGGGGCACCCATGCAGGGGGTCGGGGGCCCCCCGGCTCTTATAGAATCTTCAAGGTCGAGGAGAGGCGATATGGAGCGTGTGCCCGTCCTGGGCAGAGGACCTCTTTTTGATGTTGACCCTTAAGCGAAGAGCGTTGGGGTGTCGCTGGAAGCCTCCACCTGGAGGGAGGTGGGGGAGGGCCGTTCGCGGCACCTCCCCCTTCCAGCGACCCTGCGCCGTTCCCCGGCTCCATAGTTTTCGACATCGGCCATGCCAGCCATTGATGATGGGGGGGGGGGTGGTCGGCGGCTGAGGCAAGACAGCCCCCCCCCTTCCCTCGGCGACATGTGGCGGGACTACCTTCAACTCTCCAGGGAGCGTGGAATGTGGCTGGACCGCCTATACCTATGAAGGCAGGCGGTGAATTTGGCATGTGGCGGGACTACTTGATTCGCTGTCGTTTCGCCTTGGCTCCGGCCCTCAACAGGAGCCGGATCGGGTGAGAGAGAGGGGTGGTCGGCGGCCGAGGCAAGACAGCCCCCTCTCTCCCCGCGGCCTGCAGGGCGGCAGAAGGGAGAAGACGGAGAGGTCCTTGTCATCCTTTTTGGACCGCCTGCCCAACATCGTCTCCTTCTGACCGTGGGCAGGCGAGTCCCTCGTGCCTCCAGGCCTCGCCCTCCGGATGGGCGTAACCGCGGGCCTGTTGCACTTCGGGAGCTTCCGGAATGGGGGTAGGTACCTATTGAGTTGTTTCTATTTCATGTGACCGTTATTTGGGCGTGGTGGGCAATGAGGCAGACATGTTGGGAACAGGAACAGGCAGTGAAGCCTAGCTACCTCGTGGCTATGTTCTGATGTCGAATCTTTTCGCCTTTTTACATTTCTTATTACGAACTACTTCTAATGTTTCTTATTTTTGGTGAAGTCAAAAGCTCATCAGGGGGTTACTGACTTAGCCTGATTTCTTTTTATTTTTCTTTCTCTTCCTTAGCGTGTTTCGAGCTAAAGCTTTTTGTTAGTAGGGAACGGTGATCACTTCATATTTTTATGTGTCCTTTTCACTAGGGGGGTACATCTGGACGGACCAGACGAGTCCCCTCCAATAAATGGTCCGGGGTGGAACGAGATTATCGATCAAAAGGGGAACATATATTCCTTCTTTAGGGTATCATCCTGGACAGACCGAGCGATGTACTTCCACTTACTAGGGTAGCCTCCTGGACGGACCAGTCGGTCTATTTCTACTAAATGGCCCATGAGTAGAGAGCATATGTCCTCCATAAGAGTAGTCTCCTGGGCGGACCATGCGAGCTACCCCACAATAACCAACCAGTGGGGAGTGGGTAGGACTGACGAATTCACAAAGGGGCATAACCTACCCTTTTCTACTTGCAAAGACTAGACAGAGTGTTTCTATTTTACGTTGTTTGCAAATAGAAAATACCTCAAACGAAACAATTCCTGGAACAACAATGTCCAGGCAACCAACCAATCAGTGGGGAGAAAAACAGGCATGACGGATTACAACGGGGACAAATGTCTGCATTACCTGCCCTTCGCTATCCATAAAGGGAACAGAATATTCCTATTCATCTCTGTTTGTGGACAGGGAAGATCTCAAAGAGCAACAATCGATTATTAATCGACTTCAAACAATTCAGTGGGGAGAAAAGTAGGCATGACGGATTACAACGGGGACAAAAGTCTGCATTACCTACCCTTCTCTATCTGCAAAGAGGGACGACGTTCCTATTCGCCGCTGTTTGCAAACAGAGAATGTCTCGTTCTCACAAGAGAACCAATATGTCAAGTAGCCCTCAAAGCTAACTGGACCAATACCAATAATGCCAGTATACAAATACTGGTTTTCAATACAAACAATCAATCAATCAGGTGGACAGAGCCACCCTACCAATCAGGCGTAAAAACACCCTACCAATCAGGCGTAAAAACACCCTACTTAATCTTACCCGGACCGGACCATACGGACAGTTCTTCGACTCCTTCCTCCAGCGCCCGATCGTTCTCTTACTCCATGTAGCATTCCTGTGGGATTCCAGTCAGGACAATAGGTCACTCAAGAGAGGTCCGTTCAGAATTGGTGAAGTTCTGTCGATCGGCAGCCGGGCTAGGGCCCTCTCAAGGCAGGCATACCCCGATCATTTTAGACGTTCACTTTTTCGTCTGGATCTCTCTTACCGAACCCTATGTCACTGATGGACCCCGCGTTGGGACGCCAATTGTGGAAAGTGAGCCCATAATTCTATCGATGCCCAGGCTGCTGGCGCAAACCGCCTCTCAGTTCCCATTCCGAATAATTACCAAAATAAAGAGACGGGCGCTGGGAGCAGGAATCAAGAACAGAGTTTATTTCTCATGAGGAGAGCATGTCATTTCGGACACGAAACACAGTGTCTTTCGGGAGGTGCTCTAACAAGTGAGCGTGAGACTCCGGCTTTTATACATTTGCAGAACATTTGATGGTACAATCAGGTCAATGTGTCGCAAAAGGGAAACATTCCTATAATCCTCGTGATGATCCTATTCCACATACATTCACAATGGGGACCCTTGACCTGCTGATAAGAGGGGAGGGCAATCATGCAGCTGAGTGTGTCGTAGGATGTGTGCGCCTGATCATGGCCCAGGGGGTGGGGTGGCTAGGCATACAATAAGGGCAGTAAATGGTATCTCCTGGCTTAGGCGATGGCCTCGGACATGTGTGGTCAGCCGGACTCGGGGGAAGGGGTCGTCAAAGGAGTGGTATTCAGGTCTGCGTGGACAATCGAGCGCGGAGGGAGGGCTCGTCAACAGAGGGGCATTCATGGAAGGGAAGGAGGTGCTGGTCAGGCGCGGCCGTGACTCTCAAGGACAAGGCTTTGCGGAAGAAGAGGGTTTATGACTTGTTCATGTGAGGAGAAGGAGGGGGGACGGGGTGCGTGCAGGACCAGAGCCGCGCAGAGAGGGAGAGAGAGAGAGAGAGAGATCTTACGACCTGTACATGGGGGAACAGGGGCAGCCAGATACAATTGGGGGGGGGGCCGTGTCAGCTGAGGCGAAGGATGCTTCTTCGAGAGGGGAATGGAGAAGGCCTGGGTCAAGCAGGAGGGTTACCTTTCACATCAGGGTCGCGCAAAGGGAGCGGGTTTCATGGCCTATACATGAGAGAGGGGGTGCAAGATACGCGCAGGAGGGAAGCTGGGGAGTCTAATGGGTAAAAAGGGCCATGGTGCCTAGAATGGCCGTGCATATACACAGGGGTACGGGTTCTTACTGGCAGGGTGATATAGTCAATAATTTACAGTATCCATGGTGCTCACAAGGAGAGGAGTGGGAGAAGAAGGGGAATGAATGCTGTCTATGTACATCGAATTTGTCAGATTTCACACAGTCAGACTACCAGTTACCAGTACCCATAATTGAGTGTAGTACCACGCTGAACATCATCTGAGTAAAATTATACAACCCAAAGCAGCACATTGAGATTGTTTATGGAAAGGGAAGGAGTTGCTACAGAAATGCTTCCAATAGACAACCAGCAACAGGAAGGAGGGGGCCGCTCAAGGTTAGGGCGACCAGAAAAAGAGCACGTCAGCGAAGCTTTTATCAGCACCGCGTGCCTCTCTGCAGACTCCCCCTGCATTGCACGAGGCGAGCGACGCGATCCGGTCCTTTCTGCAATGATGTGGAGAAAAGACCTGGCTGCGCACAACGTTATCCTATAGGGAAATGCTGCGCGCGGCCAGGTCTTGTCGAAACACTGGTTTTTGAGCTGAGACGCCGACTATAGTTTTCGATACGAGAACACGCGTTCGTCGTAGCGAGACCTAAAAAGGTATGTTATGGTATTATGACTGTTGCAGACATTACTGTCATTCTGATGATAGCCACATTATCTTTAGACACATTAGATGTTTGCTTTCTTTTTTAATTTAAGAATATATTTCTACTTAACGTAACAGAAAGGTGTAACTCTAGATATATAAAGTGTAACGAGGAAAAAGATCAAAATGTGCAATTTGCCAGTATTAATCTCTTGCACTTTTATTGTGTTCCCAGAATTTTGTGCGCAGCACTGTTAAACACAGTAACCTGGTCTGGCTCGGGCTTTTCCTCACGTGTCCTGGCAGGAAGTGGACCTGGGTGAACGGCTCTGTGTTAAACAGTGACTGGTAAGTACTTTTGCAAGGCTTCAGCCGTTGGTCAGATTTACCAAACTGGCGTCCTAGGAGCCAATGGGATGAGGATTTGCATGTATGTGTTCTTTTACCAGCGTTCAAACTGGTTAGGCGGTGGAGAAAGTCCTGAGAACATGTACTGCTGGAGCCACTAGGGGGCAGACATCTGAATGGGCTACGGCTTTGCATATTGACTCAGGTCACAAACATGAGGGTGTTACAAGTCACCACCTCGCGAATTTCTTCAGCAGTTGAATTTGCTCAGTTTTTTAACTCTCGGAGATCTCATGCACTTGAAGCACACCAAGGCTATGTGCATCTTCCAAACTATGACCCCTTACCTTTGCCGTCCACCATTGACAGTGTGACAGTGGTCAGCATGGGGGAGCCGCGTTATCAGGCGTTTGTGACCTGTACTTTTGGAGATTACGACAGACTGAAGATCATACCTTGACTATAAGGAGTGACTTTTACTGCACTGGTCACGCTATTTAACTATTTGTCGTCTTTGGGAACTAAATTTCTACGGATTTTGGATGACAATCCGCGTTGGTTATACAGAGGTTTATCCAGGAGCAGTTATATGTTGCGCCCAGAGTGGAGACTTGTACTATTAGGGGCTATACACAATAAAGGAGCTCAGTTCCCCTACTGTGCATCTACTTGTGATATCTCTATATTAGGGCCAGACTGACCCAGCCCTTGATATACCACTACATGATTTGGCTTCTATTTTACTGCGATTCGAGTGGAATATTGGGACGTGACCCCGAATGATGTTTATGGACCACCTTATTGCCTTGAGAAAGTCCCACGTGTTGGCTGCATTTTACGACTAATACGAACAAAGAATAAAGAAAATCACACATCCAAACATCGTGATTTGATCATCTTGTCCTGATGCAAACAACACTGATTGGGTTAAATTAATATTCTTGTGATTGTCAAGACTCTGTACTATTAGTATTGGGGAGTGTTTCGCTGGCCTTCTTCTTTGGATGTTTGTAACAGCAGCTCGTTTCGACCTGCTATCACCACTTCTTGGTAGTAAGTGGCACTGGTCTTTATAGCACCCGTGCTGTACTTACAGCATTTTTCACTCTACAGCGCTCTGAATGTTTGTGACTTTACATTGACTAATGCTTCGATGTGCGGTACCTCCCTGTTAGGGAACACTACTACCAGTTCGTTTTTAGGTCTGGCGACCTGTGAATGCGCGCAAGCGCATTGAGCGGAGCGAGAATTCATGTCGGCAAAATCCTCGTCAAATCAAGGGCTTTCAGCCGCGGTTTTCTTGAAGTTCACGTGAATCACGTGAGCAACAAGCACGCGCATTCACGCCCAGCACAGCACATCAAAGAGCTTCTCCTTCCCTAATTATTCATGGCCGGCCGCAGGCCGGCCGCACTTTCAGTTTCCCGGCCTCTCCTCCCCTAATTATTCATGGCCGGCCACAGGCCGGCCTTACTTTCAGTGCCCTCCTGTATCAGTTTCCCTGACGTCACATTCCCCCGCCCTGCCTCCACCGTTCCCTGCAAATGTTGCCCTGCTTGTTTAATATGTGTTGTTGTTTTAAGTCCATACTTATGAGGTTGCCTGGGAAACTGCAAGACCCAGAGTACAAAGCGGTTTTGTTCTATTAGCCCGCAATGTCTATTGGAGTCTCACATTAGACGGAGCAACTTCGCTATGGCAGCTCCGAGGTTCTGTTTTTGCCTCTGCCCTCTTGTGCCAAGAAGGACACACATAGATTTTCAAACCTCACTGGCCCGTGTTTGTTTTACAGTGCCAAATTGTGCATGCGCGCATCCTCCCCACTGATACACTTCCTTACGTGCTGCGATTAACTAACTATCTGATCGCAAACAGGAGCACGCATGCGCGCATCCTCCTCACTGATGCACTTGCATGTACTTGCTGTGGTTCACCAACGTCGCAGGCCCCAGACAGCAGAGCTATCGCTAGACGCAGCCTACGTTGTACGATAAGTAGTTATAGGAAAATTGTCCCTTCCATCAGCTCTACTTGGGGCACAATCGCCCCCCTCCCCATGCCCCTTTACCCACCCCCAGCCCCCGGTGCAACTACTGTAGTTATTATAGCTAACCCTTGTGTATCAGAGACACCAGATAGAGGGGTGTGAGGAAACGACCAGTGAACTCCCGCGCGTGCTTCTGTGCAGCGCTTCCTTAGTACAAAGATGAGTGAGTGACAGTGACCCCATGCTCTTCTTAGGAGAGACTCCCCCCTCCCCACACACACTGTCCCTACTCTTGCGCTTCAGAGGGGAGTTCTCATGTTCTCAGAGTGGGCACCGGGGTCCCTCACTGATACTACTAGCAAAGCTGGATGATGAAGCATGCTCACTCGGAACACTCACCCTAAGAGGTCAGACTGCAGGCCCACAGACAAACGCCTACACTAGGTAGAAGTGCAGACGGACAACACGACAGATGAAGCCGGACTCGCCGAATCTCAGTCCTAAGTGGGACAACACCCCTCGCAGCCAGCCTTTCTTCCTAAACATTTTAAAACAAGCACTGGCATTGTCAATAACAATATATAAATATAAAATGTCATTTACAAAACCAATAGCTCCAACTTTCCTACTGCGAGACCTATTGGCAACGCCAGTGCTTGTTTGTATAGTGGTCAGCATGGTGACAGCATAGAGGGGTCACAGTCAGTAACCGCGGTGAATAACATGAGTGAGGTGTCCTTGGTAATATGCGTGGAGGTTACATACCCACTGCGCATTGGCACACCGGCTTCTTTACGGCATAAGTGACACAGTAAAGTCACCTGTGGTAATCATGACATCAAAACACGCCCCCCCATAATCTATACTAGGAACTCCTTTGCGAACCAAACACGATGCTATGTCTATACATAAGCGACTCCAATACTCACTTCTTTTCACTTAGCTCAACATTTACAACGGCAACACGATTGTCACCTCACAATATTTACTATATTCTAGTCATCCCACATTAATACAAAACACTCCAACTTAAAGCACATGGATTCCCACCGCTTTCCAACAAAACACAATGGTGGTGTTCATAACAGTACGAGACTCTCATTTCACTCTGCTCCACTCCATGCTCTGTCCAAAGCATGTACACGGCTCATGGCAAGAACACCATTCCAGTCCTCATGACACCAACAGTCTTCCTACACTGGCCACAGTACACACCCACAGTCTTCCACCCATACACACCTGAAAGAGTAGAGTGCTTCTGGCGATGAAAAGACATCTCAAGCATTGTTGGGGGTATGAGGAGCTTTCCCCAGGCTTCTACAATACCATACAATACAATGCAATGCAGAAGGTGAATATATTTTTGTAAACCACTCCTAGTGAACATATGCATTAAAGCAGCCTTCAGAATACACGCACAAAATAACTATGCCTCAATCCTCTAGTCTCACCGTGCGCCTGTCTGCCAACTATGAAGGAGAACACATCAGAGAATTAATAGCAAGCAGAGGACGAGGAAACACATTCCACTGAGGAACTCTTAAAGAAGTGCCTTTATAGGGGTGCAGAATGAAGGTGTGGCCAGACTAGAGATGGGACAGAATAAAGACAACTTAAACTAAGCCTTTGAAGGCGATGAAACCGGACATTTCCGGAGTAAAGTTTTTCCACACATGCAATGACCATCCCGTAGATAAGACTCAGTAACCTATGACAGCTGCAATGTCAATGGAAGTGAAGCTCGTGACTGTCTCTAAGTTAAAGTTAAAGTTAATCCCTGAGGGGTGCAGTCCTATGGGATGCAGCTGTCAGTGGTGCAGCCCTCAGGGATGCAACTGTCTGTGGTGCAGCCCTCAGGGATGCATCTGTCAGTGGTGCAGCTCTCAGGGGTGCAGCGCTCAATGGTGCCAGCCTCAGGGATGCAGCTGTCAGTGGTGCAGCCCTCAGGGGTGCAGCCCTCAGGGGTGCAGCTGTCAATGGTGCAGTCCTCTGGGATGCAGCTGTCAGTTGTGCAGCCCTCAGGGGTGCAGTGCTCAATGGTGCAGCCCTCAGGGATGCAGCTGTCAGTGGTGCAGCCCTCAGGGGTCTAGCGCTCAATGGTGCAGCCCTCAGGGATGAAGCTGTCAGTGGTGCTGCCCTCAGGGGTGCATCCCTCAGGGATGCAGCTGTCAGTTGTGCACCCCTCGTGGGTGGAGCGCTCAATGTTGCAGCCCTCAGGGATGAAGCTGTCTGTGGTGCAGCCCTCAGGGATGCAGGTGTCAGAGGTGCAAACCTCAGGGATGCAGCTGACGGTGGTGCCGCCCTCAGGGATGCAGCTGTCAGTGGTGCAGCCCTCAGAGATGCAGCTGTCAGTGGTGCAGCCCTCAGGGATGCAGCTGTCGGAGGTGCAGCCCTCAGAGATGCAGCTGTCAGTGGTGCAGCCCTCAGGGATGCAGCTGTCAGTGGTGCAGCCCTCAGGGATGCAGCTGTCAGAGGTGCAGCCCTCAGAGATGCAGCTGTCAGTGGTGCAGCCCTCAGAGATGCAGCTGTCAGTGGTGCAGCCCTCAGGGATGCAACTGTCAGTGGTGCAGCCCTCAGGGATGCAACTGTCAGTGGTGCAGCCCTCAGGGATGCAGCTGTCAGTGGTGCTGCCATCAGGGATGCAGCTGTCAGTGGTGCTGCCCTCAGGGATTCAACTGTCAGTGGTGCTGCCCTCATGGATACACCTATCAGTGGGGCTGCCCTCAGGGATGCAGCCCTCAGGGGTGCAGCTGTCAGTGGTGCAGCCCTCAGGGATGCAGCTGTCAGTGGTGCTGCCATCAGGGATGCAGCTGTCAGTGGTGCTGCCCTCAGGGATTCAACTGTCAGTGGTGCTGCCCTCATGGATACACCTATCAGTGGGGCTGCCCTCAGGGGTGCAGTGCTCAATGGTGCAGCCCTCAGGGATGAAGCTGTCAGTGGTGCTGCCCTCAGGGGTGCATCCCTCAGGGATGCAGCTGTCAGTTGTGCACCCCTCGTGGGTGGAGCGCTCAATGTTGCAGCCCTCAGGGATGAAGCTGTCTGTGGTGCAGCCCTCAGGGATGCAGCTGTCAGAGGTGCAGCCCTCAGAGATGCAGCTGTCAGTGGTGCAGCCCTCAGGGATGCAGCTGTCAGTGGTGCAGCCCTCAGGGATGCAGCTGTCAGAGGTGCAGCCCTCAGAGATGCAGCTGTCAGTGGTGCAGCCCTCAGAGATGCAGCTGTCAGTGGTGCAGCCCTCAGGGATGCAGCTGTCAGTGGTGCATACCTCAGGGATGCCGCTGTCAATGGTGCATCCCTCAGGGATGCAGCTGTCAGTGGTGCATCCCGCAGGGATGCAGCTGTCAGTGGTGCAGCCCTCAGGGATGCAACTGTCAGTGGTGCAGCCCTCAGGGATGCAACTGTCAGTGGTGCAGCCCTCAGGGATGCAGCTGTCAGTGGTGCTGCCATCAGGGATGCAGCTGTCAGTGGTGCTGCCCTCAGGGATTCAACTGTCAGTGGTGCTGCCCTCATGGATACACCTATCAGTGGGGCTGCCCTCAGGGATGCAGCCCTCAGGGGTGCAGCTGTCAGTGGTGCAGCCAGTCCGGAAGAGGCCCAATGTGACCTGCACTGGCTGCATTGAATCCGAGGACAAACCCCTCCTGTGTGGAGTGCCCCAGGGCTCTGCCTTGAGCCCTCTACTGTTTAATGCTTATGTGGCTCCTCTGGCCAAGGTAGTTGAATCCTGGGGCGTCAGGGTGGTCTCCTACGCTGACGATACTCAGCTTATCTTTTCCTTTCGAGACCATTCTGACTCCCTCTTTTCCAACTTTAGAAACTGCCTTGGTAACATATGCTCCTGGATGTCAGCCAACCATCTTGCCCTTAACACCGACAAAACCGAGGTTCTCTTTTTCAGTAAAAAATCCCCCCCCCCTGCAACCCTCTGGTGGCCTACCATTCTGAATCCCCCACCCTCTCCCGTGAAGGCAGCTCGTAACCTGGGCTTCATTTTTGACAACTCTTTGTCCGGAAATGCCCAAGTTAACAAAGTGGTAGGGGCCTGTTTCTCTAAACTTCGCATGATCAGAAAAATCTTCCCCTTCCTCCCTCAATCCTCATGCAAAACCGTAGTCCAGGCCCTTATCACCACCCATCTAGACTATGCTAATAGTCTATATGCAGGTGCCCCGCACTATCTTATTGACCGCCTGCAAATAGTCCAAAATGCGGCAGCCCGGCTCATCGGTAACATCCCTGCCCGTACTTCAGTCAGAGCCTACCGAGAAGAACTTCATTGGCTTCCCATTTCACGACGCATAGACTTTAAAATTCTGATCCTGACATTTCGGGCTATTCATGGTACTGGCCCGCTTTATCTGAAAAAGCGTCTCAAGATCTCTGTTTCAGCCAGACATCTCAGATCCAATAACCTTCGTCTTCTGTTGGTTCCTAGATTCAGGCTTTCTCGGACTGGCGGCAGATCTTTCACCGTCACTGCCGCCAAGCTCTGGAATAGCCTCCCCCTTGATCTCAGGTTCTGCGAATCTGAGCCAGCCTTTCGCCGCAAACTCAAGACCTGGCTGTTTACTAGGCGGTAGGACTTGGAACTGTCAGCTTCTCACCTTTTCCCATTTCCTCTGTGAGATATGATCTTGGTTACTCCTCATGGGGACAGTCATGTAATCTTAGCGCCGGGACACCTCCATCGGAGGTAGCTGCGCGCTCTATAAGCTCCATAAATAAATAAATAAATAAATTATTAGGTTTCGCCTATGCCCTGTCTCGTCGAGAGATGCTGTATACAGTATAGTGGGGGAAGCTCCGCCCACTTCCCGGCCATAAATTTGATTGGCTACAATGAAAAATCCTGCATTTTGATTGGTTTTTGGTGTCTTAGTCCCGCCTCCTAACTACCAAGGCGTAATTTTTCCTCTTACGAGGCTATCAGCCCTTTAACTAGTAAAACTGTTTTGTTTCCCCGTCTCTCCACGTTCCCTCCCACAGTCCATTTAAAATGCAATAGGTCTCGGGTATATCCAAGTCCTATTGCATTTTCAATGATTGTTCATCCCATGAGTGGTTGGTGACTTTGCACTATATTTTACCTGGCCTGTAATGACATGCGCAATACAATTCAAGTTAGCTTTATTCGAGATAAAAAAACTCATAAAAGCATAATTATTAAAACCACCATTTGCTAATACAGAATCATTTCGATTAACAATAGCTAGCTAACACATATGCTTAAAAATACAAGTGAGACATTTTCACGAAATTACACTTTTAAAACAATCTCTGAGTTCATGTATTTATAAAGATCATAAAAGCTTTCATTTACATTACACATAAATTCAATACGTTTTATTAACATTTCTAAAATCTTAAACCAGCTAAAAGGGAGCAAATTAATCATAATAAAAAAAATTTCATAATAGCCCAAGCCCATCCTAGATATTTTGCAGCTGCATATGAAATGACGGGCAAAGTGCTAGTGCAAATTAGTCTTAGTGCCACCGCACTATCCCTTGTGCCTAGGAGTCTGCAGACAGCTTTTAACCATACTCGTCTCGGGGTGCTATAGGCTTTACATACAAAAAGGAGGTGGGCAATAGTCTCATTATCAGTCTTACAAGCCCGGCACATGTTTGAACTTCCTGAAGACCACCTTCCTGTTAATGATCTTATCGGAAGTGACCCCGCTCTAAGTTGAAAATAGAGCTTTCTATACCCCAGTTTTGTTATACCATTCCAGTATGGCTTCAATTTAGGAGCAACTTTACATTCCAGGAAACGACCCTCCATGGACAAGGGATCAGCGGTATTCCAATTTTGGTAGGCAATCATTTCCCAATATTTTTCTTTTAGTATAACCTTCGATGGGAATGGGACTAATTCGGGGTTCTCCCACAACCCATTCATACCCATACCTGTTAGATTTTTAGGAAGATTCTTTAACCAGGTTATCTTATGGAAATGATCATTTTTAATAACATCCAAAAAACCCTGGGCATAGTGGGCAAGTTCAGGAGTTGCCCATATCCGCCACCAGTATAAAATTGGGCGCAATCTAGCCATATCTACCAAGGCCTAAATCATATCGCAGTGGTTTCATTGGTGTGCTCTTGGGTAGATTAACAAGATTACGCAAAAATGTATTCTCAGCAAGTGTTAGGGGTATCAGGGTATCATATCCCCAAATCTCGGCACCATATAGTGCAGCGCTTAGGGCTTTTGCCTCATACACTAGGAGGGCTGGCTGTATTGGCTTAGTCAGTGATTTCTTATACTCAGTGACTACGGCTCCCGCATTTTGGCGAAGTTTCAAAGCTGCCATTTCAACATGTTTCCCGCACTTGATGTCCTTGGCCACATGGATACCCAAATAAATAAAATCCGAGACCATTTCCACTTTTAACCCTTTCATAATAAAATTGTCTTTGAAATTCTTGTGTGGGTTGAACGCCATGAGTTTGGTTTTTGCCACATTTACCTCCAGCCCATGGTCGGAACAAAAATCAGGAAAAATCTTCAGCGCTCGCTGAAGGCCACTAGGTGTTTTTGATATAATAAGAGTATCGTCCGCAACTAATAAAATCAAGGTTTTCTTTCCAGCCAAAGTGGGGGCATCTACTGATTCTGACAACATGCGTCCAACTATCCCGTTAATATATAGTGAGAAGGGCGTGGAGGCCATAGCGCAACCCTGGCGGATTGTTTGTCCCATGAATGGCTGGTGACTTTGCACTATATTTTACCTGGCCTGTCCTAATGACATGCGCAATACAAACAGCTCTCTTACACTGCCTTAAATTCTATGCATACTGCATTTTCTTAATTCTCTGTTAAAAAGGAACCCGTAATGGTACCTATGCGTCTGGATTTTACATCAAAGAGTAAAAATCAAGCTTTAAAGCAGATTAGGCGTTGATTTGTCAGTTTAATGTAGATTCTTGAACTCCTATCTACATCTTCGCAGGATTCGCATTACATTTTCTAATTTAAATTCTTACTCGAAGGCACAAAGCTTTGGTGGCGATGAAATAGTGCTGGCAGATTTATTATACCGGGAAGGGAAACGGCTCACACATCCATGTATCTACCTTTGATTATTTACGCCACATGGTGCCGCTTCAAAAATGCACACAATGCTAACATGTCTCACGCGTAACTATAATTTTCAGTGGCGCCTCGTCCATGGGGGCATTTGGGCACCGCCCCACTGCTTTCTCGCCGTGCGAGAAGGCAGAAACAAATGGTAGTTATTACCGTAATAACTACCATTTGTTTCTGCCTTCTCGCACGGCGAGAAAGCAGAAGTTCCCTGGTTGAGAGAGTGGGCGGTGTTACTTGAGGGCAGGGGGGAGCGGCTTGCCCACTGTTGTTAATACTGAGAGGCTGCCCAAATAGACAGTATTAACAACAGTGGGCAAGCCACTCCCCCCTGCCCTCGAGTAACACCTCCCACTCTCCCTGTTCTCTGTATGCTGCAGCATACAGAGAGAAATGACAAGGTTGGGGCAGCCGGCCAAACCAATCACAGCGCTGGCTGCGGTGCAGGGGAGGGAGGCTGCCTGCAGCCTTCCTGTTGACAAGAGCCCAGACGTCATACAAATTCAAAATCCAGGACGGCGTTAGTCGGGAGTCTGCATTCTCGAGTCGGGACTTAAGAAAAGCGGGAAAAACAAGCCAAGGTAAGTTTTATTACATTTTATTATTTATCGCATGTAAAGTGTTCTGAAACCTTCGGGTAGATAATGTGCAAATAGTGCTGCAGCGGTACTCCAAAAGTATATTTAAATCACTAACTCCATCACCCTGAAATGTTCAATCTCTCATTTCAATCAACAGTGGGGCCCATTACACTGCACTCAATCCTATCTCAGGGTTCAGTGATCACATAAGAGTACTCGCTGTAACATTGGCGGAATGTCTAAATCAAAAGTATTCAATTATTTACATCTGCAGAATAACATTTTACCATGGCTTAATCATTTAATGACAATTTATTCAGACACACCACCATTTGGCAATGGATCTGTTAGTAAAGAAATAGGCGTAGGTAAACAAAGACCAGCTTTTAATTTTCCATTTCTATTTATTTAAAAACAAACTTTTAGTATATCTGACGTTTAGTATTTATCAAGACTTTATTTCAATTAAAAATTAAAATACATTCTTTATTTCAAAGGTTAGCTTTTATTCAAAGGGAAAGTTCAGAGAAATTAAGCATTTTAAGTTCAGCATAACAAATCAGCAAGATATTATTTTAAAAGACAGATAGTTCCATTCCCTCTCTATCGTCCCTAACCTAACACCCTCATCTGCTCAATTAATCTTGCAAAAGGAAAAATAAGCACACAGTTAAAGTCTTACACCCAAGGGAAGTCTAGCAGCATCTCCCCAGGAAATCGAAAAGCTTCTCCTCTCCCCACAGAACCAGGGGTTTTTATATATTAATTTGCTAGCTAAAACTAACTAAAACTCTTCATGCTGTCATCAACTTGAACACTGATTGGTCAAATTAACAGTAGGTGGGTTTTGGCCCACCATTGCTGGACAAGTGTCATTGCATTCTGATAATGTCTAAAAAGTCTATTGTATTCCATCATTTAGGTTTGCACGTTTTCTTGATTTGCAACATAGCTCTGCTTTCCCATACGCTTCTCATAGTTTAGCATCCGCAGTCTTTGGTAGTCGTCCTGATGCTTAGGACATTGCGGCCTTGAACCTCTCATCCGAGCACAGTCAGCTTGCTCTTCGCTGTTCAGACCTTTTAGGCACGCATGCGCAGTTCAACATCTACTCAAATGCGGCTACCGCGCCCATCTTTTTTGTAGGCCTCAGAGGCCTCTTTCGGAACTATCGTGAAAACAAACACCTATCCTCCAACCCAAAACTCTATCTCTTTCTTCTAGTTTCTCCTGTTCCTCACTCCTATCTCTTTTTAACTAACTTCTATCCTTCAAACTCCCTGTAGATCTCTATATATGCTATCCCATTACCTCCCACTTCTGTCCTTCTGCAGAACTCTCTCCTCTCCCTCTCTCACACTACCCCAAGCACTGTTCTAAAAGTCTACCCAAACTGTGTTAGATTTTTATTCAACACAGCTGGTCTCCCCATTTCATACCTCTACCCTAAATGTGATAAATCGCGAAACTGATTGCATTGCAAATGCTTGTTTTTAGGCTTTGCCTTTAACTTTTACTAAAGTTATATATTTCATGTACTCAATTATAGAGGCTTTCAGTCAAGTCTTGTTATCCATTGGTTGTTGGTATTGTGTCATTCACATTTTTGTGCTGCCCACTGGATCATAAAGCATGGGCACATTGACTCAGCCCACTTCGTCCATTGGCTGGCTTCACTGTGATTGACAGCATTCTACCTTTTCACAAGGAGAAATCCACACACAAAATAGTTCCAATATGTGACAGGGACTGCCACGGCAATCTACTGCTTTTGAGACTAGAATTATTTTTTGCTCTTAGCCAACATCATTAATGTAATAATAATTGTATAATTATCATTATAAATATTATTTTATTATGTTATGTAGATTGATGCAGTCTCAGCATCTTCCATAATAATAAAGCTATCCAGACACCATGACAGAACAAAACAAGAATTGACAAAGCTAAAAGGCTCTCAGCTAACACCTCAAAGTGCATGGAGGGGGCCCCCTAAGCTCCGAACCCAGTCAGGAGCACTCAGTCCAGGGGTCGTCCGCCCCCGCACAGTGCCAAAGGGAGTGCCTTGGAGATCTGCCCCACCGCGCAACGCGGGGACTATTGTTACGCCACTGACTTGTTTTCGACTGCCAGGATGAGCGGGAGGGAGGGGTTAAGATTACAGACCCTGAGAGTGAAACAGAGCCGAAATCCAAAGAAGTGTAGTGCATCTGCAGTGTCTCATCCTTGGAGAATTCCCCAGTGCGCAGAGTGGCCAGTCTGGGCCTAGTTTCTGGGTTTTCCTCTCAGTTTCCTGCATTGTGATTCTCACATGTGGCCATTATGAAGTAGGACACAAGGCCCTCTCCCTTCCACTGACTCTTTCTCAGTGCACCCCTCTCTCTCTCCATCTCACCCACCAGCAGGATGGACTGCGACAGAAAATTGATTCAGGCCCCAAAGTAAAAGTGTCTCAAATTAGTGAATCAGACATAAAAAAAAGTTGGCCACTTTGACAATCAGGACAGGTGAGAACTTGAAAAGACATGCTGTATAGATATTTTGCAAGGTATGGGAGACTTTATTCATTTTGCAGTCAATGCTTGTGGATATATAAAGGAAGTCAACAAAAAATACTGGCCCACCAGACCACTAAAACGGCCTACGAACAGTCAAAAAACACAGTCCACACTCTGACCTGTGAGATCAGCCCTTCTGACACTGCCAGCTTGCCCTATTGGTTAGTTCGGCCCATCCCTCCACCAATTACATTCCAGGGCCCATTCCATTCTTGTCACTGAGAGAGAGGAGGTTGACTGTGGAGTTTCTAGGTTCCTCTCTTCACCTGGCACACTTTTGAAGGATACTTGCAAACGGTTTGTCAAACTTTGAACTCCCGACTATGACATCAAGATTAAGTTATCTCAGTTTGACCCATGTTAGGTGCTCTAAAACCTTTTTTTCATTGAAATAGCCAGATCTGAAATATTTAGCAGCCTGGGAGTTACAAAATCCTGGCCTGACTCTGTCATGTTTTCCTTAACAGGTTCCAGGGTACCGGCGCCAATGAGGAAGGGAGCTGTGGAGGCACGAAGAAGACATCGACCAATTCTGAAAGCTGCCTCACAGAGGCACACTGGGTCTGTGAGAAGGATGCGAAGAGAGTTTAGACTCTGGAGAGTGTCTTCTGGGGGGTGGGGGAGCAGCAACAGAGTGACCTGACAGACCACAATGGAGACAGCTGACTAGTTGCAACAGTTTTCTGTGCCCATCAAATGAAGAGTCAATAATTCAACAGACCTGTGTTCTGTTGATTCCTATAGAGCGGTCCTTTATAAAATAATAGAACCCATTCTTAAAAGACATCTGAAGACCAACACTCAACACCATGTATTTGTATTCAAATAGCACAGTGAACAATGCTAGATAATATTGATCTTTCTCCTAGCAGGACCCTCTACATGGGGTATCCTCCGTCAGATCCATCCGACCCTCGCGTGTTGTACTGTGAAGATTTCCTTCTCTTGGGTGGAAGCACCAAGGATGGTTGCAACCAAATCTGAAACGTCCCAAAAAAGAAGTGAATGTCCTCCTCCGGGCGTAGTCAGACGCCCGACACCTGTTAAAAGTTTGGGTCATCCTTTGTCATCTATAAGGTGTGATGTTCCTGGAGAGATCAGCTCAGGACAATAGGATGTCAAGCGATGAAGCGCATCGAGCAACAGCAAGTGCTCAAGGATGACTTCTCAGTTCCACACTGGATCCAGGTCAAACATTAAAGAGAGGCTGACATCACTAAAGAGAGACACCCAGGGAATTGTTGTTTGAGTGGCTTCCACTGTTTGGGCAGCAATGATGGGAGATCTCAGAGCGCTTTGATTTTGCAGCAAAATCTGCTCGAATGAATAAATAGTGAATGAGAATGTTAGTTCCTGGTATGTGATAAAATATACTGTTATAGAATATTTACGACCAAAAAAATAATTGTCCTGGTGTCCATAATGTAGAATATTCTACTTTGCAGGAACACAATTTTCCAAGGGGTTTAAGGGTGAAGAGACAATTGGAACGTGACCAACTCCTTGTTCAACCCTCGCTCTCTAAGATGAGATCTCAGGAGCATCCTTTCTCTCAGCAGCATTGAAGCGGAAGCGCCTTGAAGGGGCACAGATCTAAGTATATCCTCTTTGTGGCACTGAGAAGTGATTATAAAGGGGTAAACTTTAATATATATAGTACACAAGAGCAACCTAATATGCCAAGGAGAACCTGGGTATAAACGTATATGCAAAGATCAATGCTTCACAGATTGACTCAGTCCTTAAGGGAAGTGAAATTAAACAATCAGTAAATACATTTCTGAGACCAAATAATTTAATTAGGGAAACATAAGTTAGATTACTTAGTTCAAAGTTCATTACAAAATGTATTTATTTTACAATATCTGTCATGAATCAGAGAAAATGCATAATATAAATGATGCTTGGAGCTAATAAGAAAATCAAATTACATTAAAGAGTGCTATATGTCCTCTGTGCTCACACAATAGTAAAATAAGAAATTTTACAGTACACACAAGGCTTTTTTACGAATCCAGCTGTCCTCCCGATGCTGTAGTGTAGGTCCTATTTTCCCTATAGGCCCTGCGCATAGGAATAACATAAACAGCAGTGTAGACCTAGAAGTGCGGTCTTCCTGGTCTCTACTGACTATGTTAGACTTAATTGGGTTTGTTACCAACTAGCTCAGAGGTCACTGGAAACTTTTTTGACTGAATAGGAAGTGATCAGCTTCCCTGGCTTCGACAAGAAGGGATTCAAATTTTCAACAACCGCATAAACATGACAACTTTGCTGCTTAGAATAAGAGTCAATCTCTAGAGTCGTGTGAAACAATAGACAGCTATTTCACTCAGTCAGTTCGTGCAAGAATTACTTTCACCAAGATGCAGGGAATAGAGAGACGGGCGTTTTCGATAAAAAGATATTATTTATTGAACAGTCTTTCTTCTCGTGCAAGAGAAATGAATTGCCACAATTGCAATTGCGAAATAATACTGTAAAAGCATCGATATGGTTTCTAAGCCATATGATAGTTTAAAAGGAGTAAAATATATACATTCATATATACATTAGGCTAACGTCCTCAACTGGTGCTTCTAACTACGCCTACCCCGGTATACCTGACCTAAGCCTAATACGTGGGAGGGAGTAAGTAGTAGTTTAAGTTAAGTTAAGTTTTGCCAAGGGTTTGCTTCAAGAATTCTTTCTAAGGGTTTAGTCAACACCATACCTCGGGAATAGAATGTTGGAGGGCTGGTATCTCCTCTCAGGACTCGATATCCCAGTCACTCGCAAGAGTAGGCTGGAAACGCCGGAGCTGGATTTTCTCGGCAGGAGAAAAGACAGCGTCTTTCTCAGCGCGTCAAAGAGGAGGAGGAGGGGCAGCGTCCGTGGGCTTCTCACATCTGCTGGGCTCTGCAAGAAACAGCTGATCTGCTCCTGTATTCACCACACCATCGTAGTCGCGCTTGCTTAAGGCAATGCTGGTATTATTCATACCTGAAAGGTGCCTTGTTTGACGTACGTTTTTGGAAATAAGACGTAAATAAAGATGTCACTAGGAAGCAGTCATTCTTCCAGTGCTCATTAGAGTTCTATTACTAATAAAAACAAAGCAAGCGGGGATTTCCCGGGTTGCTGGAAGTTTTATCTGTTGAAGAACTCGGAGTGTAATCTAGGAATCTAAGATAGTGGCTTCTGCTGTGTCATGTACTGTAATGAGCTGCAGAGGCGAGTTTCTGAAATATGTTTGAAATATGGCTCTGATCATTTATGCCATTATAGGGGTATGAATGGAATATAGCCGAATAGGGGCATAAGGTCACATATTGATCGGGGTCCTAGATCAGAACACGACAATGCGATCGGATTACTACAGTCTGCCCGCCATACTACATTTTCGGTGGTGGTAGGACCACCAGCAGCCCGCTACGCCATGCTGGCACTGCCAGGATCCTGGGTGCTGGCGGTGTGCCCAGTGAGGAGGAATAGAGGCGGTCCATATTACGACTTCCCTTTCTGCAAGCCCGTTAATTGCGGTGATTCCGCCATGTAAAAACTTGCATAAGGGCAAGGAGGGGGCCCGTAACAGGACCCCTCGGCCAAAATTGCCCATGGCGGTGTGCGCAGGTGGCACATAGCGTGCCCCCCCCACAAGTGCATGGTTGTGCATGCCCTGTGTGGCATGGACGACATGGTGCGTGCCACACCATGCACAGACGAGAAGGTGGCACTGTCATGGCAGAAGTATGCTGTGTAGACTCTCTTATGAGCCTTACATACCACCTCCATGAGACCGCAGCAGAAAGCCCCCCCACGCAGGACTATTCTTGTAACCCACAGGCTTTGGCAGTCTTCCTGGGACTGTTGCAGAGGTCCCACCCGAAGACAGCCAAAGTTGTAATAAGGCCCTTCGACTTGAGTCTTGAGTTTGTTAGTAATATAGGGAAATAGCAAATCACCACAAGCCCAGGCCCCTTAGGTCGAAGTGTGGTCAATTCAATCTGTGTATTGTGTGGTCAACCACGTTGAGATTTTCTTCCCAATATCAACGTCTCATCAGAATTGGCATAGAATATGGGATACTTTTTGTAGAGACACAAACGAGTCCAACCACTGTGTAGTTGAATGTAAGGGGTACTAGAATATTGGTTGATGGCACTATTGGGTCAACAGTCTCATGGAGAGGATTGATGGAGTAGGGAGAACCAGCGCCCTCTGAATGTCAGAAAGGGCTGCTAGTGTCAAGTGCTGTAGAACACGGTAGCGGCTAGGACCTACATAAGTTATTACTCACTGTCTAGGACTATATGTTGGGAGCAGGTGGAGAAAGTGTACTCTACTAATAAGTTAGGAATCACATATCACATTTACCACACAGATGGTAAGTGCTAGAATATCAGGGCCATAATGAGCACAGAGGAAACAGTGGTACCGTCACTGTCTATACATTTAAGGATGCAATTTCAGCAACAATGTATACTTTTCACCTAGAAATAGACTTGCCTTAGTTCATTCACCCCAGTGACACAAGCAGTTATAAAGGGAGATGTAATCCAGAATATTCATGTGTGCTCCTCGGTGTAGTACCTTGTTCAATACGAATGTTTGACGTTACAACGCATACATTTACAACACATGCCTTTACAACACAGTTTTTACATCGCAACATCCTTTACAATGCATTCCATTACATCACATGGCACTACATCACATTTTTAGAAACTACCTTTACAACGCATTCCATTACATTGCATTATAACTTTACAACGGATACCATTACAACGCATACCATTACATTGCATTTAAGGAAAATATTGGGTAGTGTAGGGGTAAAAATTAATAATCTAAGTCCAGGGGGTGCAACAGTCGGGTATGTGTTGGATAGCGTAGGGGTAAAAATTACTATTCTAAGTCCAGGGGGTGCAACAGTAGGGTAAGTGTTGGGTAGTGTAGGGGTAGAAATTACTATTCTAACTCCAAGGGGTGCAACAGTAGGGTAAGTGTTGGATAGTGTAGGGGTAAAAATTACTATTCTAACTCCAGGGGGTGCAACAGTGGGGTAAGTGTTGGATAGTGTAGGGGTAGAAATTACTATTCTAACTCCAAGGGGTGCAACAGTAGGGTAAGTGTTGGATAGTGTAGGGGTAAAAAATACTATTCTAACTCCAGGGGGTGCAACAGTGGGGTAAGTCTTAGATAGTGTAGGGGTAAAAATTACTATTCTAACTCCAGGGGGTGCAATAGTGGAGGGGTACTATGCGTTGTAATGGTATGCGTTGTAATGGTATGCGTTATAATGGTATGTGTTGTAATGCCTGCGTTGTGGTGACATGTGATGTAGTGTCATGCATTGTAATGGTATGCGTTGTAGTGACATGTGTTGTAAAGGATGTTGCGATGTAATGACTGCGTTGTAAGTGTAGTGCGATGTAATGGTTGCATTGTAAAGGTTGTTTCCTGTTTAATACTATTGCTGCTGTAGGTGATTCAACCTACACTTTTAGCGCAGGTATTCCCCAGATGTCTGATAGACACTTGTTTAGGAAGAGACCAACCACAGCATTGGATACTCACCCTTGTGGAAAGTTCCCACAACATAAGGCAAACTCAATTGAGGCTTTGATGGACTTTAAATTCTTTGCTAAATTTGAGATCCAGATTACTCCCACCCCTTCTGGAGGCCACATGGATCCATCAAAGTAGACCTGGATGACTGTGTTTGCAGCTGATTTGAAAATATATTTTACTACTGAGCAACTTTGTAACAAGCCTTGAGATTAAGAGGAAAGATGCTCTGCACTGCACCAATCAATGTCTTTCTAACTCAGAATGTAGGACTGATTAACTTAATTTTGTATAAATTAATTGTCTCTTTTTACTGTCTCTTTTTATTCAAATGTAATAGTCTGTATGTGATTTAATGTATACATGTATTTTATAATTGTCTTGTTTGTCTTATAATTACTAAATAAATGCATTATTACCACTACTGTGGCTTAACAGCCCACAGAGTTGTTTGGGAGGAGGTAAAGAGAGCCTGACCTCCTCCTTAAGAAATAGCGATCCCACATGATCAAATTGAGCAGATTAAACCAGGCTGGTGAGGTCCGATGAGGTATGATGTGCAGTACCAGAGTTTGCAATTCATTTGGGGACAAGTGACAGAGAGGCACACATTTTCATGTCCTTTCCCTTGTTCACTACTATGCTGAATTACCTTTGCAAAGATCTAAAATTGCTTTGCTTTAGTTTCCTTCCATGTATTACTGCGGTCGTGTTATTTCTATGCAATAGAGTCTATAGTTCTTTAAACTATCAGAGTGATTGTCGTATATTTTTCATTATGTCAAATGTTGTTTTAAAGCAAAGATTTACTGCAAATTTTATCATATTGATTTTGTATTGTTAATTAAATGAATATCATTTTTTAATACTCTGTCTTGTATTCCTATGGGGGTGTTCTCAGCATGGTTGTTTAATATGCATGATAGTCTGATGAGTGGATATGAAGTTTTTTTCATAGTGTTTGTTCCATAGAGAATCATATAACTTGTTACAGTGATACTGAGCAGGAAAGAGAGTGTGATCAAAGATAGGCATGGAGTAGTGGGTGTCCTCGAGGGGTCCAGAAGTCTGAGGGGCATATTTACAAGCCCTCATTGCCCCCGGAGCATCCGTTTTTTTGATGCTCCAGTGGCGCAGCACCATTTGCCATATTTACAAAGTAGCTCTAAGCCACTTTGCATGGCTTAATACCACCTTGTAGTGTAGTTCCTAGTTTCCCACTAGGCCCTGCGCATTGGAATAACATAAACAGTAGTATCGACGTGGAACTGCTTATATTCCAGGCCTCCACTGACTATGCTAAACTTAATTGGGTTGTGTTACCAACTAGCTCAGAGGTCACTGGAAACTTTCTTCTCTGCATAGGAAGTGATCAGCTTCCTTGGCACAGACAAGAAGGGATTCAGTTTTCCAACAACCGTGCAACATGACAACTTTGCTCCTCAGATCAAGAGTCGATCTCTAGGGTCGTGTGAAACAATAGACATAGATTTCACTCAGTCAGTCTAGTGCAGTTTTACTTTCACAGTATGTAGAGAATAGAGAGACGGGCATGTATCAATAAAGGGTTAACATTTATTGAACAGTCTTTCTTCTCGTACAAGAGAAATGTATTGCCACAATTGCAATAATTGTTATTATAAAAAGTACGTACAGCAAGATAAGTATTGCGACATAGAACTGTAAAAGCATTGATATGGTTTCTTAGCCATACAATGGTTTAAAAGTAATAAAACATATATACAGTCATATATACATTAGGCTAACATACTCAACTGGTGCTTCTAACTAAGCCTACCCCAGTGTGCCTGACCTAAGCCTAACACGTGAGAAGGGGAGTAAGTAAGTAGCTTAAGTTAAGTTGGTTTTGCCAAGGTTTGTTTCAAGAATTCTCGTCTAAGGGTTTAGTCAACACCATACCTCTGAATAGAATGATGGAGGATTGGTATCTCCTTCAGGGGTCTCTCTCGATATCCCAGTCACCCGCGAGGGTAAACCGGAAGCGCCGGGACTGGATTTCTCTGCACGAGAAATGCAGCGGCTTCTCTCAGCGCGTCGAGGAAGGAGGGGTGACAGCGTCCGCGGGCAGCTGGGCTCGGCTGGATGTCTTCGCAGAGGACGGCTGCTCGGCTCCTCAAGCGTACTGAACCATAGTTCGCGCTGTAGCGGCGATAATGGTAATCAGCAGC